>NW_027397066.1:131525353-131640075 GCF_003265705.2 Callorhinus ursinus
CTTCTTCTTCTTCTTCTTCTTCTTCTTCTTCTTCTTCTTCTTCTTCTCCTTCTTCTTCTTCTTCTTCTTTTCTTCATCTTCTTAATATTTTTAAAGCACTTTCTTACTTTCTGGCTCATTCTGTACATTTCCTGGCCCAGAAATCAGTCACTTCTCCAAGGAGCCATGATTCTTTTATTTTTTTTTTTTTGAAGATTTTATTTATTTATTTGACAGAGAAAGGGAACACAAGCAGGGGGAGTGGGAGAGGGAGAAGCAGGCTTTCCGCGGAGCAGGGAGCCCGATGCGGGGCTTGATCCCAGGACTCTGGGATCATGACCTGAGCCAAAGGCAAACGCTTAATGACTGAGCCACCCAGGCGCCCCAAACAAACTGGTAGATCTTGGTTTCTAATACCATCTTCAATTAAAAGAATCATGGTTCTGGGACGCGCCTGGGTGGCTCAGTGGTAAAAGTTTGCCTTTGGCTCAGGTCATGATCCCAGGGTCCTGGGATTGAGTCCCATGTCAGGCTCCCTGCTCTGCTGGAAGCCTGCTTCTCCCTCTCCCACTCCCCCAGCTTGTGTTCCTTCTCTCGCTTTTTCTCTCTCTCTGTCAAATAAATAAATAAAATCTTAAAAAAAAAAAAAAAGAAACCAAGATCTTGGCACTAGGTGTGCTCATTGTTATTGCAGTGTCAATACTTCCAGGTCATCTCAGGTGACAGGGCAAGAAAGCAAATGTGAGTACACTAGCCTATGTATAGCTCCATATTTAAAAGTATTTCAATAGGTAAGGATCTTCACCTATATAAAGCTAAACCTGACATCATACTGATGTCATCTATTCAGTGTTTTTTCACTTTAGACATTGTAGTTTTCTCTAGAAGTATGATTTGAATCTTTTTTATAGATTTCATACTTCTACTTAATTTTTTATTACATGAAATGTAGTTATATTAATTATTTTGATATACATTTTCCCCTAATTTTAACATTTGTGTTAGTTCTGTATCTGTTCAATTGATTATTCTTTTCATTAGGGCTCATGTTTTTACTTACTTGCCTGCCTGATAATCTTTGCTTAGAAGGCAGACATTGTGAATTTTACCTTTTTGGGAATTGAATATTTTTATATTCTTATAAATATTCTTGAGCTTTGCTCTGGGATGCAGTTGTGTTACTTAAAAATAATTTAATCCTTTTAGTTCTTTTATGATTTGTTGGGTGGGTTTAGATCAGTGATTGTTCTAGAGCTAATTACTCCTCATCACTAATGAAAGAACTTCCTGAGAACTCTACCCAGTGCCCAGTAAATTATGAGTTTTTCTTCTGTTGCTGGATTGAACAAGCACTATACACCGTTCTGTGTGATCGTTGGGTAATTAAGCCTTTTAAGCCAAAACATGTGGGTGAACTCTAGAAGCTAGGATGACCTTCCACTGACAACCATCAATGAAAGTGTATCTCAGTCATATAGTCATGGAGGAGTGAATTCTGCCAATAATTAAAAAGGCAAGGATTTCTCCAGAAAGGACCCTATAACATCTTTAGTACCCCATGACCCATCTGGGATTTCTGACCCAAAGCACTATAAAGAAGTAAATCTGATTCACCATGAGAGACTATGGACTCTGAGAAACAAACTGAGGGTTCTATAGGGGAGGGGGGGTGGGGGGATGGGGTAGCTGGGTGATAGACATTGGGGAGGGTATGTGCTATGGTGAGCGCTGTGAATTGTGTAAGACTGACGAATCACGGACCTGTACCTCTGAAAGAAATAACACATTATATGTTAAAAAAAAGAAGATAGTAGGAAGGGAAAAATGAAGGGGGGGAATCGGAGGGAGAGATGAACCATGGAGACTATGAACTCTGAGAAACAAACTGAGGGTTCTAGAGGAGGGGGGGTGGGGGGATGGGTTAGCCCAGTGATGGGTATTAAGGAGGGCACGAACTGCATGGAGCACTGAGCGTTATACGCAAACAATGAATCATGGAACACTACATCCAAAACTAATGATGTAATGTATGGTGATTTACATAACATAATAAAATAAAAAATAAAGAAGTAAATCTGATTCAAGTCACTAAGTTTGTGGTAATTTGTTATGGCAGCAATAGAAAATGAATATGCCAATCTTTTGTAATGTTATTCTGATAACTTTACTACCTTGTTTGAAAAAAATCTTCAAAGGATCAAATCTCCTTTCATAGAGTAAAAGATCCTTTTCAAACCCATCCTTACCAACTACATCAGCTACATTTCCCACTATTTTTGAAGTGATATCCTGCAATTACCTTATAGAAATAGTTTTGTCCTTTAACAAAAGTTTTTTTTCCATGTTATTTCTTGTGCTTAGAAAATTTTACTAGTTTTCCTGAAAACTTCTAATCTTCAAAGGAGATTGAGATCATATGTTGTCTTCTGTGTGTGTAACTACTGTTTCTCCCATGAGCATTCTCATGGCTGTTTCCTTTCAAAACCCTTTGCAATTAGGAGGAACCCACATGCTAGCATATATCTCGGGATGTTATAACACCTACACATTTATTTCCTTCAGTAGATTGTGTTCTATGGGGAGGGGGGTTAGTTCTAGGGAAACTAAAATTAAGATAACATAAACTATAGACCCACTAACAAAAGACTCAGAATTAATTTGGTTGCTTGATAAATAGTTCTAAGTTTCATGATTCAATATCTTAGTCTTCTGACAGAGGGGTTTAATGAAAAAAGCTAGTTTCTATCACAATGAAGATGTGCCAATGTCTTTTGAATCTTTGGATAAGGCTAATTATTAAGTATTGCATTCTCAAATTTCAAATATATGCATATATAGAAAATACTGGGTCTTACATCTAAAGTGATTTGGAAATGCACTGGCAGATCTTGTTTTACAGTGACCTCTACTGCCAAATAAACTGATCCATAGTAAGACAAAATTAGAAACATTTGGATGTAACTGATTACTTAAAACCTCTACCTTTATTTTGCCATGGTCTTAAGTACTTGGGGAATTTAAATGATATTATTTTTATCACATGTTGTAGCAGCATAAACATGTGAAAGGAAATAGTTTTTTTCCCCCTATAATAATTATTCTCAACAAAATATTTCTCGGCATCTCTCCCAAGAGGTTTAATTTTGTTTTTTTGTGTAATAATAACTTTGAGGTGTTACTATCACCATGCAAAAAAGTGGAATTTAAAATTTTTTTTCTATAAAATGTATGATTCCACTTTTATGAAGTCCAAGAACTGGAAAACATAACCCAAGATACAGAAATGAGGATGTGGTTGCCTAAGTGGGAAATGTAGATTTATTAGAAAAGGGGCAAGCAGAAACTTTCAGGAGGGATGGGATGATTAATAACCCCCAAGCAACCAAGGACATTCTTTGAATCAATTTATTGTATTTATTTCTTCTTTTTGAACATTTTCTGTTCTAGGTTGATATTGGCCTTTGAGTGGAATACCGATTAAGGGAGGTTTACGGACAGACTGCTGTTGTTTAAATTTTTAAAAATCCTTTCATTTTGTTTTTCGTTTTGAGAGCATGATTCACTAAACCAGTGAACATTTGTACATGGTAAGTACAGCATAAATACTAATTTAATGCTGCGTGCTACAAATATAAGAGAAAAATACAAATAGATATTTCCATCCAGCATTTCTTGATCATTAACAATATTCAATAAAGAAATCTCTTTCAGTGACATTTCGTTTTACTAATTATCACTTGAAGCCAAACAATAACATATAATTTCACTCATTTCAGATAAAAACTATTTGAACTTATATTCTTCCTATATTCTAAGAGTTGTTTCTGAAAATCAAAATATGAAACTAGATGACTTGAAGTTGCATGTTTGCCATTTCAAATTCATGTAATTAAATCAATAAATTTAAAGTTACAGAAGGTGATAATGAGTTTGCTCATAGTAATAAAAACTAATGTTGGAGAAGGAATGTGCAGGAACTGAAATGATTCAATAACTCTAATTAAGGCAGTAGTGAGAAATGCCACCATAGGCCAAATGCTGAATGACCTAATTCTTCCTCCCTTTTTCACTTTTTGAAATAGCTTCACCAAATGAATTGCCCTCTTCAGTGTTCTATTTTATAAACTCTGATGACCAATACTTAAAGTGCAAGTGAAGAAGCATCATAACAAACAAGTTATTTAAAACACCAATGTCTGATTACCCAAAACAGTGCTCCACGTGGAGTGAAATAATATATTGTTATCACTGAAGAGAATATTAATTGTACATATGAAATTTCCAATAAGCAATATTCTGGTGCTTGGGTTTTAAATTAAATTTGTGTGATTGTTTTAGAGAGCTATTTGTTCTGGCCAGGAACTAATTCAACCTAATATGATTGCATGACACTCTCACATGTAAAACTACAAAATACTTTATATCAAAGAAGAAATATTAATTAGTAGAGGAAATGCTAAGGGGTCATTTGTTTCTGCATATAGTTTGATTATCTCTTAAAAGGTGTTGCTGTCAATGCTGACCACTGTAGACCCTGGTTCTGCAAGGACTTCCAAATGGATTACAGTCTCAATCAAAGGGAATAGGGAGTGAGATAGAAGGCAGATCAAGAGGCATCAAATCATAGGCTCCTAGAAACAGAAAAATGAAAGAGTCTTTTCAAAGTCATCTGTTCAATTTCCATGTAAAGAGGTAAATGTGCCTTTCTGTTATGAACTGGCCAGATTTAAGCTTTCTGAGGGCAGGACCAAGTCTTTCCAGGTTTATTTGTTTAGAAGCTTATTTTTTTGGAGTTAAGAATTAAGTGGACTTTGCCTAAAATGGATATAGAAGGAGTATGGATGAAAGATGTTCCTCACTCTGTGAATAATTTGTTAAAATGGCATAAGATAAATAGACCATTGATTACAAAATGATTTAGCATATCAAAACAGAATAAAAATATATAGCCAGGAATAATTGTCCCTTGTTTATATTTCTTAGCTTAGAAAAACATCAAAGGCTACTTTACTTTTTCTTGAGTGTTTTGCAAGAACGTTTTCTTAGGGGAAATGAGGCTGGATATCTTTTTTTTGGAGGCCAAAGATATCTGGACATTTGTTCTGCAGCCCATCTAGGAGCAATAAACTCTGAGAGAATAACTTAAAAAGTGAGTGATTAACTTCTCTTTCTTTCTAAGAGCGCTCATTTATTCAACCTTGTATCAGCACCAAGCATAGTTGTTAGTATAGTGTGAGAGATAAATAACTATGTTCATAGAATACCATTTTTTCATTTCAATAAACTATTGTTGGAGTGTCCAAATGTTCTCCAAGCCAATCCCTGCTTTTTAACTATAAATATAGCAAATATATATTTCTTTGTCTTCTAAAAACATGATATTCAACTTGAAGCAAGGAAGAAAGTACAATAAAAAGTAGGCTTTTGTATCTTTTTTTTTTTTGCTATAGTAGAATACACATAAAGTTTAGAGATTGATTTATTCCCTCCACCAATTGTTCAATCAGACCTAGGCAGTCAGCAGGAAATGAAAAGCATTCTAGTTCCTTTTATTATGATGATATTTCCTTTGTCATTATTAAATAGAAAAAAAATCTTACCATAGAAAAACTTTAAAATGCAAAGAAGTATAAAAGATATAATAGAAGTTGCCCATTATCAAACAACCCAGAAATAACTACTATTTCCATAGTCTACCTCTCATGCAGATACACGATTATATTAATATGTGTATGGAAACAATGCCTGACACTTAAGAAACACACAGTGAATATTAGCTGTCACTAGTAGATGGTAACTATCATTATGAATCTATAATATAATTCTAAATCATTAGATCATATGGATGTGTCATATTTTATGAAAACATTCTTTTAATTTGGGCAACTAAAGTTTATATTATGTGTTGTTAACACTTTTTCTATATAAATCTCTCTACATCTCAGAATATTATATTAAATTTATAGAAATGAAAGTACTTGACCAAGAAGCAGGAGCATTTTATTTATTTATTTATTTATTTATTTATTTATTTATTTATTTTTAAAAGTTACCCATGGATTTTTTTTAAAGAGTTTATTCATTTATTTGTCAGGTTGAGAGAGAGCACAAGCAAGAGGAGCGGCAGGCAGAGGGAGGAGCAGACTCCCCAATGAGCCCAATGTAGGACTTGATTCCAGGACCCCAGGATCATGACCTGAGCCCAATGCCGACTGATCCACTCAGGCGTCCTGAAGCAGAAGCATTTTAAAAGATCATAACACATAATGTAAAATTTTCCTCTAAATATAAAATACATATACTTTTATCCTGGCAATAGAGTGGTCACACTCTACTTCCCTGGAAAATACTGGGCATTATCCATTGAAAAAAATTTCTTTAATTTTTCATAGGTAAAAATAGTGACATGTCCCTTAAATTTGTGTTTTGACCAACTGTTTTTCCTTTTTTCTTTTCTATTTCAATTATTGATAACACTGTTGTTATTGTTGTTATTTTCCTCTCAATTTTCTCTTTGGGCAATTGTCATTTAAAAAGTTGAAGAGGGGCACCTGGGTGGCTCAGTTAGTTAAGCATCTGCCTTTGGTTCAGGTCGTGATCTTGGGAGTCCTGGGATTGAGCCCCGAGTTAGGCTCCCTGCTCAGCGGGGAGTCTGCTTCTCCCTCTGCCTCTGCCCGTTCCCCCTCTGCTCATGCTCTCTCTCTCAAATAAATAAATAAAATTAAAAGAAATGCTTAAAAAGTTGATAGATATTAAGGGTTACCTTTGTGTACAGTCTTTTTCCCTCTAGTTTTTATTTGCCTTTGAATGTAAAAAATTAGAGATTTCTAAGTTTATGTATCTAAATACATATTTTTAGGAAAACACACACACACACACACACACACACACACTGAAAAGGTCAAATGAAAAGTTTGGTAAGTAGCTTTAAAATCTTTGTTCCAGAGAATGTCCCTAAATATCTTATCACTGGGCAATTTTATTTCACTATATCATTATGAATGTTTTATTTCACTTGAGATTGTTTCTAAGATAAAGTAGGATAGGTTATCAAATCATTTTAAAACATCAGAGACCTTAGGGAATATCAAGCTTTACTAATTATTTCAGGAACACAAGTAATACAAAGGCATAGGAGAAGCAGGAAGAGTTCTAAGACCACCAGTGCTTATGCTCAGATCCATCTTTTTGCCATATCACTATACCCTCTGGCACAGATTAACATGTGAGGTCTTAAGCAATATGTGCTTACTTAAAAAAGAATTATTTCAATGTTAAAATATTTCCATTCTATGCTTTGATAGTTACATAGCTGATGTGACATTTTCCTAGGAGCTCTACCCTATACATCCATAGAGTCAAGCTTTGTTTACTACATATGTGAGCCTAATAAGACAGCCACATCCTAAAAAAGCAGTCCACAGATTAAGACTCTCCTTTTAGAATATATCATTAGTGTGTTTGCCAGAAGGTCTGTCATTTGAAAATTTTCAAGATATTTTCACTACATTGTCTTCCTTCTTTCCAGTCATGTAAGTGAGCTTGGGAGTGTTCTTCCCCAGGTTTATCCTTGAGTTCACTGCAACCCTGTCCAACACCTTGACTATAGATTTTGAGAGACTGTGGGCCAGAAGAACCCAGCTAATCTATGCCAATTCTTATCTACAAGAACGATGAGATAATAAATGTTTGTTCTATTAAGTGGTGATACGTTAAACAGTAATAGATAATTGCTATTTTGGCACGTGGGAGTAAGGTATTGCCATTAAAAAAAAAAAAAAAAACTGAAAGTGTGGGAGTGGCTTTGGATCCAGGCAGAGGGCAGAGGCTGAAATGATTTTTGCAGAGCTTGTTAGAGAAAGCCTATTGCCTTGAAGAGAATGTTAGCAGAAATCTGGACTTCAAGGGAGTTGCCAATGAGAGCTCAAAAAGAAGTGACCAAGGTGGTATTGGAAATAGGAAGAAAGGGGAATCCTTGGTGTGTAGGGGCAGAAAGTTTAGTAACACTCTCACGTGCAGTAACCTGAAATGTAGAAAATGTGTCCAAAGATGTAGCTAAGGACATTTCAAAGCAGAGTGTTGAAGGCACTGCCCGGTTTCTTCTTAATGTCTATTGTAAAATTTGAAAAGAAAGCTAGACACAGAGAGAAAGATTGTTTAAAAAAAGGAGCCAGAGCTTGATGGCTTTTAAAATTCTCAGTCTCTCCAACTGGCAAATGTTGCGAAAATCAAGAAATGCCTTCTTAGAAAAGATCAGTTGCATGGCATTGCCAAAAAACATGGTCTGCAGATGTCTCATCTTTGTCCAAGCCCTCAGAAAGATCAATGGCAAGTTTATCAAGGGAGTACACACTCACACAAGGGATTTGTTAAAAGGAAGCTTCAGGATTTATATCCAAGAGCTTTGTAGGTATGGTTTTGTCTCATGGAGTAAATTCCAAGGACATTCACAGGAGGCCCATAAAGTGACAGTACAGAGTGAAAAGCAGTTGGACTGCCCTATGCCCACACAAACCTATCACAATAAGCAGCAGGAGAAAAAAACTCAGCAGAAAACATGTGTTACCTTTCATTAAAAAAAAAAAAAAAAAAGCTCAGAGGAAAGAACCAAGAGCCCAGATGGAGATGTAAAGAGCCAATTAGAATTATTCCCTGGTTTGGGGACCTAATGAGGAAACCCAACATTTACCTGACAAGATTTCAGAAATGTTATGGACCAGTGATTCATGTTTGGTTTCCATTTTCCCCTATTCCTGTCCCACCATACTGTATTGAGTATGCGAGGGGGAGTGCAGATACACTGTCTCTTTAGTTTCAAAGTCTACGGAACAAGAGGACCTGTACACTATAAGTTCTCTTAAGGGACTACACCTAAAAAGCTTCATTCACATCTGGACTTGATTTAGATAATGAGAACTGTATTTTAGACACTGCTTTAATTCATGTAGGGAGAATTGCATGTAAGGAGAATGAAAAACATCAAAGGCTAGAAAATAAACTATGGTAAGTTGCCTCTAAAATGGCTACTAACATCCCTTGCCTTTAAATTTCTATACAACAGATACTAAATGTTTACCATGTAAGATTATTACATTTGGGGATTATTTGTTACATAGAAATAGATAACACAATACGAAATTTAAAAAAAAATTTAATTTAACCTTACCATCATTCTTTAAAGTAAAATATATATTATTGTATTGTGCTATATTCCTTTTTAGGCATTAAAAAAACTATATCAAGACATTTAGAGTTGACAGAATGTAATCTACCTCTATCCTGGGTGTTGAGAAAATAATCTGTAGCATACCATCCCTGTTGTCAAGATGCTCACTATCTAGTAGGTAAAAGAGAGATAATGTTACTGTTATCCAACAAATGCCCAAACAGAGTGTGTATGACATATGTGCACAATACTATAAGGTCAAAGAAGAGTATTTGAAAAAACAAAAAACAAAACAAAGAAGAGTATTTGGTTCTGTATCAGGTAGTAGGAACTATTTCATATGCTAGATAATTATTGATATAATAATATAACTTTTAGGTTATACAACTTATTAGTTTGCAATGCCTTAAGCAAAAGAGACTTTATTGCCTCATACAGTTGAGTAGGAATGATCCTTGGGTTAGATCTCATAATCCAAAGGAATGCTGAAAGAATCAGTGTCGCTCTCTCCTTTCCTCTCCCTTTATTCAGTTTCATCAGTTCTTGGTTTCCTTTGGCTTTATTTTGCCAGCTAGCTTCCTCTGCGGAGGAGACAGCTTCTCACAGCCCAGATTCTCATTCTTTCAACTTAACAAGAAATGGTATGTTTCTCTGTGTCTTAGTTTCTTCATCTATAAAGTGGGGGTAATAGTGACTAACTCATCAGGTTGTTGTGAATACTGGCTGGGTTAGGCAAGTATTCAGAAGGGTGTCCGGCCTAAAGTAAAACTTGCTTGGGCTACCCAGCCTATACTTCTTCCTTCAACCTGGATTCCCATATCTGATTGTCTATTGGAGATCTCCATTTAATGTCTAATAAACATCTCAAATTTAACATTTCTAAAACTGAGCTCCTGGCATGTCCTCCAAACCTGCTTTTCTCATGATTTTCCTAGATCAGTATATTCAATTTTTCTAGTTGCTTAGGCCAAAAATCATCCTTGATTACTATCTTTCTTTCATATTCCACTTCACATTTGTCAGAAGATCCTGTTAGTTCTATCAGCACTGTCTAGTAGAATTTTCTATACCGATGGAAAGGATCTACATGTGTGTTGTCCAATATGGTACCACAAGCTCATGAAGTTATTGAGCCCTTGAAATGTGGTTCACATAACTGAGGAACAGAATTTTTAGTTTCATTTCACTTTCAGTAGTTAAATTTCAAAGGTTGAATTTGAGGGGTGCCTGGGTGGCTCAGCCAGTTAAGTGTCAGACTCTTGGTTTCGGCTCAGGTCATGATCTCAGGGTCCTAAGATCAAGCCCTTTATTATTGGGCCCTGTGCTCAGCAGGGAGTTTGTTTGTGATTCTCTCCCCCTTGCTCTGCTCCTCCCTCTCCCTCTGCCTCCCTCCCTCCCTGTCTCTCTCTCAAATAAATAAATCTAAAAAAAAAAGTGTTAAATTTGAATGACTGCATTTGGCCATATTAGGTGGCACACCTGTAGTGTATTTTTAAAATAAATATAGAATCTCACCACTTCTGATGAATTTTATTATTGCAATCCTAGTCTAAGGCACCCTCATCTTTTGTCTTATGTCAACACCTTCTCTGGTGGTCCCTTTTCTCTTTATTGTTGTCTTCAGTCTGTTCTCACTATAGCAGCCAAAGCAATACTTTTGAAACATATTTCACCACATCAATACTTATCTCAAAGCCCTCCAGAATTTTCTTACATGAGCAAAAGTCCAAATTACCACAGCCCTACTGTGGCCTTGCCTCCTTGATACCTCTGATTTTTCTTCTACTATTCTCCCTCTTGTTCACTCTGTTTCAGGTACGCTGACCTTTGCATCAAAGGCACATTCTCAATAAGGATCTTTGTGCTTGGTTTCTCTTCTTCCTGGAATGTTCTTCCTCTGGATTTCTGTAGGGTTTGCTCTCTTACTTCTCGCGGTTCTTTCCTCACATTCTCACTAAGGCCCTTCCTAAATTTTCAATCCTCCCCAGAGGAAGAGGAATATTTTTAAATTTTCTTAATTTTCAGTTTTCTCCCCTCAACACTTCCTATCACCTTCCACTAACTTATTTTTTCTTCTTAGCATGTATTGGTAACATTCGAGATATTTTACTTATTTGTTCTCTGTCTCCATTAAAATGAAAGCTTGATGAAGGCTGTGATCCCCATTTGTTCTGGGTACTGTTGCATCCTGAGCAACTGGAGCTATGCCAGTACATAGTGGGCTTGCAATAAATGTTTGTATTAATTGGGCAACTATCCTATCTATGTGCAAGACTTGTTTATATGGACTCTCTTCAGTCTTGTAAGTATTTGCTCATTATAGACATATTCACATGACTTCCATTAATTAAAGTTTTTGGGCAAAAAATTTGAATTCTGACTAAAAAGTGTCTGTATACCTTGTCTGAAAAAAATCCTGATAACCTGACTTTAAGATAAACTCTTGTTTGGTATTTAAATTTTCTCAAAGGGGCTTCTTTGTAGATTCTTCCAATAGCAAAATCGGGTTTTTTTGGCTGATTTTTTTTTTTTTAGACATAATTCATGTATAGAACATCAGGATGAACAAATGTTATTTCGTTTTTTCCCCTAACATACTATGTTCTATACTCTAATGTTAAACTGTTTAAAATTTAATAAAATAATGCTAAACCAACTTTAAAAAACCTTACCTTGAAATTCCTTTCTAGGGCCCCTGGGTGGCTCAGATGGTTAAGCGTCTGCCTTCGGCTCAGGTCATGATCCTGGCGACCTGGGATCGAGTCCCGCATCGGGCTCCCTGCTCAGGGGAGAGCCTGCTTCTCCCTCTCCCACTCCCCCTGCTGTGTTCCCTCTCTCACTGTCTCTGTCAAATAAATAAACAAAATATTTTTTTAAAAAAGGGAAAGAAAAAATTCCTTTCTAACACAAACAATACCTATATTTTCAGTTTTACAAAAAATGAAAAAATTCTATTGAATTTTTAGTTAACATTCCTTCAAAGTAAACTCTATTATGTTATGAAAAACCTAAGTTCCAATGACTGTATTATTTTCTGAATTTGTTAAAACTATTTTTTAGATATAAGAATATATTATAATGCATTATAAAGTACTGTTATTAAGGTTCAATAAAGCTAATTAGTTTTTCTTAATATTAGATTTCACTCTTGGCAATACTTGCTTGGTTATAAATAAGTTGCTATTCAAAATCCTGAAATGGTTGTAAGATAAGGGAATTCTTAAAACCCACAGCTCCCGAACTGTGTCCTGAGGCACCCTGGAAAGTCATAGTGAAGCCATGGAGATGACATGGAATATTTTAAATTTTTCCCCCAAAATGTAGAAACACTCAACATCTTTTGGCCACCATCTGAACTATTAGGTCAAGGTAGTTCACAGTTTTAATGTGAGATCATGTTACGTTCCTCTCAATGATGTTATATCTTTATGAACCTGGGTTTTCTATTTTTTTCTGTAATAAAAGTCAAATACTATTAGAAAATCAGAACAAGAATTGAGGTGGCGATGTAAATGAGATTTCAAGGATTGAGGAGTTTGTGGGACCCAACTGGGTACATATAACCTGTTAATAAGTGAGTGTAGTACTTAAGAATGAAATAAAATATTATTTTTTAATTTATATGTAGTGGTTTTGCATATGAGTACTGAATTTTGGGAATTTATTATTTATTTATTTATTTATTTATTTATTTATTTATTTATGACAGGAAGTAGGTTTTATCAGTGGGCATGAATAGGGAGGGGACAGTGCCAAGGTTCTCATGAGTTCAGAGCCCACCATTTGTCCAGGGGGCCACAATTAGGGATATATTTAACCCCACGGCCATCTGGGATGAGCCGCTTTTCCGCCACCACGTCTTCAAATTCATCAGCATTAAACTTAGCCAAGCCCCATTTCTTGGAAATGTGGATCTTCTGGTGGCCAGGGAACTTGAACTTGGCCCTGCCTAGGGCCTCAATCTCATGCCCCTTGTTCTGCGGCTTGGTAGGGATGGACATGATGACTTGGCGAACGTGGACCCTGGCTACTGTGCCCTGGGGCTTTCCAAAGGCACCCCGCATGCCTTACAGGACGACATCCTGTTGATGTGGGTGCTGTGGAAGGGCTGGAGCTATCCTCGGATGTGAAAATCATCTTTGCCACAGCTTTTCACTATGTACATGTTGGCACAAATAAGGGCAGCCTCCAGGGCTTCAGGGGAGAGCTGCTTATATTCATCTGACGCCATGTGGCTGCAGAGAGGGAACTCATCCACTTTTGCCTTCTTCCACCCCAGGTCAAAGATGCAGATCTTGGCATCAGGGACACCTCAGCAGAGCAAGATTTTGGGATACGGCTTGTTCTTACCGTATGGTTAACACTGAGCAGGGCGGCAGCCCATGGAGACACCAAGATTTTCAGTGGTGCGCCGAAAGAAATGATTCTAAAGTTTTGGAATATTACAACTTATTACGTTGTGTAGACCTAGCTACTTAATAAATAAAACTGTTAAGGATTTATTTTGGCCTCAGAGCACTGTGAAAATATTACTGATAACAGAAAATTTGAGAACCAGTGGAGCCAGATTGTTTTCTATTTTTACTTTTGTTATTTACTGAAATTCAGGATTTTTTCATATTTTTCCAGTTCTATTGAGAAATAATTGACAAACATTGCTGTAGAAGTTTAAGGTGTACAGCATAGCATAATGGTTTGATTTACATATGTTGTGAAATGATTACCAGAATAAGTTTCGTTAACATTCAACATCTCATATAGATACAATGAAAAGAAAAGAAAAAAAGAAACACATTTTCCTTGTGGTAAGAACTCTTAGGATCTCTCCTTTAACAATTTTCCTATATCTCATACAGCAGTGTAAACTATGGTCATCGCGTGATACGTTACATCCGTAGTACTTATTTGTCTTTTAACTGGAAGTTTGTACCTTCTGATCACCTTCCTCTACTTTTAATTCTTAGAACTCTAGGAAACATTATTTATAGAAAAATGATGTGATGAAGCTGTTGATGTTACAAGAAATTATTTATGGAAGTGAATTTGTGGCCATGGTCCTAATCACTTTTAATTTGTTTACCACTAATAGAACTTGGAAACAATATTCAATTTGGATTTGTAACAAAAAAATATCAAAAATAGTGAGTTTTCAGTTTTGGGAAAATTTCAAGACATAGTTTTGAAACTCTTTGGATTTGACAAGACCCAGTTGAATTCTGCCAAGGCACTCTTTTTCCTAGTTTTTTAGGCTCTTGTGTATTTGTGGAGAAATTTAATCCTTATGTTACTGATTCATTTACACTTAACTCATCAAAGTATTTGGTAAATACATTTGATATCCAAAGAGCTTTATGAGAATTTACATCTGGAAATTCTAAAGTTTTATAAATCATTCTTGAACTTCATTTCTTTAAACCAGAAAGTCACATTTTTCTAAAGCATGTAGAACTAGAACCTCAAATTTGACTTTAATTTGGTACACTTCTGAAACCAAGTAAGAGTAAACTGAGTGAAACATTTTTGAATATTCCTCTTGTAAGGTATTTCAGTGTAGTGGATTTGGGTTTTCCCTAATGGCATAATAGTTCAATAATTAAAAATCTGAGTAATAGTCAAATATTTTATGTGTGTTGTTTTTTAATGGAAATGTTCCCTATCTGAGGATAAAAAATTGCATTTTAATCATTTTGAAAGCTCTCTTAGTGGGTAAATTTAACATGATAAGCCATATTGGCTAATTAGTTATCTGATTTTTCATTGGCAAAAACTTCAAAACCAACAAAATAGCCTGTGTCATAGTATTTTAAGTGTGATAAATGTTGTGTATGACCTCAGGAATGTGTCCTAAAGCAAGCAATGGTTAGCATGTTAAAAAACAAAAACTTTAAAAAATGCATTAGATCATGTCTGCAAAAGACAAATGTTTGTTAATAACACTGTGTTATTTGGCCTAACTTTTTTAATGTCCTAAACATAAGGCATTAATGAAATAAGATTACACTCTAAGCAAATACTAGATGTGAGTAATCTTATTTCTATTCAGCAATCAACTTACTAAAACAAAATGTGTAGTTCCCTTAGATACACAAAACAATGTAGTATCATCAGGACATTTATTAGGTAAACTGTATGAAGTTGCCATTTTTACATTAAAAACTGGTCAAATACAGGCAATTTCACATGGCTGAACCTGTATCTGGTCATAAACAAATCAGTATGGAAAGTATTGTTTCTAGAATTGCTCTACGAGGAAGATCCAGTTTACATATTTTAGAAAAATCTATTCATATTATTTTATTTTTTTTAATCCAAATATATTCTTAATCTGGGAAATGGACTTCAAACTTTGGTAGTTCTTCAAGTCTGTCAGTCAATGCAGCCAGGTTCCATAGCTTTAACCCATAGCTAAATCACAGTGGAATAAAAAATAGTACATTTAATTTCCTTCATGTTCTCTGTCTGCTCTGCGTCTATTGCCTTTGCTCTAAGACCCACGCTGATGGGACACTGATAGTCATAGAAGCAGAGAGAAAGGGGAATATGGTGAAGGACAGACTGGCTCATAAAACTTCCACAAAGTCGGACAGTTCCCTCTGCTCACATTTCACTGGCCAAAGCAAATTACATGACAACATCTATGGAAGTGAAGAAGCACACTGCTGCCAGGTGCCCGAGGAATGAGAGAACAGAATATTGGTAAACAGTTTTAATGACTGCAATCCTGACATTTTAAATTAGAGTTCTTATATATGAAAGATCTACTTCAGAATGCAAACTTGCAGTAATGCCTCATGTTATTCCAAGTACAACTAAATTACTAAAAAGTGAATGCTGGAGGTATAAAAATGTATTATGCATAAAATCTAGCAAAGACAGTAAAAAGTACTGTGAAGGATGGGGGAAAGGATATTTGTACCATTATCGTATTTGGATGAACTATCTTGTCCAGGCTTAAATTAGATTAACACTTACTGAAGTAAGTGAAGTAGGACTGTCATATAAACCAGTGGATATGATCTCAACCAGAGATGACGATTCTTCAGGGAGCCAAATAGACGGTTGACTGTGGCTTGCCATTGTGTCTACCTCAGTCAACTGGCTGATGTTGATTCAATTGAGACAGAGGGGAAAATAATAATCAAGCTCTTTATTTGATTTTTGCCTTTTGAGGGCTTATTGGATGCTTACAGAAATACATTGTCACGCACATTTGCCTTTCCCTTCTTTTTTCTTTTCTTATCTGTCACTGTATGATTTTAGCATCGCATTCTACATAGCCAAGGCCTGGAATAACAGACACCACCACAAAATGTATCATTTTGTTTTGTAAGGAAGCAAATTGTATATGCAAGATGGTCAAACAATTCATACACTAGTAGGAGTAAATTAATTAAATATCTTTTTACATGAGACAAAATAATTTCAAGAAAAAAATATAGATAATAAAAATTAAAGTTAATTTGCACAAATTGGGGTAAAGATTCAAACAAAAGACATTAACGGGTAGAACATTAAGTTTCTTTAGGTTAACCAGTTAACCAACTTAAGCAATTTTGAAATAACTATTAATGACATATTTAAGAATCTATAAGCATCAATATTGTAATATTCTAGCTTTTTAGATAAATTATTTTCAAATTAAATTTATTTCTTGATTCAAGAATCTTAGATCAAACACAGTGGTAGTATCACTAACTGCTCCCAGTGTAGTTATAAAAGGACAAAAGGGCTAAACCCAAGATAAACTCAAGGCACCGCAGGTCATTTCCTCTAGCATAGAGCTTCTCTTTGCGTGATTTAAAAGACATCTGATATTGCTATGGGGTGGAAAGTTGACTCATTAGAAAGGAATGTGAATGTCTTACTTAGAGACCTCCTTGCTGCCATGACAGATTATATTAGTCCAGCAAGCAACAGAGAAAACAGCATTAGTGAACCTGTATGTGAGTGGTCTGGTTGGTTTTATTCATTCTGATCTGACCACCTTCAGTTTTCTTTTTAAATGTAGCTATAGTTTTCTTTTGAAATGTAGCTACTCCATATTCAAGGAAGAGGGACCATTATGGCAACATCACACAACTGTTAAGGATTCAAATACTAGGTATTAAATTTAAAATATTACAGTAAATACATTGTTAATGTAAATAGAATGTCAGGCATATAATATAAAAGACCCAATGTTATTTTTCATAGAAGTACTTTCTTTAATTAGCCATCATTTATTAATGGCTGGAGTTTGACATTTTGCAATAAAATTTTAATCATTTTTAAACAACATGTTATTTTCCATGAGTGAGTCTCTGACTACTGGATAGGTCCAGAAATATTTTTATATTCTCTATTTCCTTTTGACTTTTTTCTTGGCATCTACGTTTGTATCATCTTGTTCTCCAGATGGTAGGTCCTTGCCTATGAGGCATGGCTCAAATATTCTGCTATTAACTTTTCTAGATCCTTCACATAATATATAACCTTATCCACGGTGTTTTATTGAGTTCACTCTCGGCTTTGTGGCTTCCATGGTATGACTGTCTGGAGATATTGTTTCACTTCAAAGGCCTAAATCAATCCCATTCTCATCTGCTGCTTCCAAGATCCAATTTTCACACTCCCACCAAGCAAGAGGTCAAATCAATGATTTTACCATCTTTTTTTTTCTTTTTCTTTTCTTTCTTTCTTTTTTTTTTTTTTATACATTGACATTCTTTTAAATGTTTTTAATGAGCCCAAAGTGCCAACAGGATCTTGGCCAACTTTTCCACGTTTACCTGTCTACTGTAATTCCATCTATTATTCAGCAAACCTCCAAAGAGTTATTTTTTTTATATTTTGTCCTTTATGCTTTCTATACATTGCTTAACTAAATTAAGTTAAAAGTTGAATTTAGTAAGCTATTTGAAAAGAAATGATCAATCTAATTTTTGAAAATTCTTTTCTATAAGGTCTTCATCAAGCAGATAAAGATTTCATATTTCTGTGAATTTATGATTTATTTTTTATCATAAGTAGTTTTTTTACCACATTTTAGCATTAAGAAAAAATATTTATCATTAGGAAAGATAAAAAAATTAGATTTCATGCACTTGGTTTAGTTTCTACCTTTCAATACATATTTACCCTCTTTAACATAGAGTTTTCTACTTTAAGAAAGAGTTTTGGTGTGATTTAATGTTGTCTATTAATTCCTTATGTTCAATGCTTGATAGGAGGAGACTTAAGGACCCCAATCCACAAAATATCATGAAGCTATTTCTCTTGCACTTATACCTGGAAATATCCTGGAATTTTTTTGTACTTTTCTCAATAACCTCCAACCCCCAAATCTCTGCCCACACCATAGGCAGTGACTCTTCACAACAGAGATAAGTTTATTATTTTCACAGACTTCAGCTAAAAGATATAAACATCTTATAGTGAGAGAAATTCTTCTACTCTCGTTCTAGGGATAAATTTTATTGGAGCCAAGATAAGCAACATATTTCTAAAAGAAGTTTCATTTAAAAGATGAAATTGAGTCAAAGAAAAAAATATTTATAAAATGTTATGGTTCGGACTTTTTAACAGATGCAAATATATTTTGCCTTTTTATTATTTTTTTTTTACCTCCCAATTTTATAGGATGGCTTTTTGTTGGTTTAATTCAGTATCTTAAATAAATGTATGCTAACTTTAAACAGTAAGTCCCAAAGCTATTTGCCAGTATTATTTTCAGATTGCACTTGAACTCCCTCCATCTTTATGTTAAACCTCATTCCAATGAACAGGCAAGACAAGATTGGTATAATATTTAAACAGAAACAAAGAAGGTTCTGTCCATAGCTGCAAATGATGTTGATGCAAAACCACTACCCTGGTACTGAGTGATGAGTGCTACCCAGATAAAGAGTCATAAGCACCAACAAGCATCATTTCGATAGTAATCCCAGGGAAGTAGAGCACTTCAGACATTCCTTAAGAGAAGATAATTGATACCAAGTTACACACAAGCAATTTACTACTAAAAGCAAATAAAATAGTTTGAGGATCTTTTATATTTCTTTCCCTTTGAAGCGGAAAATGTCCTATTCACTTAACAATAGGAGGAATTGTACTAAGAATCAAAAATGGAAGAGGAGATACGGCAACATACAGGATGAGATTAGCAGTTTGGTGTCTAATCATCTGAATGAATAACCAAGCTTAACATTGTTAAAATGTACTCGGTTGATTCACGGATCTGTACTTCTGAAACAAATAATGCAATATATGTTAAGGAAAAAAAAAAAGAAGATAGCAGGAGGGGAAGAATGAAGGGGAGTAAGTCGGAGGGGGAGACGAACCATGAGAGACGATGGACTCTGAAAAACAAACTGAGGGTTCTAGAGGGGAGGGGGGTGGGGGGATGGGTTAGCCTGGTGATGGGTATTAAAGAGGGCACATTCTGCGTGGAGCACTGGGTGTTATGCACAAACAAGGAATCATGGAACACTACATCAAAAACTAATGATGTAATGTATGGTGATTAACATAACAATAAAAATTATTTAAAAAAATAAAAATAAAAAATAAAAACAACCACAAAGTCAGTTATTAACAAAAAACAGTAAGTAAAGATGGTGTTATTTAGACACAGATTACAAGATTTAGGGCTTGAATAGTTAATGCCCTGAAAACTTCCCACCTATGAATGGAAATTAAAAAAAAATCATGATCATTTTAGACTATCACAGATTGAGTGATGTGGATCAAATTGTGCACCCCAAAATTCGTATGTTGAAATCCCTAAATCACAATGTGATTATATTTGGAGATAGGACCCATAGGAGGTAATTAAGGTTAAATGAGGTCATCAGGGTGGGGCCCTATTTTAATAGGATTAATGTCCTTATCTGAAGAGACACAAAAGAGTTCCCTCTTCTATTCTCCACATGAAGATCTGGCAAAAAAGGAGACCCTCTGCAAGCCAAGGGCAAAGCTCTCACCAGCAGTCAAATTAGCTAGCACCTTGATCTTGGGCCTCCTAGCCTGCAGAGATGTGCGAAATAAATTTCTGTTATTTAAGCCAGCCAGTCTATGCTATTTCATGATGTCAGCCTGAGCAGACTAAGGCACTGGAATTGGAGCATTTGATGGAATGTTGAGGACAAAGGAATTTGTAAGAATTGGTAATCAAGATTTTTTTTCTCTTTCCTTACTGCACAGTAATAAAGTCTGTTAACTCTTGTTCTTGCTGGAAGGATATGGACTATCATCATTGTTTCTTCAACGGTTCTAAAGATAATTCGGCGAATATGTTTTGAAAATTTCAGGTTTCAAGGTAAACACAAACCTTAACATGCAAAGTTTTTCTTAATTTGCAACCTTTAAACTTTATTCAAACTGTTTATATTCAGAAGAACAATTGCCACTGAATTCTGAGTCCAAACCATCAGAGTAGAACTTGCCACCTTGCCATTTGTGTTGCCCAGTTTTATTAATATATTGGGATTGCAAGAGTAAATTAATTTACTTACATGAAGTTGGTCATGGTCTAAGTCCGCAAATGTTCAATAGGAAATTTTGTGAGGGCATAAGTCAGAAAAGAGTACCAGAAACCAATTAAATATGCCAGAATTTCTTTTTCAATTGTAGGTATATTCTATTTATCATGCACTATTAGCAGTATGTTCGCCAAAAAAATAGAACAACATTGCTGACAAACGTTGTTGGGTTAAAAGTCCATTAATGAGCTTCTCTTACAAAATAGCTTCTTTCAACTTGAACGGCCATGTCTCTTCTAATGATTTAAACATGGTTCTTTAAATCTTAAAATCAAAACCAGGAGGTATAGTATAAATCACTGAAATTCAAGTTCTCTTAAGTGGCATATGAATGGTTACAAAAAAATACATGATTATTCCCTCTGCATTAGAGAACCTGAGAGCTCCTTTCACTTTCCTTTTAGATTCCATTTCTTCCTTTGGCAGGTGTCCAGTTAGGCAATGACATATATAAATTATCCTGTGTGGACAAAGAATTCTTCTAGGCAAGAAAGAGAAATGAAAACGAAGATGATGTCATAGACTAGAACTATATTTTAGAAAAGGAGAAAGGGAGTATTTTCATTTGGCTGTATCATGACCCATGCATTCTATCTTTGATATGTGAGGAATTGCACCATCTATGATCCCACATATCAGTGAGGTCTATGTACCTGGCACAGAGATAAGCACTTTACATGAATTCTTTTCTAATTTTTCACAAATTTCATTAGGTTGATAGTAGTATTGCCACAACATTAAAGATAAAGAACTGAGACTCAGAACTAGTTATGTAACTTTTTCTCAGTAACACTGCTAATTAATGGTGGTGCCACAGCTAAGTATCAAGTCTGTCTAGTTGAAATGCCAATGTTAATTTGCTTCCTTTTTATGGACTCTGTATAGAAATTGGCCTCCTCACCAATATCAGCCTACCGTTAGCAAACTTTGTTACCAGATAGGCAGGTCTTTGGGGATGTGGCAAAATACACACATGGAAAATTACACTTTAAATCAAATTAACAGAAAGTGAAAACAAATTTACCTTCTCATTTATGCTGCCATTTCCATTTCAATGATTTCTGGCATTCTTTTCCCAAGGTATTTGCAGCATCATTAGACAACTTAGATAAGGGAGCAGACCTACCAGCTTGGGTAGGTCAAGTCCTGGGGGGAACCGGTACAGCCCTAGGTGATAAAATGCATTAAGTCTGGGGAGCACAATAGTTTCAAGCAAGTTGTCAGCAGAGGCCTGAGATAAAGTAGTTGGTTTCCCAGTAGATGGCAGCAAAAGCAAAATACGTGTAGACAGTATGGCAGAATCTGGGTGATTGGGCAGAATCAAAATCAGAGAAACTCATGGGTAAGGAGCAGATGCAAAGGCAAAAGAGCATGAGATTCAGGATGTCAGTCTCCAGGTAACCTGACTGTTATTAGTAGAGGAGGGAACGAAATCTAAGGAAAATGGGGTACTAAATATTCATCATCACAGAGACAATGTTGACCCAACAAAGGCAGCAAAAAGGAATTGGGTTGGGGGATCTCCACAGTTACAAAAGTTTAACGCATAGAGGCTGACAAAAGTTTAACGCATAGAGGCTGATAAGCAGTGCACATGAGTAGGAACAAGGGCTAAGAATAAAAGGTTAGAGCTGAATCAAGAAGCAGAATCTGGTGGTATTGAATACCAAAATGAGCCTTACATCATCACACAAAATCCATAAGTTTCTTTCTTTCTTTAATTTTCCTGTTGATTCATCACCATTTCCTCTGACCACTCTAATCAAGAGCATTTTTACATGGAGACCATAACTAAAAATTGTAGCCTTTCTTCAATTCCTCTCTGCTTGTGTAACTCAATACCGTTCCTTCCACTCCTGGTCTTTCCTTTCCTTCCTTTCCTTCCTTTGAGTCCCTCTTTTACTACCCTTCTCCCTTCGAAGCAGGCTCTCAGGAAATTAGTCATCTTGCATCACAACATCACTTCTCATAGCAGCAGGCATTTGGGGCTGTGGCTTGATGGCCCAGGAAGTCTCATCACCATAACTGCCGATTGGTGAAAAAAAATAGATGCAGTCCACTCTTCTCTCCTCTTAAATACCATGTCCTAATCCCAAGGCAACGGAGCGGGGTTGTATCCATTACTCAGTGATGACCCTTTTTATTAAATTGCAGGATTCTTAGAGCATCAGAAGATGAACCATTAACCTACATTATATCTCAAAGAACAAAAATTATCTATGTGTTGAGGAAGTTCCTAGCAAGATTAAACTCTGTGTCAAATAGTAATTTGCTATTTTGGGTGTTGGGTAGAAGAGCTTAACAACAAGGAAGAAACAAAAAAGATAAACATTCCTTTCTCCATTGATTCAATATTTTTCTGTTTCCATTTTAAAAATTCTGCTAACTACTTCAGAATGAGTAATCTAGGATTGAGAAATCCAACAATACTGTTCTAATCATAGTAGGGCATATGCAAAGTGTATTATTGTAGTGTGTAAGCCTTACATTGCTGATGTATACATTTACAACCATGACAGTGAATTTTATTAATGTCCATGATATTGAGGAAGTCCAGGTCCTTAAATTCCACATTTTCCTTAGGATTAGTGTGTTTTTTTCAAGGGGCTCCAAATTTTCATATCACATCCCCTGCATTGATATTACATTTCAAATGTCCTAACTTTGATGTTTCCAAACAATTTTTTAAATAATTAGCTATAAATATATGAGAAAACTTAAATATAATAGTTAACTCATTTTGAGAAATTAACGACAAACACGTATCAGTCAAATTCAGTCTTTAATTTCTTTTTAAACTGTTTCCTCTCTTGAAACAAAAGAGTAACTAGAACCTGGAATTCTACAATTTAGTACAAAATTTTTCTTTCATTGACATGTACACAGTCTGGTTGAGGTGACTAATTTCAATTCTAATAGATATGGTAAAGTTTCTCATACAACAGGGATCAACAAACTTTTTCTGTAAAGAACCAAATAGTGAATATTTCAGCTTTGGAGGACATATGGCTTCTGTTTTAACTACTTAACTTTGCCATTGTAGCAGGAAAGCCGCCATAGACAATATGCAAAAGTATGAATGTGCCATGTTCCAATAAATCTTCATTTACAAAATTAGGTGACAGGATGAATTTGGTCCACAGGCTGTAGTTTCTGACCTTAGCATGAGAATTTCTCTCTTACTGCTTTGACCTTAAATCATTTCCCAAAACTTTGTAGGAAGCTGTATATATAACTAGTATTATTATATGGAATAGTTGAGCATGTTTGTATTCACGACATCTTATCAAGTTCATGTAGATATTCATAGGCATCTGACCTATTTTTCTCTTCCAGTTTTATAGATAGAAATGTTTGGCCTGATGGCATAGTTAAATAAGAAGGACACAATACAAAACAAAAGTATCTATAATAAACATTTTCTCCTTCTTACTTTTCTGTATAAAACAGTCTCATAGAAAACCAATGCCATTTATGGAGTTACGGAATGTTAGATGAGAAGGGACTTTAGTGATCATTTAGTGTAAGTTCCTATTTTGCAGATGAGGATACTGGCATAAATAAATTGATTGTTCAAATCAATATCGATAGGGAAAACAAGACAAGCAAACCCAATTCCAGAGTTCAAGTCTAGCCTTCTAACCCTTTGGTATAGTGATCTCACAAAATCCAGTAACATTTTTAAAATCTCTCATAATCACTTGGTAAGTAGGAGTAGAGGAGAAGAAGCAGCCTAACATTCTGACTATTTACCAAGATTCAAACAATGGTGGTTTAATTTCTCTGCCATGCTCTGAAATTGACTCAAAATGAACTTGTATTTTCCTCACTTTGTCAATATTACCAGTTATAAGACATTATATATTTAGTGAAATATAAACAGCGTGTTTATTCCATTTCAGCAATGGAAGCTGCACACTTCCCTTGTAAAAAGTATCCCTTTAACAATAAAATCTATAGAGGCAAGAACTAATTCATTTCTATAAATCTTTATGTGATCTCTTCAGTGTTAATAACAACCCAGCTTTGATCTGCATCTTATCTTTTAGAAAAGTGAAGGTCAATCTAGTTTTGGTTGTAGCGTGTGTGTGCGTGTGTGTGTGTGCGTGCGTGCGCGTGTGTGTGTTCCCCTGTGAGCTTATGGAGATGAGCAGAATGTGTGCGGAATGTGATCTCCATGAGGGTACCAGAAGCTGGATGTGAGGTTGCTAGGCAATTTTCCCTATTGTTTTAAACAAAGTGCACAGGGCTGGCCGCAGCTGTCAGAGTTCCTGGCTCTTAAGAATAACAGAGCTGAAAAACACAAAGAACAAAGGTCTTCCACAATAAATGGCAATAAATAACAGGAACTTTCTGTGCCAGTAAATGCAGGCACTTGGATGTTAAAGCAATTAATAGGGTTAACAAATACAAGAGGTCATTTGAATTCTATTTGTTGTCAAATACTTTTTTCCCCTGGACACTTTAATTTAAATGGTAAGACAGTCTGAAAAGAGAATGGTAGACTGCAATTTTAATAAATTATTCCTTTAAAATCACCATTTTCTTGCTTCCTTATTTTTATTTTATTCACGCAGAATTTCACCTCAGGAGCAACAATATAAACCTTACTCTAAATATGTTTTGAAGATTTTAAGTAGAAACAAATTCTACATTTTATGTTAAAAAAAAAAACAGTTCGTTCAATTGAACTATCTCCTTAAGACTCTATTTTTACCCCTTTATATAAACCACATCCATTCTTCAACCTTTTTCTCTTTATCATGGAGGTGGTTACACAATGCTATACACATAGTGAAATTGAATAGAGCTACACACACACATACACACACATGAGATCATTTATAACGGTTGAAATCTGAATAACTTTGATAGGTTCTATTATTGTCAATTTCTTGGTTGCGACAGTATACTGTAGCTGTGTAAGAGACTGCCATTGGCCGAGGTTGTGGTGCATGAGACTTGTCTATACATAGCTTTGCAAATTCCTGTGACTCTAGAATTATTTCAATATAAAAGTTTTCAAAACAAAACAGGTCCTTAGTTTCTAATATTTCAAAATTAGAGATTTTTTTTCCTTAAACCATAAATCTTAGTCTTGTTAGTTTACTTCCTATCAGTGTGTGGATGGTTCTTTCCTTCAGCTGATTTGTATTTGAGCACCCATTTCAAAATCAATTTGAAAAGATGGAACTCAGATATTTCCGGCCAATCAAATTTTTGATATATTACTGGGCTTAAAGGTTAGTTGTACAGTGATTTTTTAAAAAATCTATTAAAAATAAATAAAATCTATTTATGGAATCTGAACTTTTGAGAAATCTGAAATCAAGCATCATTCTGAATGGAATGATGGCTTAGGAGTTTGTATACTAAGAAACAAGTCTTTTCAAACCAACATTCTTTGTTTTTCCAAGCGAGTGTGTGTGTATTATAACTTTTCATTTTGAAATAAATATAGATGTTTTTGGAAGTTGCAAAGATAGTACATAGAGGTTCCATGTATACCCTTCACTCAGCTTCTCCTCCCTTCTCCCACAATGATTACATCTTGTATAACTATAATAAAAATCAAAACCAGGAATTCATATTGATACAGTGTTTATGCAGAATTCTATGTTACTTTAACACACATATATGTAGACTCTTCTAACCACTACCTCAATCAAGATTAAGACCTTTTCCATCATCACAAAGAAGTACTGGTGTTGACATTTTATCAATTTATATGGAGTGTAGAAATTTCACCTCCTCTCCAGGCTCTTACTCTTCCATTACTCATAATATAATTATCTTAAATATTCCTTTACAGATATTGATATCCATATCAGATAATGTTACATTTTATGCTCTGTCAAATATAGTTCAAAATACTCAAGAGGAGAAGGAAAATGTATTTATATTCACTTTTTTTCATTATTCTCTCTTCCTTCTTGATGTTTTAAAATGCTTTCCTTATTGTTTTTCTGTTTAAAGAATTACCTTTTTCCCTTCCTTTTAAGGGAGGTCTACCAGTGATAAACTCTCTTAGTTTTCCTTCTTCTGAGAATGTCTAATTCCCCCTTCACTCCTGAAGGATATTTTTGCTGGATATAAGGTTCAGGGCTGATAATTCTTTTCTATCAGCATTTGAAAAATGTGTCACTTCTTTCTTGCCTCCATGGTTTTCTGATAAAAAATATATTGTCATTTGAATTGTTTTTTTTCTTACAGTCAAGGTTTAATTTCTCTTGCTATTTTCAAATTTATTTCCTTTTCTTTACTTTTCAAAGTTTCCTTTACTTTCCAAAAGTTTTTTTTATTTGATGTTACTGCTTATTATTTCAAATAGTATCTGTATTTACTTTTGAAACATTTCCCATGGAATACAAGCATAAAGTAAGAAAAGTCATTAAAACTTCCAAATTCAAAAAGCATGTAGTATGTTACAAAACTCAGATTTTACCCATTTTTTCCCTATTTCTTATATTCCTAACTCTAGGCTTCCCACATTTGCACACAGCTCTTAACCAATTAGGTTTTGTTGGTATTATTGTTGTTGTTGTTTTTACCGATTCATCACCTACATATAACACCCATTGCTCATCATAATTGTTCCAGTCAGTTTTTAGGCATTTAGAGATTGAAGATGAAAGGTTAAATACTAAACTGTCACTTCTTTGTTACTAGCCACACTAATACATAATAAGCCTTTTCATATTCCCATTAAACACTTATTTTATTTCATTACTTCAAAGCAATCAGCCTGTCTCAGAAATTTCATTTCCTTTTTTTGTCCTTGGTGTCTTTCTACCACAATTAAGACAGACAATTAAGCCCACAACATCATACTTATAGGCAGGAGTGGAGGCTTTTGGGTTTTTTTTTAAGTCTTACTTCCTCCTCCCAGAAATTAAGTAGAACATATAGGGTCCTGAGTCTGAGATTGTTTTCCTACAATGTGAAGAATTGCAATGTAAATCAGAATAGGCAAACTTGGTTTTCAAGTCTTTTTGAATTACTCATACTTGAATGTTTGAGGGATAATCTGAAAAGGTGTGAGTAAACTATATTGTTTGAAAAGAAAGTACAAGTTTTATGTAGTAAACAAAACATTTTTCTTCTTGTAGAAAAGCCTTACTATAAACTTAGTCTAAGTCTTAAGCTAGCCAATGTTATAAAGTCCATGCTTAAAACAATAAATGGCTAGCCCATACCTAATTAGTCTGTAGGTAATATTGTAAGTACAGCAGTGTTATAAGAGTACTTCCACTGATGATAAAGAACATTCTGGTGTCTGTCAACAAAAGAAACTTTCAAGACAGGTAAACATAATTTCCACACATGCCATTAGAATTCTACATAATGTCTGTGTGCACTACATGCTCTTCCAGGAATAATAGAGTGTCTCTACTCCTCATATTAAAATATTTATCTAAGTGTTAAAATAAAATTTTGAAGAGCTTTCTGGGAATTTTATGGTTTAGGCAATTGAGTTCTAAGAAAGCACTCTGTACTAGTTTCAAGGAATTTATTTTCTTTTAAGACTAATGACTGAAATTAAACACTTCCCTTCATAATTTGTAAGATGTTTATTATGTACCTACAGGTTGTCACACTTTGGGGATACAAAAATAAACAAAATGAGTCTTGTCAAGCTATGGTAGCATGAGGTAGGGCTCCTAACCTGTGGGAGTTGTGGATATTAAGATAGTCAGAAAAAAAACTTCCCAGAAAAAGGATGGTATTTCTATTAGTCTTAAAAATATGGTGACATTGAGAGACTTGGGGGTGACAGTAATTATTTTATATTTTATTTCAGAGTAATAAATTACAATCTTATTTTTTTATATTTTCCACCTCATTTGGTTCAAGGTGAGAAGAGAAAGAAAAACACAATGAGAGGTAAATGTTATGTGCCAGGCATTGTTTTAGATATGTTATAAACAACAAATCATTTATTCTTCAAAATTAACTTGTAAGTTATATTACATTATTATCATAATCATTTATAAGATGAGGAAATGGAAAGACCAAGATGTTCTAAAAGCCAATGGGCGATTTTTAAATTCGTATAGCTGAAACTAGAGCCTTCATTTTTTTTTTTATTATGTCTCTTTGGCATAGGGATTATTTTTAAAGATATTATCCATTTATTTGAGAGAGAGCGAGAGAGGTCACACAGGGAGAGGAAGACTCGCCACTGAGGGGGCGCCCAATATGGAATTTGACCCCAGGACCTTGTGATCATGACCTGAGCCGAAGGCAGACGCTTAATCAACTGAGCCACCCAGGCGTCCCAGTTAGCTACCACAATATATAGTTGGAAATGAATACAAGTACTGGAACTAGACAGAACAGCTATCAAACCTTATCTTTACCATTTACCTGTTGTAGAATCTTGGCAACTGACTTAATCTTTTAATGCCTTTATCTTTAAAATGGGAGTAATACTCTCATCTTAAAAATTTTGTGATTAAAGATAGGTTAATCAAAACTTTCAACACTCCCTAAAAAGTCAATAAATATTAGTTGTTTTATGATGTTATAAAGTTTTCTTTCTAAATATATAAAATTAAATTTTATTTGAGCATTTTTCTCCTTCTAAATGTGACCAATACTTTTTTTTTTAAAGATATTGATACATACTCCATCTCTCCAATGGAACTTAGTGCATTTTTTTCCCTCTCTCTCTCTCCCTATCCCATCTGTATCTCCAACTTCATCTCTATCCCCAGGAGCCTTATGTTTGACATTTGCATGTCTTACTTTATCAACATCTCTCCAATATGGACCCTCTACTCTTGCCATCTTAAATGACCTGAAATATGTTGTGCTCATTCATCACTGTACAGCTTTGTTCCTTTTGTTTTCTCTGTCTGGAATGTATCTATCCAGTGTCTTCAATCTTATTCAAATATTCAAACCAGAAGATTTAGTTGAAATCCTGGTCATTCAACAAAGACGTCGTCCTATTTATTCTGTTTGACAATATAACTCAGTATCCTCTTATAGAATGCAACAGAAGTTCTCTTAAGCCCCATTACAAGGGATAATTGCATTTCCTCGGAGTACCTGGTTTACTTTTGGCTTATTTATACTGCCAATCATATAATAAATTTTTTGTATCTATGTTTACCTGGTTCTTAGGAACTCTGAGCCCAAATCTGTGGTCCATTTTAGCAGCTGTAAAATATTTGAAAGCATGCTAATTACTACTGTAAGTTGATACATGGATTAATTAACTAATTTTGCTACCCTATTTCTCCTTCTTCCTACTGTATATATTTATATCTTAATTATTGCATGTATTATATTCTAAATGTGCAATAAAATTTTATCTCACAGAAAGTAACCCTACAAAAGGAAACCCCTATGAAATCACTGAAAAATAGAAAAAATAATATAAAACAAATTTAAATTATCTGTAAATAACCAATAACAATCCAAAATATCACTTCAAATATTTGGATCTATTCACATTACATTTTCTATGAATTTTATTTGGTTTTGATTATTTTAACAAGCTTGAAATGTGCCAAAATATAATTTTATATTACATTTTTAAAATTAATATTATATGAGTATTTTCATGTCATTAAACATTCTTTGAAAACATGATATTTAGTGGTTTATAATGAATGTATCATCATTTAATTAAAGTATTTTCATATGGCTGAATAGTTATGCTATGTTCAGCAGTAGACACATTATTACCATGACAAATAGCATTGTGTTAAATATCTTCATTGTTAAATCTTTAGGTTCACATTCTTCATGTAAATTAATGGAAGTGAAAGTCTTAATTCATTAGTTGTGCATATTTCAAAAAGGATTAGTACTTGTCAAATTTCTCTTCACACAATTTCTTTATTAATTTGATACTTGTGGGCATTGTAATTCGTTGTATATTTATACTATATGTGTTCCTATAAATCAACATCTTTGGAAGAAGATGTATGAGTAAATACATGAATTAATATATGAATGGATATATTTCCAATCTAAATTTATCTCTCCTCTAAAACCATGTATGAATGATATGTGTTTCATTATTTCACAGCGTTTTGTTTTATGTTCTTTTTCTATCTTCTTTTAGCACTGATATCATTTTTGTCTCTTGAAATCATTAGAAAGACTCTTGAAGAAGTAACTACTTATGTTATTTCTTCCAAATCTCTGTTTTTATCGTATTTGTAGGAATATAGTTACAAGCCATAGTATACTTGTTGGCTGACAATTAGACTTCACAGTTCACACACACACACACACAAAAACACAACAAAACAAAAACAAAAACAAAAAAGAACACAAACCTTTATCAGGAAGTAGTATTTATTGTAGTGAGAATGCAAATAGCCACAGACTCTCTTGTCCTGTAATCAACAGTAACATCATGACAACTAAAAATAATCTCCCCTTACACTGCCCTCATCCAAGAATGTTAGACTGTGACAACATCACATTAAATTCTTTCCTAAATTCTGTTCATAACCTCTCATGTGTCACACTTCAGGACATTGAATACTTAGAGTTTCTAAACAACATGACAATGAGATCATTCCATTGTCAGATCTCTAAATTCTGGGGGGCACGGATGTGTATTCTTGAAAGCATTTACTCAACCAAGGGAAATGCATAGAACACACAAGAATGATTGAAGAGTCAAATAGCAGGACTACTTTGAGGAGAATGAACCTGAAATGGGTCATACCACACCAACAGTACTGATAGGGTTACTTTGGGGTAAAGTGAACAGCTCACTAGACATGATCACACTGAGTGCCCAGATTATGATCTCTAAATAGTTCTTTTCCACTCATAGGAACTAAGACTTCTTGGGGAGAAAAATTTCAGATTGGGAGCCGAAAATATGTAAGATAGATCTGAACCAGCTTCACATACCAAAGAACAAAGAAGCTTTCAGAGCTAGTGTGGTCATATCTAAAGTAAGCAGGAACCAACTGGGAGAGGATCCCACTGGACAATCAGGAATGAAAATTGTGATAGATGGAAACAGATCAAAACAAGTTAGGATGCAGCTTCCTCCAATTTCCTAAATATGTTACATCTATCCAAACTCCTTTTTCTAAAAGCAAATTTTCTTATGTCATTTCCTCAACTATCCTATCTGTTTTTGATGTTTTGTGAGTGTTCATTCACAATTTGGAGGACCTGAATAATCAGTAAAGAGAACCACATGTGAAAAAAAAAGAGAGAAACACATGTGTTTAATCTCCTATATTTGATCATATGAAGTTTGGGTCTCAGACTTACTCTTTACGTATTTTTAAGAAAACACACACACATACACATACACGCACACACTCACGTGCATGCACACACACACACACAGGATCTGCTCTGGCAGACCAAAATAATGTTGAAAGTTGGTTTGGCTTTCTTTGCATGAAGACGAGCCCCCTTTCCTGTTGTCATCTTGTCCCAATTTCATTTTTCTGGTGCAGTTATTTTAATTTCTAATTTGAATAGAAAGAATAAAAAGAATTTGACTACTTTCCAAGAAATAGCTTCCCTAGTGATTTATTAGAAGTAAATTATAGCCAATCAATTTGGATAAAGTAAGTATAGTTGTTAAAAAATAATAATGCAGCAAAACCAACAGAAAAAGAAATCGAAAATTTAATTAGTTCAGTATCTTTGCTGTCTATCAAAACTGTAAAGGTGTAAAGGTGTTGGGGTGCCTTGGTCGCTCAGTCTGTTAAGCATCTGCCTTCGGCTCAGATCATGATCCCAGGATCCTGGGATCGAGCCCCACATCGGGCTCCCTGCTCAGCTGAAAGCCTGTTTCTGCCTGCCACTCTGCCTGCTTGTGCACGCACTCTCTCTCTCTCTCTCTGTCAAATAAAGAAACAAAATCTTAAAAAAAAAACAAAACTGTAAAGGTGTTAATGGAAAACCTTCCTATTAAGAAACTACCAGTTTCCGCTGTCTTAAATGATGAATTTCACTTAATATGTAAGAAAGAAATAGCCCTATTTTGCACTACATCTTTAGAGAATAGAACAAAAGGGAATGTGCACCGAAACTTTTTAGGACGCCAGTTATATAACTTTGACATACAAAGTGGACAAAATTTTTACAAGAAAGAAAAGTTACAGTTAAATTTTTTCCATAAACAAAGATGAAAAATTTTAAATTTAGTATTAGCAAACAAAATTTGGCCATGTATAAAAAGGATAATACACCATCATTAATGAAGTTTATCCAGATATACAAGTTAGCTCTAATATTTGAAAATTTATAAGTATATGGGACACCTGGGTGGCTCAGTTAAGCGCCTGCCTTCGTCTCAGGTCATGGTCCCAGGGTCCTGGGATCGAGTCCCGCATCAGGCTCCTTGCCTCAGCAGGGAGCCTGCTTCTCCCTCTGCCTGCAGCTCCCCCTGCTTGTACCCTTGCTCACTCTCTCTCGCTCACTCTCTCACCCACGCTCTCTCTCTCTAACAAATAAATAAATAAAATCTTTAAAAAAATAAAAATTTATAAGTATAATTCACCACATTAACAGAAAAAAAGAGAAAGTTATAGTATCATCTCAACAGATGGTAAAATGCATTTAGTTTAGTACACATTTATGATAAACTCTCAACTAATTCGGAATAGAAGTGGAATTTCTTAATCTGATAAAGAATATCTATAAGCAAAAAATGAAAGCGTATCTATCTACAAGCAAACTCATAGTAAAGATCATACTTGATGATAAAATATTGAGAGCTTTGTCCTGAAATTGGGAAAAAAGTAAGGCTGTATTCTATAATCATCATTATTTAATGTGTCAGTGCAAAAAGTAACATAATGGAATAAAAGGCAAAAATGAAAAGGAAGAAATAAAAGTTCTTATTTGAAGACAAAATGATTTATTTTACAGAAAATCTACAAACTATTAGAATTAATTAGTCAGTTTAGCAAGATCACTCAATACAAAGGTCAATATATAGAAATCATCCAAATATTTCCAAATCTCAAAAAAAAGAACTAAAAAAAAAGATACCAGTTACCAAGGCATCCATAAAATTAAAGTAACTAAAATCTACATTGAAAACTGCAAAATATTATTGATGAAAATTAAAGCTCTAAATAGATGGAGGGATATAGTGTGTTGATGGATCAAAAGTTTTGTTATACAGATAGCATTTTCTTTCCCAATTGATAAATAGATTCAATTCAATACAACGCCGGGTTTCATATTTTATTTTGTTTTTTTTTTCTAAATTGATAAAATGATTTAAAAACCCATGAGAAATGCAAAGGCCTAAGAAGAGCCATGGCAATTTGATGAAACAAACAAAGGAGGATTTATATTGATAGAATTAAGACATACTATAAAGATGTAATAATTATGACAGTGGTTTTAGTACAATGATAGAGATAAAAAAGATTCTGTTGTGCATTCCATCTACAAAAATCAATTTCATATGGAGTGCAGACTGAAATGTGAATTACAAACAAGCTCTAAGGGAGAAAATAAAGGACAACAACATTGTCATTTCTGTGAAGACAAGTATTTCTTAAATAAGACACAAATAGAACTAATCATAAAGCAAATAATTGATAAATTTGACTGTATTAGAACTAATACCTTATGGTTTTCCAAGACATTAGTAAGAGAGAAAAAAGGCAGATTGATAGATTTTGAGAGCATATTTGCTCAACATGCTTTTGACTTGAACTTCATACCCAGAATTTATAAATGATATTTACAGACTAATAGTAATTAAGCAATACAATGGAAAAATGGGCTAGGGGCACCTGGGTGGCACAGTCAATTAAGCAACCAAGTCTTGGTTTTGGCTCTGGTCCTGATTTCAGGGTCATGGGATTGAGTCCCAAGTCTGGCCCTGTGCTCAGCATGGAGTCTGCTTGAGATTTTTTTCTCCATCCCTCCCTCTCCCTCTGCCCCTCCCCCTGTTTGTGCTCTTGAAGAGACTTCATAAGAAGAATAACAAATAACCAAAAAATATTAGAAGCATATTTTTAATCAGTGAGAAAATATAAATCAACATCATACTATCTACCCCAAACCCCAAAATGATTAAGAGGAAAAAAAAGTTTTAAATACCAAATGTTTTCAAGGATTTCAAGTGAAACAATGAGAGTTTTCTCCTACTTACTGCTGAGAAGACTTAATTTCGTACATTCATATTAAGAATTGTTGGAAGTAACTAGGAAAAGTAATAAATATCCTATGTCCCAGCATCCACTCTGAGGTATACTCAACAAAAATATACCAGAGGGTGGTTGCAAATCTGAGCAATAATGGTAGAGAGCATACATCACCACCCTTCCCATAAGAGGCAAGATTTGTGTTGACCTAGTCACACTGGTGATAAGCTATTTTTCTTCTACTTAGGATCTAGATATAACTGCTATTATTCTGGGGCACCTGGGTGGCTCAGTCAGTTAAGCATTTGCCTTCAGCTCAGGTCATGATCCCAGGTCCTGGGATCTAGCCCCGTGTCAGGCTTCCTCTGCCCTCCACCCCCAGTTGTTCTCTCTCTCTCTCTCTCTCTCTCTCTCTCTGTCTCAAATAAATAAATACAAATCTTAAAAAAAAAAAAAAACTGCTGTTGTTCCAATGTAATTAGAAAAACAGCTAAAATTAAAACTGACCAAGTTTATGAAGACAATCTAGGCTATTTCAAAACTATTTTCTCGTAAACTGACGAAGCACATCAGGTTTGTTATTTCTTTGCTAGTATTCAAGTATGTTCTTGTTCTATCTTACAGGAGTTTCCCGGGCTCAGTGTTCTAGAGGTTTTTGTGGTCCCATAATTGCATGTTGCACTAATTCATAAATGCAGTGGTATTGACGGGAAAGTATTAACAGAGTTTTGAAACACTGAAATGTCGACATGTTCACCTGTGTAAACCGCTTTTATTGCCAACTACCGCTTTTTTTATTTTTTATTTTTTTTAAAGATTTTATTTATTTATTTGACAGAGAGAGACACAGCGAGAGAAAGAACACAAGCAGGGAGAGCGGGAGAGGGAGAAGCAGGTTTCCCGCGGAGCAGGGAGCTCGATGCGGGGCTCGATCCCAGGACCCTGGGATCATGACCTGAGCCGCTTTTAATGCTTACTATCCTAAGAATGGGCATGATTAATCTAGAGCTGCATTTACGTCCTCGAAAATGCTGCTTTAATTGAATTTGGCTAAATACTTTCATTTTATGGATGAGGACATTGAATCTCAGTGCTCAGTTTATCCAAAGTGATATAGATAATTTGTAACATAGTCATATTTTGGATGCTGACATTTACATTTCTGAACAGTCCATACATATAAGAGGTACATTCCAATTTATCAGTCATCTAGCAAGTGGTCCTAAACAAGGTTTTTTGTTTCAGTCATAACTGGGTTCAGATGTTAGCCCAGGAATTTACTAACTTTGTGCAATCTGTGTAACTTCTTCAGGCCTCAGTTTCTTCTTTTGTCAAATGGGGCCCCTAACTGGTAAGTTTGTATGAATGTATAAATGAGTTTCGAGACCTAGTGTGCTTAGTTTATTTGCAATTATTACTTTTGAGATAAATTCATTTATATTTCACTAAAATTTTTAAATTTTTACCATGCATTAGTTTGGAGACACATAAAATTAAGGATTGGATTAAATAAGAAATTAACCTAAATTGCAAAGTAACATTTTCATAAAATATGTGCATACACAATCAGCCCTATATCTTTGCAAGATACAATCCATTCTTAATTTTTCAGTGAAATTGAACAGATGTAGTTATTCATCAGTATCTTGTTAAATAAATAGGACATTGAAATTATAGTAAATGATGAGTAAGACAAACAAAATAACTGAAAAAAATAATTATATAATATGCAGAGACACTGAAACTAGACTCCTAGAGCAATGCAGTGTCATAGGTGATATTTTGGCTTAAGGATAACAAGTTTTTATTTCCTTGTCAAATTATATGTACGTTGGAGTCAGTAAATCTTTTAATTTAGGAATTATTGTTTGGGTCAATTCTACATTTGCTGCTAAACTCACTTGAGACAATTCATGTCTGCTTTTTTCCTATGTTAATATCACTATTAATGAAACACTTTCATATTTAGAGTTAATTAAGAATGAAAATCTATCCAAACAATGTTAAAATGAAGAAATTACTGAATAAGGAATCACTCAGATAATAGCCAACTTCTTTCTTCTAAACCAGTAGCCAAACTTTGGGAAGCTATGCTATTACTCCAGTGTTTGAAAAAACACTCTAGGATGCCAAGATTAACTGCCAAAAAAAGAAAACAAATAATAATACCAAACATCAAAAGCTACTTTTCGCAGTTCTGCCCTGAAACAGAGGATTATAAAAACCTTACTTGTTACAGTCATAACAAAAACACAAAGTTTTGCATCAAGGCAGGAATAGTTCTGAACCTTTTTAAATTCCAGCTCAAATGAGACCCCTGATTAAAATATTAGAAAGAAAAAAGGAACATGTTTGAGGTGCTAGGATTAAGGATAATTGCTGGTGAAAACCCCACATTGGAGCCATAGTTCAACAAACACATTTCTTACACCACCTTTAAGGTGTTATTCTCGTGTGGTTTTTACGTAGTATAACATTTAGCTTAGTCTTTCCTCAGGATGCATCTCTGAGTTTAGAATTTAAATAAAAGAATTGTTTTCCATCATTGGCTAACTTCCGTTTTCTGCTCAGAGTTGTGCAGAGAAAAGCTGTGTTTCATGAACAGTTCCATCCATTTTTATGTCGACTTTTCAAATGGAAATAATTTTCCCATCTTGAGAAACAGGCTTTTGGATTAACAATACTAGCCCTCCCTATTAGGTATCTTGTGAGACTCAGGTTAGAAATAAGTTTATGCATAAGTATTGTTTTTCCAGTAAGTTTCCATAAAGTGTAAGGTTTTGTTTTTATTAATATTAAAGTATTTTTTGTGAGTAGGATTTGGCCACAGATATAGGGTCCATGGGTTACAAATAGTTTGTCTCTTGCTATTTCTGCAAGTAATGAGTGAAGAAATGTTATTAGAAGGCCACAGGTTTTTGGAGGAAGAACCCACTAAAGCATTAGCTAATTAACACTTTGGATTGTGATGAGATTATTCATGAACTTTCAATTTTCTATAAGGAATATGGAATGACATAGTAATTTCAGCTCAGGAAGCTCTGTTTTGAATTTTTAGTTTTAAATAACAATTCATCCAACTGTTCTTCTTTATTTTTTAAAACAATTTTTTAAAGATTTTATTTATTTATTTGACAGAGATAGACACAGCAAGAGAGGGAACACAAACAGAGGAAGTGGGAGAGGGAGAAGCAGGCTTCCTGCTGAGCAGGGAGCCAGAAGCCGGGCTCAATCCCAGGACCCTGGGACCATGACTTGAGCTGAAGGCAGATGCTTAACGACTGAGCCACCCAGGCGCCCCTGTTCTTCTTTAATATAACTTGAAACTAATTAAAGAGAATTCATTCAAATAAAGTCTTAAGTACTCTGAATCACAGGAATTTGAATTGTTTGTTTTTCTTACTTGACACAATCCTGATTCATATTTTCATAAAGGGGACATCAGTTTTACACATTTTCACCCATGTTTGTATATTTTAGACTAAATTATAGCTATGTCATAAATCTGAATATTATCTTTTTTGCCTATCAGTTTTACCAAAGGCGAGGAAATAGGTATTTCTGAAGTCACTGTCAAATAAATTATTTCTAATCCAGTTGTTTAATCCTGGTGAATTAAGAGTTATTTCTATTGTAGATCTATTATTTAATAATTTTATGGTGCATTTTCCTTGAGTGCCCACTATTTGGCTGGCATTGTGCTAGGTATGGGATATGCAGTTTAATAAAGTTTGCTCTGTGACTGAAGGAGGCCCGGTGTCCTAGTGGAGAGAATGAAAGCGTTCATGTTTTGTGTTGTGTTATAAAAGCATGCATCGTACTATGTGATGAGAACCCAAAGGAGAAGCAGTTAACTCAGATTTGAAAGGCAAGGAAGGCTTCAAGAAGGAAATATTGTGATGTTTTGAGTAGGACAGCAGATATTTGGCCAGGAGGAAGTACAAGACATGTTAAAACATAGTTGTGAGGAAGTGGTTCTGATAAGCTGTTTTAACATAGTGACTTTTGTGTCCTCTGAAATTCAGACTCTAAGTTTGTACCTATTATTATTACCAAGAAATCTGCAAAAGATAAATGCTCACCAATCCTGAGCCACACCTCATACTTCAACCTTAGCCCATCTGGGTTTAAGGATAATGGATGAAGGAAGGCACGTGCCAGAGTGGAGGTAAGAATCAAAGGGAGTTTTGGGAATAGCCTGAGTGGGGGGTTGTGTGTTACCACCATCTGAACAACAAGAAATAACCCAGGGTTGCATATTTACCACACTTAACTCATCTCAGGAAAGGCCATTGTCTATTTAAGTAAAGTTTCTCCTCATCTATGGGGCACCTTGGTGTCTCAGTCAGTTAAGCGGCTGCCTTCGGCTCAGGTCATGATCTCAGGGTCTTGGGATCAAGCCCCGCATCAGGCTCCCTGCTCCGCGGAGAGTCTGCCTCTCCCGCTCCCTCTGCCCTTTCCCCACTCGTGCGCACACTCTCTCTCTCTCAAATAAATAAATAAGATCTTAAAAAAAAAAAAAGTTTCTACTCATCTTTGGCTTCACTTGTATCTTAATCTCATTCTCAAATTCTGGATTTCTTTCTTTAGTTACAATGATCACAACCATTTACTTTCAACTAGTGAATGGATTTGGCTACACAGTAAGTATCCTTGAATTTTCATGTTTTTCTAGAAGTGATTACCTGTATTTTCAATGGGCTTCTGGAGCCAGATAAATCACACTGTGAAGGGACATATTATCATTGAATAATATGGACCACTGAAAAATTTAATATAATGGAGTGAAACAATCAGATTATGGAAGACAATTCTCACTGGGTGGTCCTAGGAAATATGTGTGAAGCAGATAAGCTTTTACAAAATGTAAAGGAACGAATCCCTTCTCTTCTTGTCTCTATGATCTTTCTTCTTCACACGTGGGCAACAAGTGTTCCTAGATGCCCCCTTGGCAGTACAAAGTTCTTTCACGGAGGAAGTTTTTCTGCTCTAAGCTTATCTGTTTTCTCTTCCCAATTAGTTTTAGATAATCCTTACCGTGGTGTCTCTCTGGATCGGATGGGGGCCCTCAGATGTGAGGACATGATTGGGTGGAAGCTGGTGGGGGGGCAGTGAAAGGATTCACCCAACACAGAACAAAAGACATAGATGTTTATGGAATACCCCAAAAGGGAGGGGCAAGGGGGACAACAAAGGAGAGACCGAGGCAGTGGGTGGGGGTTGTTTTTAAAGAGGAAAGGTAAGGAAGTATGGGGATGTATGGAATTTCCCCTTTTTTGGTAACTGTGCCTGTTGGTCAGTTAGGTCCTATGGTGATTTTGAGGTGGGTTGTCTGAGGGGCCTGTCTGTATGCAGCTAGGTGCTCCCTGGGGCCCATTCTACATTCCATTGCTCAAGCCTATTGCCTAAAAGCAACGCTACACTTACTAAAGATTTTATTATAGTCATCACACCTGTCATCCTGCATATTTTAATCTAGTCCTCCTGCTTTATCTGTAAAGCCTTAGCATGATAAAAGCGTATATATCTTTAAAGCACTGCATGTAATGTACATTCACCCAGTAGCACAGATTCCAAATGTGTTCCACAACACTCTTACTAAAAAAGAAAAAAAAAAGAATCTTGAAACCTGTGGTTTAATAGGTGTCGAATGCTGTTATGGAGGCTGGAAATCCCAAGATCCGCAGTGGCCAAGCTGGAGTCTCAGGAGCTGATGGTACAGTTAGTTCCATTCCAAATCCAGAGGAAAAAAGAGATGTCTCAGCTTAATAACAGGTAGAGAAAGCAAATTCCCCTAAGGAAACTAAGGTTTGCCTTTTAGTTCTATTCAGGCCCTCAGTGGATCAGATGAGGCTCACCCACATTAAAGAAGACAATTTGTTTCGCTCCATGGATTGATCCAAACATTAATCTCCTCCAGAAAGACCCTCACAACACACCTAGAATAATGTTTAACCCAATACCTGGGTATCTTGTGGCCCAGTCAAATTGACTCATAAAATTAATCATCACAATATGTTTGGAAGTGTGTTCAATAAAGTTGAACAATTATAAGATTCAGAGCCTTAAAGGCAAATCAAGGTATGGATTTGCATATGGCTTGGGTGACTTTAAGAGCTGATATGATACTGCAGAATTTCTGAAACATTTTGACTGTGTGAAATGAGAAATACTTCTGACCTACCAGGACAAGGGGTTCTAACCGGTACATTTTTATAGTAAATAATTGGAATTCTATATAGGTCGTAAGCATTTTAAAAAGTAGTTGTTATGTTCTTCGTTGGAAGTTTGGGGTTCCAGAGCACATCAATAGATCCTGGGAAGTAAGAAAAGAAAATTAAAAACAGGAAAAGTTAAATGATTTTGACAAATATTACTGTGTTTTTTTTTTTAAGAAATGTTTGTTTTTTCTGATGACCAGAGTTATCACTATGTAAAGATAGTGTGGATCTATGTAATGTATTATTTAAAGGGTACAGATAAAGACAAGATCGCTTAACTTAAATAGTATGAAAAAGTTCAATATATAGGAAGATGGGGGAAATTAAAGTTTTAAAAGGGATGTTTATTAAAATCATTGGGGAAAAAAGGAACAAATGAATTTTCTTTCTTGCTAGTTTGGCATAGATGGTAATCCAAAACAAAAGTCATATGGAGACGAATAGTCAATGAGAGAATATTTGCAGGGAATAGACTGACTTGTGACGGTTATTGAATCACAAGATGTGAAGGAGAGGAGAGCCCTGGAACCAGAACCAGAATCCCATCATGGCTGGAACTGTTATATAAATATAAATGACTGTTATTTAAGTATAATACAATGCAGTAAGCACAAAAATAGTTTCATGTTCACTTTACGACTCATTTGATAAATGTTAAATATTCCATTAAAATTTTAGCACCCTGAGAAATAGTAACAGATGCTTAGTAAATGTAAGTTTCCTTCTCTTTTCTTACTCTTGCAAAGAGTTAAATTGTTTTGGAATTAATATCCTATGTATTTTGATTTCTGATAATTTCTGTCACCTAATACTTTCTACCAGAAAGGCTGAACGGAGGGGTCAATGTTCCATTCATGACTTAACCAGAAAAGAGAATTGTCCATTCAATTTTTTCTTACAAAATTTCAAAAATCTAAATCAGATTCAGTGCCTTGAGAAGGTTTATTATTAATTTTAATTATTAACCACAGGACATAGATGATGCATACAAGATGCAATGTAAGGAAGTTATCTCCACGTAAGAGAGAAAAACACTCTCTGGGAGATCTGAAGCCGGGTTTAAAGTGCTCCTGGCTCCCTGAGATAAGATTCTGCAGCACTAATAAAGGCAGTGAGTTATGTTCTAAGGGGATACCTGGAATCCAGCAATGAGGAAGCCATGGTCAGCTGTGGGAAAGTCAGAGGCCTGTCCTGGAAGCACTCCACAAAGGGCCCTATCACACCAGGCAAGCCCAATATGGCGGGTACCATGACAGGAAGCCCCTGACCAAAGAAGGTGGAAAAGGTGTGAAATCTTGCTTCCAAGAAATCCCCGTCCCAAGTAATTAATATTCCACCCCCTAGTTAACAACTGTCAATAAGATACAGAAACCCAACCCCCATGGCATGCAGCTTTCTCTCAAGCTCACCCACTCTCACATCTGGAGAGTGTACTTTCCCTTTAAGAAACTCTCCTTGTGTTGCTCACCTGCTGTGTCAGGTCTATCCTTGAATTCTTTCCTGTGAGGGGACCAAGAGCCTCTGGCAACATCTTTCAGATTGAATGGGTCAAGGCCTCAGGGCTCAGTGACTCCCCAGTTCACCCAGCAAAAGCATCACTACATGGGCTTTGGCCAAGAGTGGCAGAGTGAGACGGTAGAAACAACGCGTGGAGGGGACACATGAACATAGATGAGGCTTGTGCACTGCTTATCGTTTAGAGTTTTTGATAGGAGGTGACCACCTACTGTGCTCCACGACCACATGGGGTGGCCCTGTTAGAGTGGAAATAATGACATGGCGTGATTAGGCAGAGAAATTGCCCAGATTAATGTTTACATTCCCCATTTCCTGCTCCTGGCATGCAGTACACTAAATTATTTCTGGAGCTTCCATGATGAACATAAGTATGCTGAGAGAGCTGGTAACTAGAAAGAATCTGAGGTCTTCAGGAAGGGGATGCAATGTGGGAAAAGGTAACTACTGCTAGACATTTGCATGGAGGTTAATGCATGCCCAGAGGCTAAGAGGGATTAAGTACAAAGGACAGCTAAAACCAGCAGGACAGTATTCAGGTAACAGAGTATCCCTTCCTCTATCATGATGTTACATGTTTCCATCTAGTCTTAGATGCTACAGAGGGAAAAGTGAAGAAAAAGGACAGATTAAAATCTTGAGTTGACTGGAATGCAAATCTGCCCACTTCTAAGTAGATACAAAGTCAAATCATTCATGAGCAACTGATTTCCATAATCGGAAAGTAAAGAGAGAGATATTTCTGCCCATCAGAAGCATAAAATGGTTATAGAAACATTTATGCTTGCTAGACTCTGTTTCTAATCATTTTAAATATATAAGCTCATTTTATTCTCTAAACAACTCTTTGAGGTAAATACTATTTTTATTGCTTCTTGGCCTTTTGGCTAAGGTCAAGCGTCGTATCTGTTTTTATCAGCAATTTAAAAATGAGCAAACTTAAGAGAGCTCATGAACTTAACTAGTAAGAGTGCTATACTTCACAATGGGAATACTTTCTATCTACTTAATTTTATGCACATTTTATTTTTTATCTCCATCTCTCCTCTTCATAGCATATATTCTTTGTTGATAATAACTATTACATTTCTTGTTTGTCTCATTTTTAACTTAGCCACTTGAAATCTTTATAGACTTTTAAGTTCCTTCCTTTGGCAATATTGCTCCCTCATCTCCCATAACTTTTTACTTGTGATTTTGTGTTATCAAGCAGGCTGAGTTAATAAAAGTTTTTACTCTACATGTTTCATGTCCAAATAGTTCATTTCTGCTGATAGATTTTCACAAGATATTCATAACAATTAACTCACAGAGTTTTTATAAAGTGAGTAGAAGCCGGATAAATGATTCATGAATTCAAGGGCCAGAATAAGTGTCCAAAAATCAAATGAATTGGTGAAAGGCCATATGATATACTGCATTACAGTATATGCAATATATTGTTCATATAAAATAAATTTATTTCCATTATTTGTCAGCAGTCAAAGCAAGTATGAAATTTACTTTCCCAAATTATTTTTGAGAAATTATAGCATACTATAAGATAAGGGCCTAGACCTTAAAGTCTGACAGATCTAGATGCCAGTCCCAGTTCCTCTAGCTTATTAGGTGTTTAATTTGAGACAAATTCCTTAACTTCTCCAGTCACAGGTTTTTTTTTTTTTTTCATTGATAACATAATAATTATAATATCTGTACGCCATAGTATTTAGGGGGAGGTTTGGGTCAGTTATGAAAGTAAGTGACTTAGCCTAGGGTAGAAAGAAAATAGAATAATTACGTTATCATCATTATCATCACCACCACCACCGTCATCATCATCTTTATCATCATTACCTAATCATGTTATTTCTCTTCAAAAAGTCAACTATTTATTGGGTGCTGAGTGTGAGTAAATCACTGTTTTAGAGATTGGGACACATTAATGAACAAAGCGGATAAACAACTGTCAGTCTCTTTGGACTGCTATAATGAAACAACACATGGTTATAACAAAATAACAAAGGCAAGCTACAAACAGAATGCTTTAAATGACAGAAATGTATTTCTCATAGTTCTGGAGGCTGGAAGTCTGAGATCAGGGTCCCAGATGGCGGGGGAAGGGCCTTACTTCAGGTTGCGCCTGCAGAGCTCTCCCGGTGTCCTCACTTGGTACCAGGGGGCAAGAGCGCTCTCTGGAGCCTTTTTTATAAGGGTATTAGTCCCATTCATGAGGGCTGCACCCCCATGACCTAATCATTCCCCAAAGGCTCCACCTCCAAATACCATCACATGGGGCATTAAAATCTCAAAATATGAATTTGGGTGGGACCCTAACATTCAGACCATAGCAGTAACTCTTGCTTTTTACTATTTACATTCTATCAGGATATAGACAAACATCACACAATAAATTAAATATGTAAGTAAATCATATGGCCTTTTTATAAGCCATTAAATGTCCTGGAAAGCAGCAAGGAGCAGAACAGGGTAGACTCTATCTTGACTGTTGATTTGAAGGAACCAGGCTATGGAATAGGTTAGGCTCAGGTCATGATCCTGGAGTCCCGGGATCGAGTCCCGCATCGGGCTCCCTGCTCAGCAGGGAGTCTGCTTCTCCCCCTGACCCTCTTCCCTCTCGTACTATCTCTCATTCTCTCTCTCTCAAATAAATAAATAAAATCTTTAAAAAAAATATAGTCCTCATTGGAAAGGCAATATTTGGACAAATGCTTAAAGGACATGAGAGAGTTAGCCAGAGAAAGTAGTTTCAGGCAGAGGAAATGACCAGTACAAACGTCCTAAGACAAGAGCGCCTGTGAAATTGGAGAGATTACAGGGAGACCAGCATGGTTGGAATGGAGTGAGTGTCTGGGAAAAAAGGGGTTGAGGTCAGAAAGTTAACCGTGGAGATCGATCGTGTTGGTGCATGGAAGCTGCTGTAAGTGCTTTGGTTTTATTCTGAGTAAGATGAGGGACCACTGCAGGTTTTGAGCCAGGAACAGATGACGTGTCAACATCCTCTTAACATGCAGTGAATCAGCACTTAAAACACTCTCAGCATATAAGAAATGCTATAGTTCCTAATAGTTATAAGACATCTGAACTGTTCAATTGCCAAGTTTTATTTTAACTGGATTTCTTCTTGCATTTTTCAGTAAAAGAAATTATAAAAGAAACACTTCAGAAACAAAACTGATATATATATAGAACATAAAAAGTATGTATTTCATGAAGGAATAGCAAGGATGGATTTCATGTAATAATAGAGTTAAAATTTTGTATGTTACTTAATGTATGGTCACAAATCTATTTATGAATATACCTCTATAACCCTAAATTTTTTTTATTATTTTTTATACCTACACTTCTCTGAGATTTTTAACACATGTGCTCAAATATATACCAAACTAGGTGTAAAATGTTTAACTATTTGAAAGCAAATAAGTTGCAGATATTCATAAATATGAATAGCTTTATCATTTTTAAACACAGCTGGTTAAGGATCGTGATTTGAAACACTGAATATGCAACTAATTTGCATTTGATTTTCCTCTTCTTTTTTTCTGTCCTATTCAGAATTTGATTTGATTTATAAACATACTATCAGGGTCAGCTTGGTCCTCATGTAAGAGGGCCTCATCTTGGAGCCACTTAGGCATTTGTCTAGGTTGCATGCACACTGGAGCTTGGACAATAGCTAAGTGAGGCTGTGTAAATATAATTTGAAGAAAGAATTAGAATCCAGAGAATCTTCTAGAAGTATAGTTCAGAAGCTACGTCAGCACATTTTCTGCATTAGTTCTCTTATATACCTTAACCTATTCATTGTAACTCAATGACTACTCAGTAACTACATGTACGTGGGTTCCCACTATACTCTAGAAATTAAAAGACAGGTGTCATTTGTTTCCTACCTGACAGACAGAAAATGCTTAACTTCCTTTAGCCTTTAGTCTAGACTCATAGCACTGCTGGATGTTTTAGAGACTGCGTGGCCCTGTCCTTCATATAAACTAGAGACCAGAGAAACAAAAGGGCATACCCATAATCTCATAGCTAAAGTAAATGTTCTGCGCTTAAGCTTTCAGACACACAACTGCTTTCTGAGAAGGCTTCTTTTTGTCTATGTGTAAGGAAGCAATTCTTATTTTAGGTAGAAGTGGTCTGCTACAGTCATTGAAAGCACGATGCCGATTTCTGTTATAAAACCAAGGTGACGTGATTGAGAAGGAACATCTGATGGAGTAGAGAAAGGAAAGTCAAAATCTAAATGATTCATAAAAGACTGCCTTGGGAGTGGTTAACTCTGGTAACCAAACTGGAAATTCCTTGATGACTCAGGGCCTACTACTCATCTGTGCTTGGCAAATTAATGGGGAACTGAAGGCTTGCCTCAGACAGGAAGTTGGAATTTAATGGGTAGTTAAGTAGTAAAGAACAGCTCTGCAAGAGGAAGAATAAAAAAGTTCCCTTGTCAGGAAACTGACATGAAGCTTTTAGTCTCCAAGAAAAACTCATCCACTCTGGAAATCATGTTACCATGAATATGACAAAGTTGAGATGCTAGCCCAGAAAAGAGGTGAAGGAATTAGGTGATAACAAAGAGAAGAAAACCTTCAGACAGAAAAAAAAAGATACAATAGATTTTGGAATGATGTCCTCTTGACTCTTAAATTATATAACTGAAATTATATTTAAATTACCGTAGAATAAAATTCAAGTATATTGGTTTTCAAGTGCAGCACATATCTTAGGTCAGTGATGTGGGTTGTATATTTGGTAGCCAAAATAATAGAGGAAAATAGGTAGGTTTTTAATAGACAATGGCCAGGGACACTAAATATTCTGCAATGTGGCAAACACAAATAACCCTCCCACCCAAAATGTTATCAGTTGCCCCACTGAGAAAAAAATAACTCAAAGGATGTCTTTTTGAGGAACCAAGTGTGTACTCTCAAGTGTCGAGTCCAGAAGCAAATAGAAAATGCTCAAAACATGTTGAATGAAACCAAAAAGAACTTCTCCTCTATAACCTAATCTATTTCTAGACATTTATATCTTTTCTTTTCATTAATATTTGGTTCAGTGTTGGAAAGGACCTGGAATATTTCCTTAAAAAAGGTCTAAAATTTTCTAATCTGAAATTTCAGATAGGAGTGATGGCAAGTCAAAACAATGAGTCAGTGAATTAGGAGCGGTAGAATGTGCCAATACCAGGAGGTGATAAGCGAAGGGAACTGTGACTGCTGTTATCCTAGCCTTTTTCCCAGATTAACTCCAAAACTACAGAGGAGCATGCATTCCAGTATCCTATGATGGCATTTAATGTTCATAATGTGCAAGGAGAGCCTGGAGGAGCTGGGTAGAGAGTTATTATAAGAACAAATCTGAATCCAGTGCAATGCCTAGGTATCTACCTCTCTGCTCTAGACACTAACCTGATCTGAAGCAGGTGCCTCCAATCAAGGATCTTGAACCACCCAGTTTAAAACATTCCCAATTCTTGGAGAGTGACTTTGACTTGTTCTATTTGCTCAAAGTGTTGCTTTAGAAGTCAAGATGGAATAATGAGGTCACTAATTGCCCCACTACCTTTGGAACTTAAGCACTATTTTATGACCCGAAACAAGCTTAGTCATTTTTCAGTCTGTAAATTATCACATCATAGTTGTCAGCTCAAGATGATCATGTAGGAGGGAGAAAAGGTGAGAGTCACAGACATGTTTCTATAGTCAAAAGGGAAAGGAAGATTACATTGTGCTTTTATAATTGAAACCTCCATGTCCTATTTGCATGTCATATGTTTTTAATTTTATGGTCTTTATTCTTGCTCTGCCAATTTATTGATAAAAAGTATCAACTCCATAGAAAAAAATTAGAGACATTTTAGTATCTAATAATTTCATCGTACATATCATTTTCTTGTGGGTCTCCTAGAAAATTTTCAAAAATGTCTCTGCTACTTAAAATAAAATAAAATGTTATTTTAAAGAAGGGAGGAAAACCCTTTACTGTGTCAGTGTACATTTTCACAATTTATCTTCTATCGACCTTATCAAAGACCTTGGAATAAACCCAAAGTAGATATTATGTACAGATTCTATGAATAAGTAATGATATGGTTATAAAGCAATTTCCCAAGTTATTAAGTACCCATTGGTATTAAGCATCCAAGGATATGCTGACTACTGGGAAGTGGCCTGCTCATATGAAAGAAGTAAATTCACTCCACAAAGGCAAGAGCATATGATTTACTATAAACACCTTCTCAGGTATTCAAGAAAGAATAAACTTATCTCACACCATTGAGAAGTGTTCTCCAAATTTATTTTAAAATTATCTTCATCAGGGGTGTATGTTAAACCCAATTCCCTCCCCTAGAGCTTATGATTTAGTACCTCTAGTGTATATGTGAACCTATCTATCTATCTATTTATCTATCTATCTATCTATCTATCTATCATCTATCTATCTCCAGGGAATTTTTCTGATGTAGGTAAAAAGTACACTATGAAAAACCCTGCTGTAGAGCAGTTTTAGGTTAAATCTTAATCTATACCAGTTATCCCAACAGAGAAAATTTAATACAGAGAATTATAACGTAGGTATAGAAAACTATAAAAAACAGAGGGGCGTGAAAGAGAAATTAAGGTGTGTTAGGGGTCCCCATGAGCAGCCCTAGGTTTTTGAAAGGACCCACAGGATTCAACGTACAGTCATATTCATGGCTATGATTTATTAAAGCAAAATGATAGAGAGCAAAATCAGCAAAAGGAGAAGATTCATGGGTCGCCATTGAAGGAAAGCAGACTCGAGCTTCCAAATGTCCTCCCTCTTCCGGTGGTGTCTGACAGAATGCCCTTAATTCCTTCAGCAGTGAATTGTGGCAACATATGTGGAATTTTTTTACCGGAGAATCTCATGAGACACTCCGTAACCAAGAGTTTTACTGGGGGTGGTCACACTGGCACTCTCTGCCTATCACATACCAGAATTCCAGACCCCCAGAAGGTAAGCAGGTACTCAGTATAAACCACAGTATTTGCGGTTTAGGCACAACAAACCATCCTTATGAGGGAAGGGTGGGGAACCAATCAAAAATCTAAGTTCCCAGACACCAGCCAGGGGCCAACCTTGCAAGCAGGACTTTCCAAGAGGGGCAGTCCCCCACCCCCCCCCCCCCCCCTGCCTGTTATATGAATGAACTCTTTTTCACACATAAGGTGCCTCAGAGGTAGTAGCCACTGCGGGAAGCAGTCGCCAGGGCCAGAATTGAGAAAGCAATGAAAAGAGGTTGGCATTATTAAAATTTAAAAGTTTGGGGGAAGGGCCTCCTGGAGTGAAACTCAGACCTCTGGGAAGGGGGTGGTGCTCCCCTGGCCATCCTGCCCCTGAGTCAGAACAGAGCTGTGTGGAGCTGGAACACAAACATCCTGCAGGGGACAGTGGTATCAGATGCGTGACACTGGTGTCTCAAAGGGGGCTCCATGAACCAGTTCTGCAAGTAATGGAAACAATTCAACCTGGAACATCTTCCGTTTCTACAAGCTGTCACTGCCAAGAGGAAAAAGGAGCGGGGCAATGCTGCCTGGAGCAGGAAATTAACAGTTAACACAAGAAGTTCCCAGGAAGTCCTTTCTAGAGCTTCTCAGCCTGTGTCTAGCACCCTCTTTGTGCAGAGCCTGATGGGAGGGCTGGCCAAGCTAAATGGGGTTTACAGTTGCAGCACTGGAGTCTGGAAAGGTGGATTTGGAGCTCAGAATCAAGAGCTTAGTAGCCAGCACAGGATTTTGTAACTTTTCTCAGACATTCCTATGGAAACCTAAAAAGTTTATGGAAGATAATTCATACATATAAAACTGCGGCCAGAAACATTTGGAGTGATGCTGTAGGAATATATGCAATGGCAACACACACTACTACAGTGATGTGTAGAATGTAAAGTGACCCGTGAAAAGTAATATATCTGTGTACCACAACACCGGCCTGTTTCTACTGGGGGGCTCCTAGTCCATTTCCACAGAAAGCTAATTGGGACGGGCAAGAATCAGAATTAGGCCACATTATCCTGGATGGCATTCCACTCTGTATACTCTTTTACTGTTGGGAGATAGGTATGGTAGTCATGCAGTGGCCATGGCCAAGTTCAGTAAAATTTTCTCTCTCTAATATTTCATCTGATATTATGTTTTGGAATATCACAGCCTGACGTTCTTTTAGCAGAAAAATGCAACTGCTTCGGTCCCCTGTCTGGCTGTCACCCAATTGATCTGACTGCTCTTAACTTTACCCTGATTACTTCTACTTCTTATGTGCACAGAAACCATCTGGGTTGCATTCGGTCCAAAGAGCAGTGTTCAAAAAGACGGGAAAATGACAACTGTCATATATTGATCTCTTAGCATGAGCCAGACATTTTCCCAAGTACTTAGGCATTGTCACTTATGTCTATAAAACTCCTACAGGCAAGGTATTACTTTCCATTTTATAGATATGAAAACTAAACTCATGTTCATAGAACTCTAACACCTGTGTACTCCATAACAGGCCCCACTGCACCCAAATATTTCATATTAAACTTCCAATTTTCTTTCTTTAACTTCATACTCAATCCATTACCATAAACAGAGCCTTGGTTTAACAGAAAGAATCCCAGAAATAAAAGTAATGGTAGCTAATCGCTGCCTTTCTTTTATCTATAACTAATCAGGCTACCATTTGCTTCCCTTACAAATTAGCATAGTTGACTTCTAAAGAAAGTAATGAGATCCAGTGGAAATATTATAAGCCTTGCAATCAGACATAGAAGGTTTTAAATCCAAGCTCCAACCTTATTATCCAAGTGAACTTAGAAGTTCTCTTAGCCCAAATTCTTAATTGCAAAAATGAAATAATACCTAATTTACAAAAGTATTCCAAGAGTTAAAATTCTGCATGTAAAGTGCTGGTTATACTTCATCTAATTTGTGAAACTGATTCAATAAATTCCCTGTAAAGTTTTAATCACAGGCTCAAAATTTTCCATCACTTATAAAATTGCTTTGGGGTATTTGGTGAAGAAATAGCTTTCTTTATTCCAATTCTAAATTTGAATTCTAAATTTAAGCGCATTTCTCAATCTTTATTTTTCATTTCCTTTCTGGCTCATGCTTCCAAAATTATGGCCACCAAAAATAAAACAAAAAACAAAAGCAAACCACATCCATCATGTGTACTGTATTCTTGCCTGGTTTCACCGGCCACTTTACCCCTCACATTTTTTGCAGAGTCAAGTCTTATTATTTTATTTTTAAAGCCAAGACTCTAGGTTAAATCTAAAAATAATTCCGTATAATGGCACTCTCACTCACCTAAAATGCTTTTCCCCTTTTTCTTTATAGCAGTATTTTTGGTTTTGTTTTGTTTTTATTGTTACCTGCATTAACAATAGACTTTACTATTATACTTCAGAAGGCAATGAAAATGTATGCTGTGATGTAGGAGAGCAATGTGAAACCCTGGAAAAGCATGAATTATTTCTTAATTGCAAATCTGAGAGTTTTAATTATTGAGATAAAAAACTCTGAATGATGTATATTTAATTAAATCATTTTCCTGGGTCAAGTAATCATTACTTACTATTTGCATGTTCTTTATTTTCATCTGTGGCATTTGTTAGATTTGTCATGGATTTCTTCTCCTATTGGCACTTTACTTTCCAAGATTAAGTCCCACAGCCTGTTAAAAAAGAGCTATTTACCCCAGAGTCATTAGTAATTTTACAAGCAGAAAAAAGAAAAAGATCTGAGCATATAGTTAAGACTTCACAGGGAATTTATTGAATCGGTTTACAAATTAAGTCAAGGATGGACTTCTGAAATATGATGCATACATAATAACAACAAACAACGAAGAGTTAAAAGTCTAATAATGTAGATCCAACATTTTCTATTAGAGATACAATTAAGACATAAATTCAATGTTATGCATCAGCACAACAGGAGTATGACAAAATGAAGTCCAAATATGAGTGACTAAACAAACGAAAGCTTGCATAAAATCACATGTGATAGACCAGCCCTCCAGTGGAAGTCTCCTATGTGCAGCGATTCCGATTCAGAAGCCCTTGGGGTACCTGGGTGGCTCTGTCAGTTAAGTATCAGACTCTTCATTTAGGCTCTTGTCATGATATCAGGGTTGTGAGATCGGGCTCCACACTGGACGTGGAGACTGCTTGAGATTCTCTCTCTCCCTCTTCCTCTGCCCCTCCTCTCTCTCTCTCTCCCTCTAAAAAAACAATTAAAATAAATAAATAACATGGCTATTTATTCAGAGATACAGAAGCCCTCGCCCTATAACAGTGTTGTCTGACCCTGAAGTTCTGTGATGCTGACAACAGAGGAAGAGACCATGTTGAGTGTATTGTGCAAGTTCTTAAATGCCTTGGTATGGAAGTGATGCACATCACTTTGGTTCATGTTTCTTTGCTTAGATCAAGTCAATAGTCTCACATAATTAAAAAAGGACTTAGAAAGTTGAATCTTACTATGAGACCAGAAAGAAAGAAGAACCAGAATTGGATGTATATAGAAACCACAACCACAGTCAAAAAGTATTTTTTATTATATTCATTTAGTAAAAACACTGACTCCCTATATGTGCCAGTGTCTGTGCTAGATACTGAGGATGTAAAGCTAATCAAAAATAGAGATTTTTAGAACTTTCCTATAGCTTACTGTAGAGAGAGAGATCTCCACTCACCCTCTTTAAGTAAACAATGCAGTTCTCACACAATCTGTTGGCCTCATTCTTAATCCAAACAGAATGGCTAATGGGCTTCATACTTGGTGTGAGGGTACAAAACTGCTCCGGAATGACCTTGAACTACAAAGTTTCTGGCCTTGGTACATCTGCATGGCTGTTTCTGGCCTAACTGAAGTCATAGGCTTACAAGGATTTCATAATTGGGTGCCCAAGGTTGCACCTGTGGCACCTTGACTTTCCATGATGCATGTGCAGGCACAGTATTTGCTACTTGTATAAAGCAAGGGACCTGGATTCAGCAGGAAACACTGGTTTCCAATCTAGGTAAGCAGCACCAGATATGCTGCCCTAAATTCCATACCGCATTCAGTGTCAAAAGAGGAAAAAATATACAGATGAAATTTAGAGGTACAGGGCTTGCGACAGGCTCAAGGGTCATTCCTCTCTGTTCTCAGTGTGACTATGGGCTGGTATGAGGGAATAATTTCCATGAGAGGCAGGTTTCATACCCAAGGTTGTTGTCTGTTTTAAGTAAGAGGCAATGACACCAGGTTCTGTACCATTAGCCCAAGAGAGTTTGGAAGAAGTTATTTTTTGAGAGATTTTTTTCCATACAAAAACATGGGCTAAACGGGGAAATGAAAATTAAAGAGATTTCATAAATTTAAATGGATTTAAATATGCTATAAAGGAAATTGAGATACCTCAAATAGAACTCAGGGAAAACTCAAATAATGATAGCTGTAAAGAAAAGCATGATAATAAAACAGAATCCCAATAGAGACAAAGGCAAAGCTGAATAATATCTGAGATACCAGTGATATCTATGCAAAAATAGTCTAATGTCTCTCTAGAGGTGGCCATAAATATACTTGACCCAGTCTAGACAGAGGTCTTGATTCTAAATTGAATAATTTGCCAATATGTAGAATCCCTCAGGTGCAAGTGACATTTAGTATTCAAGCCATTTCCCAGAGTCAGTGCTGAAATCCACAAAATGAAGTCTTTGATCTTGGCTGTGACATTTCTCTTCAAAATTACCAAACAAGTCGAATGATGAGATGTCCTAAATAAATGTGCGTTAAGATATAACAAATCTAGGCTATGAGGCCTTGCCATCTAAAACCTGTTATACTAATTGATTCCTTGTCAAAAACTATTTATTGCTTTGATTAAATTACTCGTAAGAAATACCATGAAAACAATTCTCCAATAAATGAAATCTCAAGCCATTTTGGTCGTTGCAAATCACTATTGCTTTTGACTTCTGGTAGTGAATATTCCAAGATAAGATTCAGTTATATAAGGATAAGCACATTACTATTCCAGGATGTTAAAGAAGTGTTAGAGATGATCCTTCCTTTTACAGGATCTATAATCCAGAATAAATGTTTAAAAAAAAGGCCTGTCTTAATCATAATGAAATACCAAGGGCTAGGTGATTCAACAATAGGGAACTTATTTCTCACAGCTCTGGAGGCTGTGTATTCCAAGATCAAGATGCCAGTAACATAGGTTCCATTCTGAGGCCTTTTTCCTTGCCTTGTAGGTGGTTGCTACCTGGCTGTGTGCTCATATTAATTCTTTTCTGTGTGCATGTGAGGCGAACGAACAAGTTCTGTAGTATCTTAGAAAACCGGAGTTCATCATGAGGGCCCCACTCTCATGACCTAATCTAAACTGAATTATCTCTGAAAAACGCCGTCTCCAAATACCATCACATTGGGGATCAAGGCTTCAACCTATGAATTTTGGGGGGACATGAACACTTTGTCCACAATAAGAGCTGCGTAAGGACGGGAACACCAGTATTGCAAGAAAGTAAAAAAGCGTTAGTAATAATCCTTTTCCTTATGGAGCATTTAAATGAGAGAAACTTATGAACAAACAATAATCAAAATCTGATCATACATAATGCCAACATAGTAGATTATAAAAATAGTCATTCAGAAAATGAATAAAAATATAAATGATTATGGTGTACATTAATAAAACTAAACAAATATATGGCTATCTTTTTGATAAATATATAGAATATAATATAGACTATAACACATATATATATTTACTATAGGGAAATATGTGGTTCACGTACAGTTAATGTAGTCATAAAAGAAAATATAAATGCTATATGACTTTATGGAAGATATAAGATTTATGTTGGGTCTTAGGTTGCAAAAAATAATATCAACTCTAGTTTTAAATCCCAATCAGTTTTAATGCCAAAACGCATCACAAAAAAAGACTTAAAAATGTCAGGTCTAGACATAGAGATTAGAGATATTTGCATAAATAGATATGGATTATAATTATACAGCATTTTAACTGCCATACAAACCAGTTTTAAGTATGATTATTTCTTACTTGAGGTGTTTTTGATGGTCAATGTTCTAAGATGTGTTTGCACTTTGTATACCAGAAAAATTCAACGAACATTTTGCATTGGGAAACTCTTGCAATCCAAGGATAGTGCTTGAATACAAATGACTAACCTTGCTAATAAGTACAAGAATAAACTTCACTACTACATTTTCTAAAATTTTATTCTCTTTTATGAATATTGCATGTCATTTTGTCTTTGACCAACATACAAAGATTCATCTTAGGTAATCTTTTTTTTTAAGACTTTATTTATTTATTTGAGAGAGAAAGAGCACAAGAGGGAGAGGGAGAGACAGAAACAGACTCCCCGCTGAGCAGGGAGCCCAATGTGGGGCTCGGTCCCAGGACCCTGGGATCGTGACCTGAGCCGAAGGCAGATGCTTTACTGACTGAGCCACCCCGGTGCCCCGTTAGGTAATTATTTTAAATTAGTGCTTTCCACAAGGATTGTAACAATAATAATGGCTTTGATTATATTATAATTATGTTTGAATTTTTTATTAGACGTTTTACATACACTATGATAATCTGTCTGTAATGGGCTGACTTGTGTCCCCCCCCAGATTTATATGTTGAATTCCTAACACCGAGTACCTCAGATTGTAACTGTATTTGGAGATAGGGACTTTAAAGGGGTAATTAAGTTAAAATGAGGTCATTAATGTAAGCTCTAAAAGAAATATGACTTGTGTCCTATTTATAAGAGGCAATTAGGACACAGACAAGTACAGAGGGAAGACTTGTGAAGACATGAGAGAGGATGACCATCTATAAGCCAAGGAGAGAGACCTCAGGAGAAACTAATTCTCTCAACACCTTGATCTTGGACTTCTAACCTCCAGGACGGCAAGAAAATAAATATTTGTTACTTAAGCACCCCGGTCTGTGGTACTTTGTAATAGCAGGCTTATAGAAGACTAATATAATGCCTAACACCATACAAGGAAAAAAACAAGGTTCATAAGGGTTGATTTACTCACTGAAGGGTAAGGGTGTCTACCTATAGCTTGGGTTATCATAAATCATTATTTGCATTTTATGAAGAATTATATTGAAAAGGAATTAATTTATTTTTCTTTAATTTTTTTTAATGTTAGATGGATTGTTTACAATTTAACTTCTGAGTTAGGATGGCTTTCTGTATGTATCTTATTAAATTAAACTGATATAACATGTGCGTAATAAGATGCAATAAGATATGAAAAGATTTAAGAGAATCGCTTATACTTATGCGACAGGATATGTCTTCTTTCAATACCTGAGGGAAATTTCAAAGCAATAATAAAATATCTGTTTTTTTATAAAACTATGCTTACAAGAAAAGCTGGTACTAATTTAAATCAGCGTTCACCTTTGCTGTTCACTATAAATCAATTTATTTCCTTTTTCCTGTAAGATTCAGATTTAGCGAGATGATGAAAAAAAATCAATTCTTTTGTATATATACTATACCATAGGTCACCTGAGAAATTAGAGATGCTGAAAGTTGAAGAAAGAAAAAGCCACAACAATATTATATATTCACTTGATTTAAAAAAATACATATTTAACCTCTTTAATTGGCTAAAAGAATTGATATAAGAATGAAAGAAGCTTATAGAAAACTGCCTCCCACCAGTAGACTCTTTAATGCCATCATATGTGTGTGTGTACCATATATATATGAGATATATATGATAATATATATTACATATGATACATGATTATATGGGATAGATGATATAGTATATATGTAATATATACTATGTATATCATATGTCATATGTATATATGTGTGTGTGTATATATATACACACACACATATATATATAATTTTGGTCTGTAGAGAGTTTAGCTAAGCTACTCCATGCTACTTCCTCCACATCAAATTTGTTTGGCCAAGCAGCCTGTAAGAACCTTGACATGGCACTGGCTCTTCATGCAAGTCCATGCCCTACTGAGTCACAGGCAAATATAAGTTCTGACTTCCTGAATAGCCTTGTGATCAACAGGCTTGTGGTCAATAGTCTCCTTTGCCTCCTAACACCTTCCATATGCACCCCTTAGATTAAACTTTCATATTGCTTTCCAAAACCCTGCTATTTGGGTTTGAATTGACCAATTGGGCTTTAGCCAGGGGACCCCAGCACTCCACTCATGGACCCTAAGAAAGGTTGTACCCCAGATCCAATCTCTTTCTTTGTGTGCACCCTGCCCTGACCTCCCTGTATGGCTCCTCTAGGCATTCTGGGTACTTCCTCTAGGAACTGTGGGTAATAAACTTCTCTGTTTGTTATCATATAATACCTCATTAGTTTTTGATGTAGTGATCCATGATTCATTGTTTTCGTACAACACCCAGGGCTTCATGCAATGTGTGCCCTCCTTAAGACCCATCACCGAGCTCACCCATCCCTATTTCAATTTCTCTTATGGTCTACTGCTGAACTTTGGCTCACCATGAGGTGCCCTGTGCTTCACTTAATACATGTTTATTTGACAAACTCATAACATGGTCCATACATCATTTATTTATATTGTTCACAATAAAATTATGAGTACTAATCATTAACCATTTTGAGAAGTAAAATTAAGTCTTATTTTTTTAAGATTTTATTTATTTATTTGAGAGAGAGAGAGACACAGCAAGAGAGGGAACACAAGCAGGAGTGGGAGAGGGAGAAGCAGGCTTCCCACTGAGCAGGGAGCCCGATGTGGGGCCTGATCCCAGGACCCTGGGATCATGACCTGAGTTGAAGGCAGACACTTAATGACTGAGCCACCCAGGTGCCCATAAAATTTTCTTAAAAACATTACATAATTAAGTGAATCTCTCAAAGAGAGTGGTAGGTCCATGATTCTGAATTCTAAGATTAAATTTTCAAACTCTGTTCTAAGGTCAGAAGTAATTCAGTAAAAATTGTCTTAGCTGAATCCATAGGAATTACTATTTCCTCCAGCACTGTTGTGAATTTAGCACAGAAGTATTAGCCATGCACTAGGTTCATTTACTGAGATAGTGATTTGCCTAAAAGAGCTATTTATGTTTGGTTCTGTATATTTTTCCTCTTCTATTCCAAGAAGGTAGCTAGTCTTTTTTTTTTTTTTTTTTTTTTTTTTTTAATACCATGTCTCAGTAATTTTGTAGCTCTCAATACATTAGTTTACTAAAGACAATGCCTCTTCTGGTTTGGAGTTGGGGGGGTAATTAAAAAATTAGGGACACATTCCTAGGAGTCCTGAATAGTAGGCAGAGAGTGAGGATAGACAAAAATATGCTTTGAGATGAGAAGGCAGGAGCAAATATAGACAGTGAATATTCCACCAAAGAAGGAGATAGTTGGTAGTCTGTAGTTTAGTGACATCAATAGGACATGACAGAACCTGTGAACTATAAGAAGTATGACTTGTGGCTAGGGAGCATGCCTTGGTTGTAGCTGAGCATATGCTTTCTAGGTGTTCATGGGAATATGAACACTTGGCTTAGTAACAGTAAATACTGAGCACTGAAAGCCTCCTGAAGTTTTCCTTCTGTTTAAGATCAATGTTGCTCTTGTACCAAGAGTGTTTGTACCAAAAAGGGTAGTTTGGGATACTTAGAACTGTCCACAGTCTCACCAAATGAAGATCCAAACTAGACCTAATTAGATTTAGGGAAAATAATACAACTTTTTTTGAATGTCAAAGTGTGTGAAGAAGTGACATTTCTGCAATGTATAAAATATACCAACTAACTGGTGAACAAAGTCATACTTGACTTAAACTGAACTTAATTTCAATTGTAAGTCAATTGAATTGAAATTGCTCAGTATCTTTAGGTTTAATACTATCCTGGGGGAGGGAGGATGCCATCATTATTAATGATGGTGTCTTATCTAAGACACCATTACTTAACCCAAGGTCATATTTTATTGTCATTATTGGTATTTACTCATTGAAAATGCATTTGCCTAATTTGGGGAGTGAAGTTAGATGAGGAATTGATTAATGTGGAAATATCACAAATAAGATTAATAATTACCTGTTTCTGAGGGCAATATTCTACATCATAACAGAGATCTTCTTAGAATGGTCTGTGGAACTATCCCAGGTATGTGACACTAAAGAAAGGAATATTTAGGCAGCACCAATATAAAATTAATTATTGACTATAACTTTAGTTAAGACTGTGGAATAATCTCCCAGTAGCCATTGAAGAATCCCTAAAATGTCAATCTTTTTTGGAGCTATGGGAAAAGGCATTTGAGATATGTAAAAAAGATAATTTAGAGCTGGAGCAAAGAAATTCTTTAGCTTAAAAATTTTCTATTTTTGCTTTGTATTTGCTGTAATGTAGACTGCATCAACCGTATAATGCTATAGATGTCTGCATATGTACTTTCAACCAATTCGTATAACTTCTTTCCAAATCCAAACAATGAGATAATTGCAAATACAATACGTTTATTTCCAGTCAATATTTTCTGCACTTATAGACTACAGATTAATAGTTTTATGTTTTGCAAGAAGGTCAGATATAATCGTGATGACTGTGAGTAACGTGATTATCTAAATGAACGGAGTAATCATCAAAAGTAATAAATGGGACAATGTAATCTAAACTGTACATACAACCTATATGTTTCTCCTTCCATCTCTTTTTTTTTTCCTTGAAAGATTTTGTCGAGGAATTCAGGTTATTTGCTCTCTAATTTCCCACAGTCTAAATGTTGCACATTATATACTCATGATATTATTTCACGTGTCTCTCTTCTCCTTGTTTCTTTTGAGTCATTATTTTTCTTCTTTAAATAGGTAGTCATAGCTATAGGTCTGATTAAATTCAGATTTTCCCCCCAAAGTCCTTTTAAGGTGGAAATGGCTTGTTTAAGAAACCATTGCCTAACCTAAGTTCAGAGCATGGAAATAAAATTGTTATAATTTTGGTTAGATGATGGTTTCTTAGCAAAAACACCAAAAACATAAGCAACAAAATAAAAAATAAATGAATAGGACTGTAATACAATTACAGATTGTTTTTCCTTCAAAGGACACCATCAAGAAAGTGAAAAGACAGTCCATAGAATGTCAGAAAACATTTATAAATCATTTATCTGATGAGGTCTGGTATCTACATTAAAAAAGAAAATCTCTTATACTCAAAAATAAAAAGACAAACAACAATTCAAAAATGAGTGAAGGATTTAAATAGACACATTTCTCTAAAGAAGATACAGAAAAGCTCAATAAGCATATGAAAAATGCTCAACATCATTTGTCATTAGGGAAATGCATATCAAAACCACATCACACTACTTCATATCCACTAGGATAGATACAGTAAAAAAGACAGTAAGTAAAAAGTGTTGGCAAGGATTTAGGGAAACTGGAACCTTCATGCATGTGCTTGTGGGAATATAAAGTGAAAACACTTTTGAAAACACATTGGCAGTTCTTCAAAATGTTAAACATGTAGTTACCATGGAGCCACTCCTAGGTACATACTGAAGAGTCATGAAAATATACATCCACTCAAAAATTTGCACATCGACACTTAGAGTAGCGTTATTAATAATATCCAAAAGTGGATATAATCCAATGGTTAATTATGATGATAAATCTTAATAAATTTTTGACTTCTGAGATATTTGTGTCATTAATCTTCCCTTGAGTAATTTATTTTCATTTTAGTTTCCAGAAAATAGATAACCCCTGCCAAACCAGAACAAGGCAATGGCAGAGTTCACTATATTAGTGTTTCTTGGCTGAGGTTTGTTTCATGAAATCCTTGGACTCTGGGATCATTGGTTCTGTCATGAAGGCTGTCATAAAATATTCGACCTACAATAGCTAACAAATTTTTCTGTGCAATAACAAAAATAAATGAACCAATTCAATATTCATATGTCATTACACATACATATATTATTTAAATATATTTTGCCAGCATTTATACATTTAAGACTGAAAAAGAAAATGCTAGTGATTTGTTGTTTTTTTTTAAAGATTTTATTTATTTATTTGATAGAGAGAAACACAGTGAGAGAGGGAACACAAGCAGGGGGAGTGGGAGAGGGAGAAGCAGGCTTCCCAAAAAGCAGGGAGCTCGATGCGGGGCTCAATCCCAGGACCCTGGGATCATGACCTGAGCCGAAGGCAGATGCTTAATGACTGAGCCACCCAGGGGCCTCAAAATGGTGGTTTGTTAACAAGAAAAAAATTCCTTTGTTTTTTGCTGGGATAGATGCTTCTATTACCTCTCTTAATACTGTGAGGAATAAAACATACCATCCAAAAGATCTTCCTATGATAATTCCCTTTCTTTGAATTGATTGAAGCAAAACCAGCTGCCTTAGTCATATTTTTCTAATGTGCTGTATCTTCCCTCAGATAATGAAAGGTGGCTGTCATGAACTTCTAAGATCTTCAAACATAGGAAGCATTACGTAAGATGAAACGCATAATAGGAATTTAATTATTTATTTAAAACAATTACACAACGTTTATTTTGTGTCCTTTGTTATTTTACATAAATATCTAAAAGATTCTAATATTTGCATATAATATGCTAGATTTGGGCAATTGGTTCCTTACAGTTACCAATTTGACTTTTAGATGGAACTTTGCATGCATTACACACTCCATTGTGTTTTGAGAGTTGCCATTATTTTACCTGGACATGGCTAATGAGGTTAGCCAATGAAAAACATTACCTTCTTATCTTACAACATTTATTTTAATTATTTTATTTGTAACTTATTAGTGTCAAGATAGAACTGACTTTTTAGTAATATAAAAATCATTTGAAAGTATATTTGCTTAGAAACTTCATTTAGTTTAATGTTTTACCATATTTTAATTGTTTCTATTACTTTGGAGATATAGGTTTATAATATATGATAGAGAAACAGAATTGTGTGCTGTAAAGAAACTTCAACCTGGAGTCAGAGGACTTTAGTTTACTTTAGCAAGTCATTTACATTTCTTTTTGTTTGTTTTTTTCCTTTTTTTCCTTACATACCACAAAACAGAAATATCTTAGGTGTATTGTTTGGTGAACAGAATCATGTATGCAACACCTAGATTTAAAAATGGAACATAACTAACATCGTAGAAGCTTCCCTGTGCCTTCTTAGTGCTCCTCCAAGGGGACTGGTATTCTGGTTTCTAACACAATCCAAGTATTGAACCTGCTTTGATACTCGTTAAATTGAAATAAAAGAGTATTTTCTCATATTACTGAAAATAAAGTTATCCTTTTATACATATAAAAGGTATGTAGTATGCCACTTAGCAAATGTACCACAATTTATTTTATCCATTTACTGTTGCAGAGATCTGAGTGGGCTTCCTGTTTGGGGTTTCTATGAATACTGTTGTTATAGCATTTTAGTACATATCTTTGTAGAATACATGTACACATTTCTTTAAGGTATATACCAAGAATGGGATTTCTGGATCAAAGCATATACACATGTTTGGCTTTAGTAGATAGATTTTTTTAAATATATTTTTTTAAGATTTTATTTATTTTATCAGAGACAGAGAGAGAGAGAGAGACCAGAGGCAGGCAGAGGGAGAAGCACAGGCTCCTTGCTGAGCAAGGAGCCCAATGTGGGACTCGATCCCAGGACCCTGGGATCATGATCTGAGCCGAAGGCAGGTGCTTAACTGACTGAGCCACCCAGGAGTCCCAGATTTTTTTTTTTTCAAACAGTTTTTCAAAGAGCTGGACCAACAGCATGAGAGTTTCAGTTGTTACACATTCTAGTCAACATGTTATATTTGCAATATTTCATTACAATATTTTTCATTTAGCCATACTGATGAGAATGTGGTATGGTTACACTGTGGTTTTAATTTGCATTGTCTTTTTTTTTTTTTTTTAAGTTGGCTCCACACCCAGTGTGGAGCCCAAAGTGGGGCTTGAACTCATGACCCTGAGATCAAGACCTGAGCTGAGATCAAGAGTTGGACCTTAACTGACTGAGCCACCCAATTGCCCCTGCATTTTCTTGATAACAATAAAGTTGAGTGTATTTTCATGTATTTCTTAACCATTTATATTTCCTTTTTTGGGAAAACTGTTCAAATCTTTTTTTAATTGGATTTTCTAATGTTTCTATCTCACTTAACATTAACGAAAGAGAAAAAGAGCTCCATTTGTTGTGCTTTAAATTCCCTCCAATGTCTATCACTTTCTTATCTGTAGATGAGCCTCCAAGTATAGCTTAGATCTCTTTGGCAACTAACAGTCTTATTTTTGAAATTGCCCCAAGAGTTTGCTCTATGTATTTTCTTTTAATTAATTAATGCTAAATATAATCCCATGTCTACCCAGTTTTGATATATCCCCTTCTTTAGAAGAAAGTAAGGGAATCTTTTATATCAGCTTAACATCCTGTGTTATACCATGTCCGATATATGTATCTTTTTTATTTGTTTCTCTTTTTTTTCATTACTGATCTCATTTAAACTCTATTTTGAAGAATGGGCAGAGTTTAAAAGGCAGATAAAGAGTGAATTCCAGGTAAAAGAATAAGATACGCAAACCTGTAGGAGCGTGTTGTTTTATTGAGGAAGCTCATATTTTGACAGAAAGTAATAGATGAGTTTTAAGGGTTAGGAAACAAGCTCATTCATAAACTTTATATTTCCAATGCATGCAGTTGATTTTTTGCTTATTTAAAGAAATGAAAGAGAGAGAGAGAGAAAGAAAAGAAAGAAAGAAAGAAAGAAAGAAAGAAAGAAAGAAAGAAAGAAAGGAGAGTGGTCTTGTTCTTTGTGAAGCACACACAAATCACTCTTTCCTCTAAGGTGAGAAAAGGCATTTGAGGGCTTGTGTTTTGGGTAACATCGGACAAGGTTATTTACATTTACTCATCTGTATCAGTTTTCTAGGGCTGCAGCATAAAGTACCACAAACTGAGAGGCTCAAACAAGAGAAATGTGTTGTGTCCCAGTTCTGAAGACTAGGAATCTGGTATCAAGGTGCCAGAGGGTTGATTCCTTCTGAGGGCTGGGGGAAGAATCCACTCCAGGCCTCTCTCTTCACAGCTGGTGGCTTGCTGGCCATTTGTGGAGTTCCTTGGCTTGTAGAAGCATCACAGCAGTCTCTGCCTTCATCCTCACATGACTTTCCCCTTGTGTGGTGCATGTGTGTGTCTAAATTTTGCTTTCTTATAAGGACACTAGTCCTATTGGATGAGGGCCTACCTTACTCCAGTATGACCTCATTCTAATTTTTTTTATTTTATTATGACCTCATTCTAATTTAATTACATATGCAAAGGCCCTGTTTCCAAATAAGGTCCCATTCTGAAGTACTGGGGATTGGGATTTCAACATATGAATTTCTGGAAGAAATAATTCAACCCATAACATTTTATATTGAAAACAACTAAAAATTATGGATGAAAGTTTGTTAAATATCTTCTCTAAATGGATTGAAAATAAACGTTTATATGCATGTATAAATGTATATATCTATACTTCTGTAATATAAATGTATGTGTGTAAATATATATATGAAAATGAATGTATATGTATTTACACACATTTACATGGATTGAAGAGCTAACAAAATAGGAAGAAACTATGAAACCAATTTTTTTAATTTAATTTTATTATGTTATGTTAATCACCATACAATACATCATTAGTTTTTGATGCAGTGATCCATATTTCATTGTTTTCGTGTAACACCCAGTGCTCCATGCAGTACATGCCCTCTTTAATACCCATCGCCAGGCTAACCCATCCCCCCAACCCCCTCCCCTCTAGAACCCTCAGGTTGTTTCTCAGAGTCCATAGTCTCTCATGGCTCATCTCTTCCTCCGATTTCCCTCCCTTCATTTTCCCCTTCCTTCTCCTAATGTCCTCTACGCTATTCCTTATGTTCCACAAATAAGTGAAACCATATGATAATTGACTTTCTCTGCTTGACTTATTTCACTTAGCGTAATCTCCTCCAGTCCCATCCATGTTGATGTAAAAGTTGGGTATTCATCCTTTCTGATGGCGGAGTAATATTCCATTGTATATATGGACCACATCTTCTTTATCCATTCATCTGTTGAAGGGCATCTCGGCTCCTTCCACAGTTTGGTTATTGCGGACATTGCTACTATGAACATTGGGGTGCATATGGCCCTTCTTTTCACTACATCTGTGTCTTTGGGGTAAATACCCAGGAGTGCAATTGCTGGGTCATAGGGAAGCTCTATTTTTAATTTTTTGAGGCACCTCCACACTGTTTTCCAAAGTGGCTGTACCAACTTGCATTCCCACCAACAGTGTAAGAGGGTTACCTTTTCTCCACAACCTCTTCAACATTTGTTGTTTCTTGCCTTGTCAATTCTTGCCCTTCTAACTGGTGTAAGGTGGTATCTCAATTGACAACATGAATAGGCCGATAACCAGGAATGAGATTGAAGCAGTGATCAAAAACCTCCCCCCCCCAAAAAAAAGAGTCCAGGGCCTGATGGATTCCCTGGGGAGTTCTACCAAACATTCAAAGAAGAAATAATACCTATTCTCCTGAAGCTGTTTCAAAAAATAGAAACAGAAGGAAAACTTCCAGACTCATTCTATGAGGCCAGCATTACCTTAATCCCCAAACCAGGCAAAGACCCCATCAAAAAGGAGAATTTCAGACCAATATCCCTGATGAATATGGATTCCAAAATTCTCAACAAAATCCTACCTAATAGGATCCAACAATACATTAAAAGGATCATCCACCACAACCAAGTGGGATTTATCCCCGGGATGCAAGTTTGGTTCAACATTCACAAAACAATCAGTGTGATAGAACACATTAATAAGAGAAGAGAGAAGAACGATATGGGCCTCTCAATTGATGCAGAAAAAGCATTTGACAAAATACAGCATCCTTGCTTGATTAAAACTCTTCAGAGTATAGGGATAGAGGGAACATTCCTCAAGTTCATAAAATCCATCTATGAAAAACCCGCAGTGAATGTCATCCTCAATGGGGAAAAGCTGAGAGTCTTTCCCTTAAGATCAGGAACACGACAAGGATGCCCACTCTGGCCACTATTGTTCAACATAGTACGAGAAGTCCTAGCAACAGCAATCAGACAACAAAAAGAAATAAAATGTATGCAAATTGGCAAAGAAGAAGTCAAACTCTCTCTCTTCACAGATGACATGATACTTTATGTGGAAAATCCAAGACTCCACCCCCAAATTACTAGAACTCATACAGCAATTCAGTAATGTGGCAGGATACAAAATCAATGCACAGAAATCAGTTGCTTTCTTATACATTAACAATGCAAATGTAGAAAGTGAAACCAATATTTTTTTTTAAAAAAATGGCAATCCACGGGATGCCTGGGTGGCTCAGTAGGTGAAAGCATCTGCCTTTGGCTCAGGTCATGATCCCAGGGTCCCGGGATCAAGCCCCACATCAGGCTCTCGGCTCAGCGGGGAGTTCTGCTTCTCCCTCACGCTCTCCCTCTGTGATCTCTCTCTCTCTCTCTCTCTCTCTCCTCCACCCCAAATAAATAAATAAATAAAATCTTTAAAAACAGTGGCAATTCAAAAAGGAAAGTAGTCCCTCAGAGCAGCTAAGGAAGCAGGCTATGACATTTACTCATCAGGCAAACTTGGGCTTTGTAATTTAAGTCTCTGAAAACAAAAAGGCTAAAATAGAGACCCAGAACTCACCCACAGTGGTATAAAAATCCTTATAAAAATCTTATAAAAATCCTCCCTATTTTAAACTATGACCGAAAGCACTGTACCCCCTAGACTATCACTTAGAAGGTTGCCTTGCCAGTGAATAGAGCAGAATAAATAAAAGAAAGGAAGAACAACAATTAAAAAAGATGAAGGGAGAGTTAGTCATGGGTTTGAATCAGTTAAAACCTGGCATCAGTTTCTGACCCAGATTTATATCTCCTGCAGAGTGCATGAAACGTGTCAATTTTGACTTATGATGATCTTGACTTGATAGAGTTTATAGGACTGCAAGAAGCAAACATACATTTTTTTTTCTAACAGAAGCTAGTTTTTTTCTAGGCTTCTAAAAGTCTGTAAAAGTGATTTTTCAATACCTTGGAGAGGTATGCAGTCAGAATTATCTCAATATGCAAAGAAACAAGCAAAATAGGTCAAAACCAGCAAAAATAACATCAGAAACTGACTCAGACAAACTTTAGATATTTGGAATTATCAGAGATAGATTATGAAATAATCGTGTTTACAGTGCTTAGGAATTATAAATAAGCTTGAAATTGTCTCAGAGGACATAAATATTAAACATAATGTCAGATTTTTTAAAAATCTAAAAGAATTTTAGACATCAAGCATTCAATAATAAAAATTGAAAGCTTAATGGGCAGGATTATCATCATATTAGACTTGGTCAGATTAAATTATTTAGAATGGAACCCAATGTTATATCCCTAGATTTATTTAGATCTGGAAATTTCACATGGAGGTTAAAGTGAGGTCTAAAATATGTTTATTCAGCCACAAAAAAAGGAAATCTTGCCATTTGCAATAAAAATGGATGGATCTAGAAGGTATACTGCTTAGTGAAATTAGTCAGTCAGAGAAAGACAGATATATGATTTCACTCATCTGTGAAATTTAAGAAACAAGAAAAACAAACAAAGAAAAAAAGAGACAAACAAAAACCCAGACTCTTCACTACAGAGAACAAACTAGTGGTTACCAAAGGGGAGGTACGTTGGGGGATGGGTGAAATAGGTGAAGGGGATTAAGAGTCACTTATCAGGATGAGCACTGAGTAATGTATAGAATTGTTGAATCATTATATTGTACACCAGAAACTAATACAACACTGTATGTTAGTTATACTGGAATTTGTAAAAATAATAAAAATAAAGTGAAAACACTTTCAAGTAAAAAAAAAAAGAACACTAAACTAGAAAAAAAATGTTTATGCATCATTAAGAAGGAGAGGAGGGAGAAAATGAGGCAGTCAATATGTAAAGAGATAATTCCTGATAATTTTCCTATACTGTTACTAACATTAATTCAGGAAACCTAACAAATTCTTTTTAGATTAATTTTTTAAAATATTTTATTTTTTTATTTGAGAGGGAGAGAAAGAGAGAGAGAGAAGGAAAGAGAGAGAAAGAAAGCATGAGCAGGAGGAGGGACGAGGGAGAAGCAGGCTTCCCGCTAAGCAAGAAGTCCGACGCGGTGCTCAATCCCAGGACCCCAGGATCATGACCTGAGCCAAAGGCAGTCGCTCAACCAACTGAGTGACCCAGGCGCCCCTAGATTAAGTTTTTTTTAAAAAAAACCCCAAATTTGGACACTGCTTAGTGAAATTTTAAAGTGTCCAAAAAAATTCTTAAGGACAAAAAATTATCTCACAAAGGTAAAGTGCAATGGCATCTTCGATGTGCAGGACAGGGGGACAGAGGACTGGTGTCCTAGGAGTCTGTATTAAGCAAAAATATCTTTTAATAGTGAAAATAATTGAATTTATTTTCAAGCAACTACGTACTTCAGTATGGCCTTGGTGGAAAACAGAGGATTACAGATAGGAAGTTTAAGAAGGAAGAAAAAAATGAAGATCCAAGAAAATAGTAAACATTTTGGTAAATATAAATAACATCTGCACAAACATAAGTCATAATGCATTTTAGAGGTAAAAAATCAATACAGAATTAAAACACCCACAACAAAAACATAAACACCGGAAGTTGGCTACTGTATTTTGGTCCATGTAAAAATCAGCAGGAAGACAGGGTTAACAAGAAACTTTTAATTTAATATGGATGCTATAATTTGTAGGGCATTCATGAAGAGAAAAGAAAAACACCATATATTCTAAGTAAGTAGACACCCATATCTAATGACCCAGCAGTTCTGTTTTTAAGAATACATCCAAGAGAATTGGATATCTGGCACCAAGAAACATGTACAAGAATGTTTATTGTAGCATCATTCAAAATAGCCCCCATCTTGAAATAATTCAAATTTGTGTCAACACTTGCTGGCTAAATAAGTAACAGTATAGTCTAAAATGTAGTTCTGGGGCGCCTGGGTGGTTCAATCGGTTAAGCATCTGTCTTCCGCTCAGGTCATGATTCCAGGGTCCTGGGTTCGAGTCCCACATTGGGTTCCTTGCTCAGCAAAGAGTCTGCTTCTTCCTCTCCATCTGCCCCTCCTCCTGTTTGTGCTCTCTATGTCTCTCTCCCTCTCTCTCTCAAATAAATAAATAAAATAAAATAAAATAAAGCACTAGATAAAATGTGGTTCTGTACAGTATTGAAAATAACAAACCCTACCTATGTGCAAAAATACAGAGGAACCCTACAAATTTTGAAAGGAGACATACAGAGATTTTAAGGCCTCTTATTTATATAATGTTCCAAAAATGAGCAAATGCAAATTACATTGTTTAAAGATGCATAGGTGATAGCAAAACTATAAAGGAATGCAATAGACTAATTATCATAAAGTTATTATAATAGGTACTTCTGGGAAGAGAGCTTTATGGATTTGTGTTTGGAGTAGGATACATGATTTTATTTCTTGACATGAGCGATGGTTGTATGGGTGTTGCTGTCACAACTATTCATTAAGGGAGATGCTCCTTTGAGTATATTTTATATATCATAGAAAACAAAGATTTAAAATGAATGTATATTGAGGATACTGAAGGCAAATTATTATAACTAGAGTAACAGAGTCAGGAATTTGAATGATTATGTTTAAAAGATTTTTCCTATTAGATAGTGAAAGTCCCAGGATGTTAGCTTTCAATTTGAATTTACCTCGAATTAGCTAACAACATAACTAGCAATTTATGCTGTATAAATTCATGTTTATATATTTTCAGTGATGTTGATAACAAGGCTAATAATCAATACTATGTGCATTATATAGATGAGGAAATTGAAAAATATGAATAGATTTTCTCAAGTCAATGAGTGGCAGCTTTAAGTGTTTTTTCCTCTGTCTTTAAATCTGGTGTTCTTTCAGTGAAAGAACTTGCATTTAGTTGGTGCTCAGTTAATGCATTATGAACTGATATCCTACTAACAGAAAGAAAATAAAATAGATCAATCTAATTACATAATCTCCTTTTTAAATTTTATTTTATTTAAATTCAATTGATTAACATATAGTGTATCATCCGTTTCAGAGGTAGAGTTAATTTCATAATCTTCTATATAGTATTTGCTCTCAGTTTTTCCCTCCAATATATACTTTCCTGGGATAATTATGTATTTCTATTTTTTTTTCTTAAGTTATAAAAGTATATATTTAAATTTCCAAAGAGATCTGAGTTCTTCTGGTCAAATTGGAAAAGATTCTGAAGTGAACCTGGATGGCACAGGTGGTTTTATGTACCACCATGATGATCCACAGTGAATAAAATATCTTTATCACATGATTATGATTATTCAGTCTTTCTTTAGGATTCCTTTTGTCCACCAACAAATCAGAATACATTATGCAATTTTTTCCAATATGAGCTTGCTGCCATTTAACCATTCACCTCAACCATAAATTGACCAAGAATGAATACTTTCATATTTAATTAGAGTTAAAACACAGAGAGTCACTTTTACTCATAAATTATTGACTGTAGCTTGGTAGAATAATGACAAATTGTGATACAGAAGATTTATTTCCTAGTGATAGCTACAAATTAGAAGGTACAGTATGACTATACACAAAAATTCAAATGCACCTGTTTATGAGAACATATTCATGGAAATCAAACATGCTTTGATTAGACAGTTTAAGTTATCCTCATGCTAATGTACAAAGATTTCCCCAAGAACTCTAATCTGATTGTTACCTAAATATTTTATGACACTTGGATTGATCAGGTTGTTCCAAAACATGATTATTCAAATTACTTTAGTTTTGTCCAATAACTGAATAGTGAATTAATTATCATGTCATTTATAGAACATCTTTCACAAATGCTTCACTTTTCCTGGCTGTTTTTATATCTCATGTGGACAGATAGGTAGAAAGAAAAAGATAGGAAAGAATTTCTTATTTCAGGAAATTGTCAGTTTTTATTTTTTATTATTTTTTATTTTTTTAAAGATTTTATTTATTTATTTATTTGAGAGAGAGTGAGAGAGAGCATGAGTGGGGTGAAGGGCAGAGGGAGAAGCATGCTCCAGGAGCCCGACATAGAGCTCGATCCCAGGACCTCAGGATCGTGACCTGAGCTGAAGGCAGACACTTAACCAACTGAGCCATCCAGGCATCCCAGGAAACTATCAGTTTTTAATTATGAAAATTGATGCTGAATTTCTGCACTGAGGTAAAATATTCTGATAAAATATTCTAAACTGATACAAACAGAAAACATGCTACATTTTGATTTTTCCCCCTTTTCACCTATTCTCCTAAAGAGCCCTGGTAACATCCAGATAAAAAAGCAACAAATCATCTATCACTGGCGTTCTAGAAGTAATTTTGATAATGACTGAAGAAATATGAGCCAAATTAAATGCGCTTTCTTGCCAAAAATGCAGTTAGCTATGAAAGCGGTGCCTGAAATACATAAAGGTAAAGAAGTGCTCTTGTCAGCTTTCAATGGCAGCCATCCCATTCAATTACACCAGGGTGATAGACTCCTAGCTGAGTCAACAGGCACACTGGTTGAGAACAAACTCAGATTATTTATCCAGAGCTGTGTTTATATTAAATTGAGATATGTTGAGCCTTGGGAAAACTGGAGACCAGGAAAAGCTTTTTTGGTTAAACTTCCTCTTTGGAGAGGAGCAAATGCCATTTATGTTCATTTTGGCAAATACAATCAAGTTGTGATGTTCAGAGTAGATGTGTTCAAGAAAAGATACTGTATACCAAAGAATGAAATCATCTCAACATTATGAATAGCCAAAGAGTGATAATGGTGCTCTCTTTTTGTTCAGGCATGATCAAAACATTTCTTCAGTTTTCAGTTGCAAGAGACAGATTCTTGCTGGACTCTCCTTCATTAAAACTAAGGAGCTGTACTTTGGCACATGAATGGTTTCTTCTTCACATTAATTATAATGTAAATGTGTAAAATCTAAAAAGAGAAGAGAAAAAGACATTAGAGAAAAGTATGCTTGCTTTAGATATGTGGGAATTTATCACAGAAATCCATTTCAGAGGTTTTGTTTTGTTTTTGCTTTGCTAATTATTTTCCTCTGTTAGAGACATTAAACATCATAATTACAGAACATGCTAGATAGACCCTCATTTCTTCATTCTTCAACGTTCCTGGGACAGCCACATCATAGAAAAGACTTATTTGTGCTAAAACAGGTGAATTATTTTCTTTACATTAGTTTTCCAGTGTAATTTTACTCCCCTTTGGAGTAAGTGTATCAATCTCAGGTTATTATTAAAGTACAGATTTAAGCACACCCATCATGTTAAGAACAGAGAATACAGTGTTTTTCCTTTGTAAATTTAAAAAGGTGCTAATGTGTATCTCCTGAGATCGGATAAGAGACAAAACTGTGACTTCTCTCTCACTCTTCCCGGGTACGCTTATGTGATCTGACACTGTCCCAGGTCCCACAGAATATGTTACCTCCAAACTAAAAATATGTTGTGCTGTGGATACTTCATCCTGTAATAATTTTTAAAAATTATTTTTGTTCATTATCTTTTACCCAGCATACTGAGGTCAGGCCTCTTAGCTGTAGCAAAGAACAACACGCCGCTGCAGACAACTCAAGTAATGACGTTCAATAATACAAGTAGCTTAGGCAAAAGTTCACAAATTTTCTGAAAATTGTCTAACCTCCTGGATTTATTTGGCCTTGGAGCTTTCATTAACCTGTGTGGAGGAAGCACTTATTTTCTTATGGTACAGATATACATAATTAGTGGGGAAAGAAAGAAAAAATTTTTTTGGTTCGGACAAACATTACAATAAGCTGTCCCCAAAGTGCAAAAGGGGGGGGGGTAGCTTAAAGCACAGAAGATTCTGTTTTGAAATTATCATAAATTTTTGGCAAAGAAAATAAGTAAAGAAGTACAGCTCAAAGATACAAACATGATTATCGAGAATGGTACGAAATTGAGATTAGTCCAATAAAATTATAAATAGACTAGTTACAAAAATGAGTGATGATTAAGTAACTAACATAACTCTGTAATCAAAAGTCTTACTTTCATGGTTGTTTTTTTTTTTAGAAATTTACCAATATAGTCAACATTTTTGAGTATTAAATGTGGGTAGCAATATGGCTAAACCGTAACAACATTATATTTTCACTGTTTCTCGTTTCAAAAATTTCTACCACATACATTACCTCCAAAGGCTATTTCAGGCCTTTGACATTCTCTGCATCATGCATTTGGAACTTGTAAAATGGTCAGTTATCTTTGTGTTTTGTTACCAGCTTGTAAATGTTTTGAGATTAGAAATTTATACTTATTTGTATGCCCTCCAATACCTGCTGAATGTTTGTATCTCTCAGAGAGGCCAAGTGTGGCCTGCATGCCAAATCTGGCCCACTGCTCTTTTTGTGAAGTTTCGTTTGAACAAAGCCAGGCCCTTTATTTATAAGAACTGGCCAAATTGGAGGTCAGGAGAGTAATCAGTCCTATTAATATAGCAGCTGACATTGTGCAAATGTAGAAAAAAAACTAGGACAACGGGATTTAACCATTCTGTAATTCCTCTCAGAAATACCATAAAGAAAACCTTCTTTAATATACAAAAAGGGATTTGGGGGAACATTTCAACTTCCTTAAAGACTCCGGAAATATTCTTTGAAGAGCATTTCCCTAGTGTCACTAGAGTTTGTTTTCCTCATATGAGACTAATGACCTGTGTTCTTAATGAAAATTGTTGCTAGAGTAATTGAGGGAAATGGAAAGATGAGAATTCTATTCAGGAAACCAGAAGCCATACCAAATATTGGAACATTAAATGATGGGTAAGGACATTTGCCCATCTCAGGGAATGATTCTGCCTGTTTGGGTGTCCATAGCTGGACATCAAGCTTCATTTTATGAAGTAGTAGGCCCCTGAAGTAAGTGTGATGCAAACTTAAAAAGGATGAGCATTGCTGTGATCATCTAAATCAGCAGGAAAAAAACAGTCTTCATAACTAATGAGCTAAGTTATTTGTATTAAGGAAAGATTAGAGCAATCCAGAGTAATAAAACTATGGCAATGATGCATCTAAATTTGATTGGCATTTAAGGTTCCAATGAAGCTCAGTAAAATTAAGAAAAAAAACAAAACAGATCTAGGCATAACATTAAAAATATTCAGCCAACTACTTAGCCTCTCTTTTTTCTTGTTTACTTTTTACATTACACGTTGACATCAAAGGCATAGGAAAGATGTTACTTTACACAAATATACAGGCATTGTTTAAAGTAAGTAAAAGCAAAGAGCAATGTGGGGTTTGTTGATTTGCTTTCTTTTCCTTTTTTGGGCGGGGAGGGGTTCACATATTTTGGTGAGATTCTTGAAAACTTCTCAGCAGTGATATTAACATGAAAATAAGAGCAAAGAAACAGAATTAAAAGATTTTTTGCTGACCAGTCACATGAAAAATGCTAGATTTAAATTTGTGTTTTCCAGTCTTAGAAAGAAGCACATCTCATGACTTCCCATGCTTGAAATAGAATGAACCTAATTTTAGTCCTCAGGTCAGACATCAGATTGGACTAAACCCACAGAGGAAATAACCTACAGTGCACAGGAATTGGTGGAGAGTGGGGAGAGGGCAGAGATTAAGAAAAAGAAGGGCTGTAGAAAATGGAGGCGTGTTTTTCTCTGCCCCGGGGAAGAGCAACTTTGTTGTTTTTCCCTTTTAATGAAGATAGACAAAAAAAATAAAATGCCAACTCAAAGGATAAAAATGAAAGGATTCTCTTGCTAAGATTCAGTGGGTACCAGAGGATACTGGTAAAGGATTTCAGCTATAATTAGTGTTATTAATGAAGAACAAGAGAAAGATGTTACCTCAAAGTGACTGAGGAACAGATACATGGCCTCTGTATATCCCCAGGCCCAGGATTTTTCAGATCTCCTCTATAGGTTGCCTGAGCTGAATCATATTTAAGAAACAAGTATTATACAAAGGTTTCTTTTTCAGACAATATTGCACAGATTTATTGTGTTTTGCTAACTTCTCTTGTGCAGAAATGTTTCCTATACTCTAGTTTCCCACACTTAAAATGGGGGAGTGCCAGGTTATTCAGTAAGTTGTATTTTCCCATCATTAAAACTTCAGAGATAAAATAAAAGGCAACATTTAGGCACTAAGGAATATTAACCTATTTATGCTTAGAAATAATTTGCCTTGTTAGCTCTTGTGGAAATCAGAGGGAATTCCCACATTCGATGCAAAGGTGGGGCTGTTTGATTCCAGCACCTGACCCACTCTGATCATTATATCTCTTTTTTAAATCCTACACTTTTGCAAATATCCTATCTCTGTATATGAACTTTGCATATAAACTTTGATTGAATAATTTCCTAAGTAATTTATTTTTTCTAAATAATTTACTTTAAACCAAACCTCCTCTCTCTTGCTTCGAATGAAATCCTAGTGAAAGTGATCAGCAGTACCCAGAATTTTCCAGTTGTTTCTCAACCTGGCTCTTTCCGTAGAGATGGCAATCTTACCACCCGGACGACCTCTAATTTTTGCAGGGCCCAGAACAAAAAATACATATGAAAGCTTGCATATTTATATTTAATAATTGAATTTTAAATACTGTAAATCAATGTAATTGACAATTGCTAAATTGTATATATTCTATACTCCCACTTAAAAAATAAAACTTCATTAAACACACACCCCCGTCCAAATGTATAAACTGTGATTGTTTATTAAAGAAGAACAATTTAAGTATTACTGAGCAAATCTGAGTATATAATGAATGAGCCACCAAATTTTTTGTTTAGAAATAAAATAACTGTACAAAATTCATATGTTTACATATTTCATGTTATTTTATTTCTCTCACTTATATAAAATCATTAATGATTTTGTTAGAGTCAAGGTTTTCTTATAAATTTGTGTTTATTGTAACCAATCTGGAGATTTTGGAATACAACATAATAAAGTTATCAGTCATTAAAGATGTTAATTACACAAAATTTAGAAATAAAAGTATAGTTATTTTAATTTGTTTTTAAAATGTTATTTTATTCTAAAATATTAAAAGTAGCTGATCAAAATTAAGTGGAAAAAACAAATCCTAAGTAAAAATACTAAAAATTAAAAAAATTATTTAAGTGTAAATGATTATTACATGATTTTAATTTTTGAAAATGTAACTAAATCTTTTAAAATAAAAATAAAATTACTATTCATTATACTAAAGAGTGGTTTAGGAAAGAATCTTTAATTGGTGCTAAATCTAAAAGAAATTTTGGTAAGGAGCAGGATACTTGGCATCATCTTAAATTGTTCTCTCACAGATTCCTTAATTTTTGCATGACAAAAAAAATAGTAACTCTGTGATGGAGAAATTGGAAATCCCTAGACCAAATGATTAAGCTGAACATCACCAGTGAGAATCAGATGGACATTATATGCCACCAAGATGATATTCTAAGAAAGACGGAACATCCTTTATACATTATTCCATGTGGGAATGCATAAATTTAATCTCATCATGGGGCAACATCAGAGAACCCAATTTGAGGCAGGTTCTGTTTCAGAAATAAGGTCAGGCTGTATTCTTCAATAATGTCCGTGTTATTACATTATGACATTAAAGATACAAAGGCTTGGAAATGTACAAGATTTAGAAAGATGAAAGACACATGGCAATCAAATGCGCCTGACCCTGAACTGGGATTCTACATGTTTCTTCTATGTTCAACGTCTTATTTATTTAGCAATTTCCATTCTGTGTATGTTGGTGCACAAAATGGAGTCATACATTTCTCTGAGGCTCTCTTCATTGTTCTTCCTTTTTTCTCTCTGTTCTTCAGATTGTATAGCCTCTATCAGTACATCTTCAAATTCACTTGTTCTTTTCTTTTGCCTGCTCAAATCCTCTGTTGAGTCATTCTAGTGAGTTTTTCATTTAGTAATATTTTTAATTTCAAAATTTACATTTGGTTCTTTCTCATGTTTCTATCACTTTATTGATATTTTCTATGAATGGGAGATTGTTATCATACCTTCTACTTTCTTTTTTAATTGAAGTATAATTAACATAATTCTATTACTTTTTTTCTTTTCTTTTATTATGTTATGTTAATCACCATACATTACATCATTCATTTTTGATGTAGTATTCCATGATTCATTGTTTGCATATAACACCCAGTGCTCCATTCAGTACATGCCCTCTTTAATACCCATCACCAGGCTAACCCATCCACACACACCCCTCCCTTCTAGAACTCTCACTTTGTTTCTCTGTTACTTTTTCAAACATGATTTCCTTTAACTCTTTGAACCTATTGATAAAGGCTGCTTCAATGTCTTTGCCTAGTAAATCCCAGTTTCTCTTATCTTCTTTTTCCCTTTGTATAGATCTTTTTTTTTCTTTCCATGCCCCATAATTTGTTTTTCTTTTTCTTTTTGTTTTTTGAGAAATGGACATTTAAAAAAACATATTATTGCAATCCTGGGGGCTGATACCCCCTTCCTCCTCTCCTCTCCCATGGATTGTTGTTGGTATGTATTTGCTCATTTGTTTAGTAACTTGGCCTGGGAATTTTAGTGAATTCATTCCCCTGCAGTTTGAAGCCTCTGGTGTCACTCCTGGGAGGGCTCAACTTTGGGCTCATGCATAGTCAGCCTGCAATGGCAATGGCTTTAAGCAGGGATCTTTTGATTTTTTTCTTTCCCTGATTTCTCCATTATGCTGTCTGCCTTTATTGTGTTCCCACCCAGATGTTAGGCTCCACAATTCAGTGGCTGTCTGTCCTGAAGTTTCTGGCGACGCCCTGGGATATAAATTGCTCTAGTCTGATCCCATCACGTTCGGGTCCTTTGCAGGGGTCATTCTGTGGGCCAGTCTTTGAGGTTTGTTTTGACAAAAGGAGGTCTCGGTCTCTCTGATAAACTAGCTGGACTATGGGTTAGCTGTTGTTCTCATGTACCTATAGCCTATTCTTAATTGCTGACCACCAAAATATCCACAAATACCCATTGATATGGGAAGAACTGTTAGGCTTGAACTTCCCCACGATGTTTCGATTCAATTCATTATTTTGGGCAAAGCTTTGAAGCTTGTTCTTATGATAAGCCTCTCCCACTGAACAGAATCTCTGAGCCACTGCTCAGGGGCAGGAAGCAAGAACAGTTGTCACCAGCAAGACCCCCCTAAACTCAGGAAACTCCTAGAAGCTCCTGCTTAACTATCAATTTTACCTTTTAGAAACTTACTAATGAGTTGCTGGAACAAAAGAAACATTTTGAGGATGACCCCAGGAGGATGCCTACACAGATGAATTACCTCAGCTTCCTCATAATGTTAAAATCCCCACCCTGGCAGGAGTATCAGCTTCATTAGCATAACATACATGTACATACAGGCATGTTTTTTGAGTGTACTTGTGCAACTTTATACCTGCCCATTATATGTGATGATGAGGCCTCCCCCTCTCAATATTCATCCCAAACCCTAATAAAAAGAGCCTGCCTAGTCCTGTTGGGGGACTCACAGCTTTTGAAATTATTCCCCACGGTCTCCTTATATGCTGCAGATAAAGGTGACTCTGTGAGGCAACCCCACCTAGTGTAGTTTATGTTTGTAATTCACCAAGGAGCTGACCACTACTCTCAGAGTAGCACCCTTGTTTTGTGATTGGAGGGCTGTGTGGGGGAAGTAACTTCTAGGGCTTTCAGATTATCTTACCCAATATGGTACCTCCACCCTATGAGTAAGCTGTGGTAAGGGCAATCAAAACCACAGTATTTTTGACCTTCCACACCTGTGGTAAGCCTCTGGTTCATGAGTCAAGTCTGGGTGGAGAAAAGGAGCTCCTGGCCCCTTGGCCTCATTCACTTGGAATTTAGCTTCTACAACATGTAGCTGGAAGAATGAAAAATGCTGGCTCACCACCCATCCCAGAGAAATACCATAGCCCTTAACTGGGAGCTGGACAGAAAGGGAGTCCCATTTTCTTGGCCACATCATCTCCAAGTGGAGTTTCCATTAGTCTGAGCTATGTGTGTGTGGGTGGGAGACGAACTGTGACTCAGGTACTACTGGATGCTCTTCCCAAGGTTGAGTAGATTTTCCTGAATCAATTTTTCTTCATTTATTGTATACACTTTGAACAATTTCCAGAAAATAAATTTGCACTGTTAAAAAACAATCAACAGGTAATGATTATTTCTTAGGGGAACTGATCCACAGAGCTCATGCTATTAATTCTGGGGTACTGGAATTATATCAGATCTCTTTACCTCAAATATTTGTCTTTGTAATTATTTAGTTTTTCAATATATTCATGCAGTCCTTCAGCAGCTACTTGGTGACAATCTTTGAGCATGGCTTCGAATGGAGGAGCAAATGTGGCAGAACAAATGCTAATATCTGAATCTAAGCATATATAATGTTTCCATAAAATAACAAATAAATGGTCTTTATGAAACTAATGTTGTCTTATTAATATATATCCACAGGAATCACTGCCAAAATAAAGAAAAAATAAATGCATAGGAAGCATAGCATAGGGGTTAAGAACAGAAGGATTGAAACAAGAGTCTTTGCTTTTGCATCCTGTCTGGCCCTTAATGGCAATTTAGTTAACCTCCCTTTGTCTCTGTTACTATATCAATACAACAAAAACAGTAACAGTACCTACCTTACAGGACTTTTGTGAATTCATATAGAAAACACAGAATAGTCACTGGCATAGAATAAGTTCTATATAAATATTTGCAATTTATTTTCAATAATAATCAAGACTACATGATGGAATTCAATCCGTGCGTACAAAATTACTCCGTAAGTATTTCTTTTCAGTACCAATTCATTACACTAAATCTACTGTGGCTGTTAAGGCAATTATATACATGATTGTTAAGGACAAGAGTTCTTTGTAAGCTCAAAAAGCAAGTAATTGCAAAGAAAAGCTAACTTGAGACATTGCTACTGAAGTCGAATATCTTCTATGGTCTATGAAAAGACATTAACCTAAATTTTTCTAAATCTTAGATATTACATTTTAACTTTAAAAATTCAGTTGTATTTTCCAAAATGTATTTAACATCTACAATATCCATTCTATCATATTGTATTTTATTAAACAACTTTTCATCCAAAAAACAATTTAATTGAAAAAAATCGAGCCATGCCTATTCCTATCATGTGAATCTGTATAGTTCCTAATCATCACAATGGCGATTAATTATGTGTCTACAGAGGTGGAATCCCATCCTACCAGATTCTTTGGGAAGAATAAATCTGACATCAACTTACTATTGGAAGGATTTTAGAAACGGAATCTGGAAACTGCTGTGTTTTAGGCTTATGCCACAAGTTATGCATCCAGAGTAGGTGAGATCTCTCCTTAGGTGTCACATAAAAATCTGGGAACGTAATGAAGCTAAATAAAGCAAAGAACAACAGTCTTGTCGAATGCATCTGCTTCTAGACTGATTTGAAAGGTTTGACAATAAGGTATAGAGGTATTCTCTTTTTGCAATATTAGCCTCCCTCTGTTGATTATACTTTCTTCCCTTTGTGAGTTCTCTCAAATGAATCTACCATTCTAATTAGGGGTACCACTGTTCCACTGTTATTTGCTTTATTAAACTTTACAACTTCAAATGCCTTCTTTTGAGACTATCATTAGATTGATATATTTTCCCCTTTCATAACGAAATTAAAGACATCATAAGGAAGTGGAAGGATAAATGGATTTTAGAATAAGTATATATGTTGCTTAAAATATTTACTGTGGGGGCGCATGGGCGGCTCTGTCATTAAGCATCTGCCTTCAGCTCAGGTCATGATCCCAGGGTCCTGGGATCGAGCCCCACGTCGGGCTCCCTGCTCCGCGGGAAGCCTGCTTCTCCCTCTCCCACTCCCCCTGCTTGTGTTCCTGCTCACGCTACCTCTCTTTCTGTCAAATAAATAAATAAAATCTTTAGAAAAAAAATCTTTACTGTGTCCTGACAGTTTTTGGTTGATAATACATGTTCCTTCATTAAGAGCTAACCAGGAAAGATAAGATCATATTAGAATAAAAATCACTTCAGACAGAAGGTCTTGATGTGATGAGCACTTGGTATTATATGTAGATGAAGAATCACTAAATTCTACTTCTGAAACCAGTATTACTCTATATGTTAACTAACTAGAGATAAAATAAAAAATTGAAAAACAAAAAGGGAAGGAGGTCTTGAGTTGAACATAAAATCTTCTGAAAACCAAAAAGTATAAGGCATTTGAAATCAGAATCTGCTATTCACCAACTCAGTGCAAGTGAAAACAGGTTTAAATGGAACACGGGCCCTATATGGTGAAAAGGAACCTAGAGAAAAAGGGCCAAGGATTACCCACAAAATACATGATAGACTGTTTCTGATGTTTTGGTCCTTGTTTTACTTGGTAGTTTTCTTTTCTCTATTAATGCTTACAGTTTAAATTAACTAACTTCTTTTATCAAGGATTAAGTAAATATTTGATTTAATGGTCTAAATATAAGCATAATTAAAAAAATAATACTCAGTAAATATTTGATTTAATGGTCTAAATATAAGCGTAATTAAAAATAAACAATATTCTTGATTTCTGCTCCTAAAGCTGATCCTGTCTAAATATCTTGCCACTCTTACTTCTCAGAAAAAGGCAGGTGAAGTGGATACATGTTTTTCAAGAGGCTTAATCTGGAGGAAGAAGAACTAGCCTCTATAGAGAAACTTCAAATAGTGATGAAAAGTCCCCCAACGAAGTAGAAAACAGACTTGTAAAATATGTAAAGAATTTTCACTGTGCGGGGCATCTGGATGGCTTAGTTGGTTAAGCGTCCGAGTCTTGATTTCGGCTCAGATCACAATCTCAGGTTCCTGAGATCAAGCCCTGTATCGGGGCTCTGCGCTCAGCAGGGAGTCTGCATGGGATTCTCTCTCCTTTTCCCTCCCGTTCACCACGCCCTCTCCAAAATAAATAAATAAATCTTAAAAAAAAAGAATTTTTCCCTGTGTGGATAAATAGGTGAGTGATTTATAGCATCCATTGCTGTCTTAGGACAGAAGAGTTTGACCTAAGAATCAATCTGGGTAATTGGTGCCTGACTATCATCTGCCAGTGCCATGGCATCACATTAGTTTGAGATGCCACCGAAGAGTTATCCTGATTTTATACCTGAAAAGATGTAGAAAGAAATATTTACTGTGTGTTTAGATGATTTTTCTAGTTCTCTTTTTGAGTTGTTATACCTCCTTTTTTTAAGAAACATTTGATTTCTCCCATAACAATGTTAACTGTGAAAGAGATCTTAGAATTAGAAATCTTACCTTTCCATAGATTTCTTTCTTGTCTTTTAGCTTTATCAATGGTAATAACAACTGTTTTTCTAAAACATACACACACACAGCAAACGCTGTTCTGGCTCTGTGAAACCATTTAAATTTTACCATTTGCAATTTTAAAAGCATTATTTTTACAAAATATGTCCAGGAAATTGACAGATACCAGAGAAACTTCTGTATGTTCTCTGAGTGGGAATAGAATATGAAATTCCTTCAGCTAACTAAATATTTATTTTTTACTCTAAATAAAAAAGTAGTTTGAAATTGCATTCAGCTTCTCTGTAATTAGGGCCTATCTGTTTATTCAGAAATCAATTTTTTCCTTTCCTGCTCCAACATAACATGTCTTGTTTGCAGCCAGCACAATTAGATTTCACTAAAAAGTGGCTGTCGTGGAGTTCTCTAGGCTGTTCATCAGCACTGACAGATTCCATATATAATCCAATGTTTTAGAAAGTGTTTCCAAAAATTAAAATATTTTCCCAGAGGAAGGAAGGCAAAGAAAGTGTCTTTGACAGATGTTCCACCCACATACAGAACGATACTTCCCTTATCATTCTTTTCATCATGAATCCTATCACATGAAAACTATCATTACAGCTCTGGACATTTAATTTTGAGAACTGGTAAACTGTTGTAAATATTAGTAACTTGTGAAATAGGCTTAACATAATGAGGCAATTAATTTTCTTTTTTGCAAGTTCATTACATGCTGGTAAATTCTCTTCAAATCTATCTGTGGAAGAGTAACTGGGCATCTCCCTGAAACAAAATCACTGGGCACAATAGATGTAGGCTTGATTTAAAAATATCCCCAGATAAAAAAAAATTGGTTTTACAGCGTTCCATGACTTCATCATCCCACCATTTGTGCATGGAACTTCTATCCTCATGAGTGTTTCTTAAATTCTCTACAGTGTTTCAACTAAATGTGTATTTAGGGCCTCTTAGAGCAAATTACGTGGGAAGAAGTTACACTTTTATGTGGACTTATTAACAGTTTTTGGTAACTTCCTCACCTAGACACATCTAAGGGACAAAATAAACACCCAACTCATATGAGAACCTATGGCATTGCCCATGCTCTCTCAAGTGGGGAGGCATGTGAGAGACTGTTAGAAATTCCAAGGAGGGAAAAAACTATCTAGAAAATGAAAACTATGTCATATGCTTCCTTTCGTAAAGGGCAGAAGTAACACACTTTACAGTTTCTCTGCCACCCATCACCAGCACTACCATCACACACACACACACACACACGTGCACACACACACATGCATACACACACAAACACACACACACAAACACACACACACACATTTGGGATGTACTATTTTAGATCACCTAGTCCAGTACTTTCTAAAATGATAGGGAAGGGGGGCGCCCGGGTGGCTCAGTTGGTTAAGTGACTGCCTTCAACTCAGGTCATGATCCTGGAGTCCCAGGATCGAGTCCCGCATCAGGCTCCCTGCTCAGCAGGGAGTCTGCCTCTCTCTCTGACCCTCCCCTGTCTCATGTTCTCTCTCTCTATCTCATTCCCTCTCTCAAATAAATAAATAAAATCTTAAAAAATAAAATAAAATAAAATAAAATGATAGGGAAGAATCAAAGTCCTAGAGAGGCAACAATGACTTGTCAAAGGGCATCAACTTAATTAATATTCCAGAAAACTTTTATCCTCAAATTATTTAGCCTATTATATTTGAACTAGAAGTAATATTTAAATTCATGTTGAAGCTAGCATCTTTGCTGGTTCAACTGATGTATTTTTTTGGTCTCCATTTCTTTCTATCTCCTAGTCATGATATTTTATTTAGAGCAATTGCTGAAAATAATGTCATACTGAGATGAAAACTTGTTTTAATTTAACCTTAAACTAATTTCTGGGGAATAAAAGAAGTAATCAGTAAATAATTAGTCAATGAAATGGATTAATTTAATTACCTACCGCTACTTTTAACATTTATTGTGAAAAAGTATATTTTTAAGGGGATTGCTTCTCTTTAGCCTTCTGGTTTCCTTGGACTGGGAACTTCTCTAAATATACTCTTGGCTAGATTCTGCCCGTTCACTCAGTCTTTCTCAGGAGAGATCAGGCAAGAGCTAGCATTTATACGTCTGCTTTGCTCTTTTTCTTTTGGAAACAAGCCTGCCTCAGAAGACAAATATATTCTTCCCTTCCATGTTCTAAGTCTTATTGGCAGGTCCTTCCTTGTGGGGACTCTTGTTATTGATAAATCAGTGGGCAGTGTTGGCAAATGTGTGTTGTTCTGGTAGCTGGATTCATTGACTTTTACTCTGAACTATGTTCTTCCATCTGGCTATTCTAAAAAAGGGGGGTCTGGGGGGTTGGATGTTACTTTGACTCTCATCTGCTTTAATTTTTTGGTATTATCTTTCAATATACATGAGAAAGTATTTGTCTTTGAAGCTCCTCTGAGGACTCAGCAGAAATATGAAGAGATATTTCAGAGTTTAGATAAATTTTGAAATTGAGCATTATGGAAGACATAAACCAAGGCATACAGGCAAGAGTTACAGCATTTGGCTGTTTAGCCTTAGGTACATTATTTATCCTTTGAAACCCATTTGTGTCAATAATAAAATAGAAATAACATTACTTACCTCACAGAGTCATGAGAATGGAATTCGATAACCTTCTATGGTCAGTGCACAGTAGGCACATAACAAATGCTAGGTCTTACTAATGATATACAAAAGTAAATCTGAATTCTCTGGCATTGAAAATTAACTTATTGGGGGCACCTGGGTGGCTCAGTTGGTTAAGCGATTGCCTTCGGCTCAGGTCATGATCCTGGAGTCCCGGGATCGAGTCCCACATCAGGCTCCCTGCTCAGCGGGGGGTCTCCTTCTCCCTCTGATCCTCTGACCCTCTTCCCTCTCGTGCTCTCTGTTTCTCACTCTTTCTCAGATAAATAAATAAAATCTTTGAAAGAAGAAAATTAACTTATTTACCAGACAAAAGTCCACATTAATGTTATCTCAAATTCCTAGTCTACAGGTATAATATATAGAATTAGCAAAGTTTGAGCTCTATGGCCAATTCATCTAAGTATAGAAACACTATCTTGAAGAAACATGGCATTCTTTGGGAGTCCATAAGTATAAGAGAGAATCTTAAAATTTGCAGAAACAAAACAGATTGGAACATCTGGTTCATGGAACTTCACAAGACATCTGGAAGGATAAAATTTCATTCCAGATGTGTAAACATGCAGATACATGTTTTATCCTCTTACTTTGTTTTTAGTATCTTTTCCTAAGAAATTATACAGGAAAAATATGTGGTGTATGCCATCATCAGCATGCAGTTTGATGACTTATTGTTAGAACTCCACATATGTGATTAAACTTACCACTAGAGGAAACTAGAGGAAACCTTTTCAGCTTTCTATTCATTAAAAACAAAGTCCACATAATAGTTTTATTTTTTAGTAGTTTTAGTAGTTTTTTTAAGATTTTATTTATTCATTTGACAGAGAGAGAAATAGTGAGAGAGAGAGAGAGCACAAGCAGAGGGAGCGTCAGAGGGAGAGGGAGAAGCAGACTCCCCACTGAGCAGGGAACCTTACCCGGGGCTCCATCCCAGGACCCTGGGATCATGACCTGAGCCAAAGGCAGATGCTTAACTGACTGAGCCATCCAGGTGCCCCTAGTTTTAGTAGTTTTTTGAGGAATGGCGATACTATTTTCCATAGTTGCTGCAGCAACTGACATTCCTACCAACAGTACGTAAGAGGATTTTTTCTTCTCCACATCTCTCTAATATTTTTCATCCTTTGTTGTTGTCTGATAGCTAATCTAATAGGTGTGAGGAAATATTTCATTGTGGTTTTGGTTTGCATTTCTCTGATAATTACTGACATTGATTATCCTTTCATATACCTCTTGACCATTTGTATGTCTTCTGTGGAAAAATATCTATTCAGTTCCTTTGTCAACTTTTCAATTGAGTTATTTGGTTTTATGCTCTTGAATTGTAGGAATTCCTTATATATTTTGAATATCAATTCTTTAACAGATTTATGACTTGCAAATATTTTCTTCCATTACATAGGTTGTCTTTTCCTTTCGTTTCTCTTTTTCTCTGCCGTATAGAGGAAAATAGCTTAACTTAACTTTTTAGCTTAACTTAATTCCATTCCTCTGTCTTTGCTTAATTCCATTCAACAAAATAAATTGTTATTTATTTTGAATGCCTGTACTTTTGGTGTAATATCCAAGAAATCATTGCCAAAGCCAATGTCAGAAGCTTTTTCCCCAAGAGCTTTCTTCTAGGAGTTTTATGATTTTCGGTCTCACATCTAAGTCTTTAATCCATTTTATTTATTTATTTATTTATTTATTTATTTATTTATTTAAAAGATTTTATTTACTTATTTGAAAGAGAGACAGAGAGAGCAAGAGAGAGAGCATGAGCAGAGAGGAGAGGGAGAAGCAGGTGGGAGCCAGACATGGGACTTGGTCCCAGGACCCCAGGATCATAACCTGAGCCAAAAGCAGATGCTTAACCGACTGAGCCATCCAGGCATCTGTCTTTAATCCATTTAAATTGTTTTTTGTGTATGATGTAAGATAAATGACCAATTTTATTAATTTATTTATTTATGGCATATGGATAACCAGTTTCCCCAACACCATTTATTGAAAAGACATTCTTTTCCCCATTGTGTCGTCTTGGAACCCTTGTCGAAGATCAGTTGACCATATGCGTGTGGGTTTATTTCTAGACTCTCTATTCTGCTCCATTGGTTTATGTGTGTTTTTATGTCAGAACCAAATTATATTTAAAGAAATTGAAATCAAGTTCTTAAAGAGTTATCTGCACTGCCATGTTCATTGCATCATTATTCACAATAGCCAAGACATGGAAGCCATCTAAATGTCCTTCAAGGGATGAATGGATAAAGAACATGTAGTTTTTACATCAATAAGATATTATCCAGCCTTAAAAAAGAAAAACAAATCATGGCATTATGCAACAACCTGGATGAACCTGGAGAATATTATCTATGCTGACTGAAATAAACCAGTCCCAAAAAGACAAACACTGTATAATTCCACTTGTATTATGAAACTAAAATAGTCAGTCTCATAGAAGCAGAGAGTGGAATGGTGGTTGCTGGAGTCTGGGGGTGGAGAAATGTGGAGGTATAGCCAAATGGTACAAAGTTTCAGTTATACAATACAAGTAAGTGTTAGAGATCTACTGTACAACATAATGCCTATAGTTAACAATACTGTAATGTATATTTAAATTTGTGAAGAAAGAAATGTCTTGTGTTACTATTACAACAAAAAATAATAATAATGATAATAATAAATAAGAGGGTGAGAAAAAACTTTTAGAAGTGATAGGTTTATGGCATAGACTGTGGTGATGATTTCATGGGTATATAATTATCTTCAAATTCTAAGTTATACATTAATTATGTACAGTTTTTTATATGTGATAAATACCCACACTTTTGTATTAAGAGTCCTCCAGATCTACTAATAATGGAAACATACTTCTGTCTAGTTGTTAGCTTTGCTTCTATCTATATCATTCTTTCTTGAAACTATTTTTTAACAAATTTTTTAGTTATACTTCAAATACCATATATCGGACCTATTTGTAGTGTACAATTCAATGGTTTTGAGCATATTCAAATATGTCATTTCAGGCAGTATTTTGCATACATTAATTATGTAGACACGTAAAGCATATACTTACTTGGCATCTGGTTATTGGAAACATCAGTCTTCCTATGGAAGACCCAATTTTGTTTATGATTTTTGTGTATGCACGTTATACTAATGATTTGTGAAACAATATACCAAGGCTTGCCCAAAAATGTGTTGTTAACTTTCTTGAAGAAAATATAAAGGACAAGTTGTATAGTTAAGTTCAAATAGCCAAACCTAAATTAGTTCTTATATACATAGTTAACTAAATAATCATTCAGTGAAATGTTTAGATGTTCTTTCACTGTTCTTAGATATTTTCTTCATAAGGTAACAATGAGTACTAGAGTTGTCAGAAGAAAAACAGTTTTTACTGAGGCTGAACTTATCCCCATATAATAGATCAAGCTGGGAAGTTTATACTGTCAGGTTGTTAGTACAAAAGGCTCATAACATTTTGAGGAAATGAACAACAGAAACGAAAAGAAAATATAAAATCAGGAAAGTGATCTATCATTTAAAGCCTGTAGCAAATGGAACTCAAAGTTGCCTAGAATGCATGCAAAGGAGTTTGAACCCATTCAGTCATAAAATATCAGGTAAAAAGTATGGCCCACTCTTTACAACTTTATGCAGTATTCAAAGGATGTATTTTTTTCTTAGAACTTCTTGGGTTAATAGTTAAATGAAAGACAATGTATGTAATTGAGAAAGTGAAAGAAGACAGGAATTAAAAAGAAAATATATCAAAAGAAGATTTAGGAAAATTAACAAAATAATTGTTTACTTATATTTATATATTTATTTATAAATTGTTATTTATATTTCTACTTAAACATAATTATATTGGAAATTATTTAGAAGAATAGATAGATAGATAGATAGATAGATAGATAGATAGATAGATAGATATAGATATAGGAATATGTTAAATAATTTTCTTTTCCCAAAACACATTTGTAATAGTTTTCTGACAGTAACTTATCCAATTTCTATGAGTACTAATAGGAGTTTCAGTCTCCTATTCCATATATTCAAAATCAAATTCTATTTTACAAGTCCATCTAAAATACATAAAAACAATAAATAACTTCAATCAGTACAGTGTCCTTCTGCCCTTGACAGAGCATCACATCTTATACAATTAGATGTTCTCATTCAAGGAATCTAATGAATGTGCATATTTTACTCTGGCTATTAAAAAACCATGTGTCCATAATTGGAGAAAAAATTTAAATACATTGTAACATATTTTATAGAAATTTAAATTATTTTCTAACTTTTGAGGATAAGTTATTTCCTTCTAGTCTGCTCTTTGTACTATTCCATATATGTACATTAGTTACCATTATGAATTTACAAATAACCAATATTTATAACAGAAACATAGGTACAACATTAAATTTCTATCCAGCAATTCTGTTTTTACAAGAATATCTCTTCTTGTGGGGCCTTACCCCTTTCTTCATCTTATATACGTACACACTTCTTCACTTTAGACACCTTAAAACAACCTATTTGTGCTAAGAACCAAAGCCAATACCTTGGCGACACAGGCCACCTTATTAGGAAAATGAGCAGGTTTTATCTATCTAGAAAATATATTTTAAATATATTAATATATATAAATGAACTATATTAATAATAAATTGGGCAAGATACCACTTATATAGTTTGAATTAAGCATTTTCTTTGAATAAAATATTGAATTATTTCCATTAATTAGCTAAAATGCAAACCAGGGAAGATAAACTTTGCACAAGAACAATTGTCATTATATTTCAACAGTATTCATGGGTTGTTTTTAGAATGGGGAGAATTGAAGGAAATCAGAAATATCAGCCAGGAGATTTTTACAGTAAATCAGGTGAACTTCAAATTAAGCTATTTCTGTAGGGCTTGGAAAAGATATGAAGAGAAAGATTGCAAGGATAAAATTGATGGAGCTTGTTCAGTGCTTTTATGTGAGTAATGGGTCTTAGGTGATAGACTGGGTCCCAGTTTAAACAGTGTCAAATGCCTCTAATGATTGATTGGTATTCAAAACAGGTCATTAAATTTGACCATCCTAAATCATTAGTGACTAATTTAAGAGCAGTTTCAGTACAATGAGAGATGAAGAGCAAAATACTTAGAAGAAACTAGATGAAATGAGTTGGACTATTTTTTTTATAAATAACTGATTTTAAAAAATGTGAAGGTAAAACATATTTGTTTTTTTTTAAAGATTATTCATTTATTTATTTTTGTGAGAGAGAGAGAGAGAGAGAGAGAGAGAGAACAAGTGTGCACAAGCAGGGGGAGTGGCAGAGGGAGAAGCAGGCTTCCCACTGAGCAAGGAGCCCGATGGACCCTGGGATCATGACCTGAGCCAAAGGCAGACGTTTAACCAACTAAGCCACCCAGGCACTCAAAGATAGAGCATATTTCAAGGAAAGTAAAGAAACATAGGTACAACATTAAATTTCTATCCCGCAATTCCCGTTTGGGAGAAATAAGATTTCTTGGGGGTATGGGAGGCTGCTTCCTATTTTGCATATTTCTTATTAATAAGTATTGGTTATCATGCATTCTTAGTAGTATTCAAAATTAATATATAATTATAATTATATATAATATATAATATATAATAACAAATATAATATTGTTATAAGACAATGCCTGTAACTTTAAAACATATGAACCACTGCTCACTTTCTATTTTATTTTTGTCCTCCTAATTATCTCTGTGTTTTACCAATTTAGTAGATTTTCAGTAAGGGGAAAAACTCTAACTTGTTACCTAAAGCTATTTGACTATCCAGGCATTGGCCTGTCCTCTTGTTATGTGAGGGCAGGGGGAAATTATAATAAGAAATAAATATGGATAGTTATTTTATCTAACACCCTGTCTGCAATCAAATATTGTGCCAGATTGGTTTTTAATAGTAAAAAGAAATGCTCAAAAAATGAAATGATATCATTGTTTATCTTCACTCATTTTGGGCAATGTTCATATAAGTTAATTCTTTTTTTTTTTTTTTGACATTTGAAATTTTTATTTCCAGCGCAAGCAATATTAAGGCTTACAGCTTGCGAAAGGAAACTCATGCTTTAAAATGTGATGAAATATCAGGCCATTCCAGGGAATACGCTTGAGTAACTTAATATAACTCTAACAAGACTTAAGAGTAGACTAACCCAAAGGATTCATCTTCTTAAAATCTTAAGTGGAGAGCCTAAAAAGAGAGCCAGGATTTGGATATCTAATTGAGTTTGGGGGAAGAGCTCAATTATTCTTATACCTTATTTCTGAATATACTCTAAACAAGCATATTTTCCATAAAAACTTTGTAAAGTTATTTTTTCTACATATGTATGTAGGTACTTTACAGAGTGTTATTTACATAGACATGGAATTTAGTGGAGATATAAGTCCAAAGTGATTTTCAAACGGTACAGTCATGGAATTTAGTGGAAATGTAAGTCCAGAGTGATTTTCAAACTATGAGATTAAGTATATTATCAGTCTAATTGACCACAATTAAAACAGTAGGATTATTGGCCCTAACACGGCCTAATATTTCATTTAAAACATAATCAACATTTTCTTTTTTTTAATTTTCTCTTATCTACACTATAAAAATAATATAGCTATAAAGGAAAAACTGGAAAATGCATCAATTACACATTTTTTAGTTGAAAAGCATGCTCTATTTTACTCTAGGGGCAATAAACATATTTTATCTGCTTCATATCTGTTTTGCATCTTAACATAACAAGAAAGAAGGATACCCTGAAAGAAGCAGGTGTTTACATAGTGAGTTTTACCTGATCTCCTACTTTTCTTAAGTTTAACATGATAGATTTTCATTAATGTTACCCACTCTCCTTCTATTTTAAATATGACGGCAGAAACCTGTTGGTATAGTGAAACAAGGCAAGTATTTGGTATATAAGGCTTAAGAATATTTAATATAATTTTCTTTTTTTATCCATTTTATATTTTAGGTATAAGCATATATTTATTAAGTAAAAATGCATAGGTTAAAGTTAAGAACCCCTAGAAAACAAAAATGTAACCTAAAACTTGTCACTGATAATAAAAAAATGATGATGAAAGCTTTTATTTCCAAAATAAACAGTTGATTTAATTATTTCCCATGAATAAGTAGTTAATAAAAACAGGCAAACATCTTTTTTTCTTTTCACCACAAACATGTCAATACATCCTTATGTCTTTGTGAAATGTTGACTCATTTTTCCCCAGAGTAGGTGTGACCATTTCCTCAAACATTTTCTAAAATGCTTGTGCAAATGTAATTTTGTCCAGCCTGGTATTTGGATTTGGATTTTTCTTGATATGATTTACCATGAACTTATTCCTCCCAAACCTCATCCTATATGTATTGTTCCCATCTCTACCTTGAACCTATGTAGAATACAAAGACACAGGCAATATAACTCCTGTGATCTGTCCCCCAGAAATAGCTGTACTAGCATCCAAAGACACACAAATGTTTCACCAAACATGCTCAAGGACAATTCAGGCAAATATGAAGACAACAAAAGGATGAATTTTATAGAAATAAACAGGGTCCCAGATAGAAATTATATGATATAGTTTCAAACATGAAGGATGTTTCATATCAGAGTGCATGGTTTCCATTCTAGCCATCATTGGTGCTGATAATGTTTTAAAAATCAAAGATTACAGTAAAACATGTTATATATGCTCTTTTCAACATTGAAATTTCAATGGAGACAGCATTTCAAAAATCAAAGAAACAGAAAAGCTAGTAATGTATAGAAAAATCTAGAAAACAAAGAATATTACATGTTATTTGCCAAAATATCAAGTGCTTTCCAGGTGTACTTATCAAGTGCCAAGTGAGCATTCCACAACCAGCATTAAACTCTGATCTTATTACTTAAAGAGTAATAAAAGAACTCCTCTCCATATTTTCCTTTTGATATTAATGTGACAGTCTGCTGAATATGGCTATAATGGCAAGATCTTCAGATCTTCAGAGTCCACAATTCTAATGTACTTACTTTTTAAAGCACGGGAAGGGGCTCAACAATAGGTCAGAGCTATTGAAGTCCGCTGACATGGGGAGTGGAGGAGTTCTTGCACCAAAGTCCAATCACATCTACAAAATTACAATTTTGCTTTTAGCAGGACATTTGTATGTGACACAACAAAAATCTCCTAAAGGTTATATAGAAAAATAAATGCTCCTGAGTCACTAAGTCACTTGTTGAAAAAAGATCAAAGAGAGGGCACTTGCTATGATAGAGAACACAACTTGCTACAGAGCCGTAGTTAATACAAATTAAAAACAAAGAAGCAAAAAATACAATGTGCTACTGGTATAGGGTGAAACACATAGATTAATATAACACAGTAGAGGGGTCAGAAACAGATCAGAGTACAAATGGAAGCTTGACATAAAATCAACCCAAAATCTCTGAGCGAAAATTTTAATGGATGGCTCAGGAAATTATGTCACTTCATGGAGAAAAATAAATGTTATCTCTGTCTTTCTTCCTATTTTAGGGTGACTCTCAGATGGTTGAAAGATATAAGCAAGACATATACAATTCTAAACCTGAAGAAATCTACTGAAAAGTATATAAGAAAATATCTTTGTGATGTTGGGACAAGGAAAAACCTTTTGGAAGATAAAAATGTCGTAAGAAATATGGACCTAAACGTTAAAAAAGAACACCAAGGGTGAAGCTTACAAATAGGCAGTGAGGAAGCAGAAGGATGTGGATTCACACCTCTAGATGGAAAATGACCTCAATAAGACCAAGTGTCTCAAATATTAAATAAAGTTTAAATTCTACCTATTCATTCATTATTTTTACAATTGCAATTGAGGCATAATTGATATATTTCAAGAACTGCACATATTTAATGTGAACAATTTGATGGATTTGGGCATATGCAAATATGTGTTCTCATCACCATAATCAATGTAGTGAACATACACAACACCTCTCAAAGCTTTTTAGTATCCCTTTGTTTTCTGTGTTATTAACACTTAACATGCGATATACCCTCTTGAGTTTTAAGTGCACGATACAATATTAACTATAAGAACTTTGTTGTACAACACACCTCTAGAAATTATTCATCTACATAACTGAAACTTTATGCCCACTAAACAACAATTCTTCATTTTTCAGACCTCCCAGCCCCTGGCAGTCACTATTCTATTTTCTTCCTCTATGAGTTTGACAATTTTAGATATATCATGTAAGTAGAATTATGCACCATGTGTGCTTCTGTGACTGGCTCATTTCACATAGTATAATGTTCGCAGCTTCGTCTGTATTGTCACATATGGCAGAATTTCTCTTTTTTAAGGCTGCATAATATTCCAATATATACCATATGTTTCCCAACCACTCATCTATCAATGGACACTTGGTCCATATTATGGCTATTTTTAATAACGCTGTAATGAACATGGGGGGCAGATATTTCTTTGAGATAGTGATTTCTTTTCGGTATATACCCAGAAGTTGGATTTTTGGATCAAATGATTATTCTATTTTTAGTTTTTTGAGCAACCTCCGTACTGTTTACCATAGCTCCTGCCACCCAAAGAATGTAAACAATAGTAATGAAAATAACTGGGCGAAAAGATTACACTCACCCAAAATAAGTAACCCTTATTAAAAACATCCATTCACATAAAATTGTCAGTTGCTTACATCACTTTGTCATTCAAAATAAAATAGCTGAGAGTATTGCCCATGATGTGAGAGGCTCAAAAGCAAGATGGCAAGGGGCGCCTGAGTGGCTCAGTCCGTTAAGCATCCAAATCTTGGTTTCAGCTCAGGTTATGATCTCAGGGTCATGAGATGGAGCCCTGCATTGGGTGTAGAGCCTGCTTAAGATTCTCTTTTTCTCCCTCTGCCCCCCCACCCCTCCCCCAACTATAAAAAAAAAAAAAGAAAGAAAAGCAAGATGGCAAAATGTCTGTCTCTCTTTTTTTAGGGGAAATCATGCCATATAGCATATATGTGGTTTTATATGGTTACCTAGGCACCTTCTTTTGCTGCTGGTAAGGCATTAGTATCAAGAGGGTTATCTGTCTTAAAAGCTAATTATGTTTTATCTGGAGGTTTTATAATCGCTATGCTTCTAGATATTACTTTTGATGAAGTTAGTATTTAAAAATCTGGAACAACACAATTCTACTGCACCATTGTTCTTGCTTAAGTTAAATAAACTAAGTCACAGAAAGTTTTAAAATATGATTTATTCATATATTCACAGTTCATTTCACATGAAAATCAGTTTTCTTAAAACTTTCACAGAAAAAAAAATCAAATCAAATAGTCTTTAAAAAGGAAACCCATCTGGACTCAAGTCTATAATATAGAAGCCATGTACAAATAATGAATTTTTGCTTAATTACCATGTGTGGGATATTCAAAAGTAATGCATGAGTGTATTAGTTTCCAGAAGCTGCCACTATGCTTTCTGTACCAAAATTTAATATATTCTCCTTGAACATCAAAATACCCAGCCAATTGGTAATATGCAGTCCAGGCAAGTTCTCCAACAAGGAGTTCTGTTACCTTTAAACAGCTGTTTAATCAAGTGTGAAGCAATGATAAATCCCTGCCCATGGTGTTAAAAATTCTCTGCCCATAAAAATAAAAATCCGCTTGCCCAGAAGCATCCACTTTCATTCAAGTTATACACACTTTCTTTATCGAAGTGTGCAGCTCTTCATAAAACACCTTCATTTTTCTCAACAATTTGTCAGGTTTTGTTTTTGTTTTTCTTTCTGTTTTTCTCATTTTGTCCTTCCAACAGTGGTTCTCCTTTTTGGGATCATTTCTGGGTCATTCTCAAACTTATCAATATAGAGCAAAGTTGCTACACTGAGGAAGGCATCGTGTTTTGAGGTATGTGAAAACAGGAAAGGATTTTCCTTCCTGGTGAATGTTACTTTGTTTCTTTATCTCCTCTCTTCTGCATTAGCAATCTTTCCTCTCTGCTTCATCATCCCTATGAGCTCTACTCCTTTCTCCCTTTGGTTCACTGAATACTCTTGGGTCTTACTCTTCACCACCAGTTGAATCATTCCTGACAACTTCACATACACTTGATAAATCTACCCAAAGCCAGGATGCTTGCTGTTTACTCACCTAATTTTTGTCAGTGACCTTAGCCTTCACTATGCTTGAGCTGTTTATTCCACATATCTTGTAAAAATCGAGCACTGTGAGCCTTCTGAAATATTAACTTCGAAGTTATTATATCCTGACCATATATGCCTATCACTCAGGAATACCCACAATATTTAATATTTGACCTCATACGGACTTTTCAGCTGTGATCTTTCTTTTTTTTCTCCTCTTTTCTGCATTCACTTCATTATCTTTCACCCTCGATTTCACTGTATACTATTTTTTCTCTTGATACTATTCTCAAATTCATTTTTATTCTAACTTACCTTGAATTGACTAGGAAAACTCCAATTTTGGATGATCAAATTATCTGATTTATCTACAGCTATTATTGATAGCGCAACTATAACTTCATGGTTTCCAACCGGCTTTCAACAATGAGATCCACTAATACTCCTATTCGACTTAGTCAATTCTCTCTATAGTTTTCTATGGCAACAGCTGTGAATTTCCTCTACTTTCCCAAAATGTCTTGAAGGTAAGTAAGTATATTTTTACCTGCATTCATCCTTTTCTTTTTCTTTTAAAGATTTTTAATCTATTTATTTGTCAGAGAGAGAGAGAGAGAGAGAATACAGAAGCAGGGGGAGCAGCAGAGGGAGAGGGAGAAACAAGCTCTCCACTGAGGCAGGGAGCCTGATATGGGGCTTGATCCCAAGACCCCGGGATCACCACCTGAACCAAAGGCAGATGTTTAACCAAGTGAGCCACCCAGGCATCCCTGCATTTATCCCTTGTTTCCCCATGGCTACAATGGATGAAAGGTCCTTCTTTTTTCCCTAAGGCTAAATCTCTTAATTGTATTCTGGAATTCATCCTTTCATGCCTACTCAGAAATATCACTCTATTAATTACTGCCTTTCAAATTTGAGACTTCTCTGACCCTAAATTTATCTTCAGAGGAATGAGACCTACTAACTTCACAAATGTATCTTTTTATTTTTCTGATATAATTAATGAATTATTTTTTAAATTTCAAATCACTTCACTAATTAACTCATGAGGGACATTTAAATTCTAAAAACAGAAGGTCGATAAAAATCTTAACCTATCAATTTAAAATATATTCTCCTTTTCTCTTTCCAACGTCTTGAGAGTCTCTTTTTCTGATTTTATGTCTACAAAACAATAAACTTATTTTAAAACTGAAAAATCTAAGGAGGATTTTAACAAAACTGTTTTCACGAAGATGGAAACTAATGCTGCTATATGCTTAAGAATCTATTTTCCCCTCTGAATACTTTTCCAAGGCCCGAGGCCTATTCAAGGAAAAATTGCTTTTTGAAGTATCCTTTAATGGTATTGTGAACAGCCTGTCATGTAGTGACTTGAACACATTTTAAAATAAACAGAAAACAAGACTATGTGCGATATCTGTTTGTTTGGGCAGCTTACCACCTAAATTTGTCATACGATCTCTTTTTATGGGTCACACATCTAAGATTCCTTTAATAAACACAATAATTTGTTTCTTTTCTACCTACTAGTTTATTGAAGAAAAATGCTTCTTTCCTTTGAAAGTCCAGAGAGTTTCAGTTCTAGTTTTCTTTTTTTTTTAAGACAAATATGAGCAACGCTGTTGAAATCAATGTTTAGCAATGTGCTGTGTTACAGATGCAACATAAAAACCGCCCTCTGGCTGGCTTATCTTTGTCATACTTTGAAAATGCCTTCTTAAGTTTAAATGAAATACTTTGTGAGAGAAGAGGAATGGTTATCCATTGATAAAGCAAATATGAAGCTTTCTCTCGGAATCTGAATAAAATATGAGTTCACTGAAAAGTAAACCTAAAGCATTTAATAGCTTAGACGCTTTTAGTGGATTATGACTTGATTTATTGATAACTTGAACAAATAAGTGAACGGGGAAGCGCAGCTTTTAAGTTACATTTTTAAATGACTCATTCTGTTTACACTAAGGATAAAAGTTTCTGTTTATTCCTTCTGGTGGGGCAACCAGGGAGACACTGAGAGGAGGAAAGGATGAGCAGGTGGCCACATCATGCTCTCGGTTGTGGCTTTGTTCTTTGAACTTGCTTGGTACCCCTGAGGATTTACAATGTCCGTTTTCCATGCACAAACCTCCAAGAGAGAATGGGCATGTGCTAGATGAGGATCTTCTTTCCTTTTCAACAGAAAGATATAAAACACACACATAAGAAAGCCTGAAAATATTAGATAGTAAAGACCCAGGCTGTGGCTTTTACCAAAGAGGTGTGATAATCCAATGCAGGAATAAATCATGAAGGGAGGTTTTCTTCTGCAATGGAGGCTCTTTGACATTCTAATTATCTCAGCAGTAATTTTTCATGTTAAATTTAAGATAATCGATCTGTTCTTGTGCTACATAAACCAGGACATTCCCAGCAACTCATGGGCAACTGTAAGTATTTTGGTAGAGGTCATTTGTATTTCTTTCTATCCACACAAAGTAATGATATATTACATAGCCATAGCCACTGGGAAATGAAACAGTTTATGAATTTGTGCTTTGGTGAGTGGAATCACTCAAACATGTTTATTGAGACTCTGGGTTCAACCAATAATTGGGATTCAACCAATAATTCTCTGTATTCTTTTTTTTTTTTTTATCAGCACTGATAGAAGTGGATGGTCTGTCATGGAGTGATTTACAAGATGAAGTAGTTGGGTAAAGAAGATTGGATGTAGAAATTGATAATGATTACAGATACGTTATACGGAAAAAAACAATTCAAAAATATATCATTGGAACAAAAAGCTGAAAAAGTTATCATTACTTCAATAAGAAATATTAATAATAAGAATTATATAATAATAAATATAATAATATAGCACAGTAAGCCTAGATACTGAGGAAAATTAACTCGAGTGCAGAAAGACATAAGCCTTGATTTAGAAGGCTGAGGTTTGAGAACAGCCCTGAAAGAGTGTTCTCACTTGGGAGAAGGAGGGCAGGGATTTCATAGAGAATTAGCAAAAGGAGTCAGCTGGACTTCAGCTGCTTTGGGAATATTTGCTCAAAAAGGGTCTCTTAAAATACTCTTAAGACTTAATAACCCTTGGTTTGCAATTTGAATTTAGCAAGAAGTCAGGGGAGGAACACTCTTGAGGGAGATGAGATCATATGAGTGAAACAGTAGAAAATTTTCAGTTGTCCAGGTTCTCTTATGTTCTTAAACATTTTAATAACATATGCTTATGTGTTTAGAAGTGTCATATCTATAACAATGTTTACATTTCTGTTGGCTTTGCCTTGTAGCCCTATCTCCATTTCGACCTGTACCTGGCCTCAAACTCTATTCCTTCTCTACATCTCCTTCCTCTCCTATATCCGTCCTCATCTCCCTCTACATCTCAACTGCTCTCTAAAATAACAAGTATAACAATCCAATTACTCTTTGAAATCAAGATTAGGTACTATGTTGAGTGAAGAATGGGAAACCACTTGAAAAGTCCCTCAAGTAAGATCTTTTTCTTTGTGAATATGACACGCTGCTTAACTTGGAACAATGGTAGGATTTTATTAACTTCGATGATATAAAATACGCACTTCCTTTTAGTTATAAAATAAGTCAGTCCTGGGAATGTTATGTGCAACATGCTATCATTAATAATACTGTATTGTTTATTTGAAACTTTTTTGTGCTGAGAGAGCACATCTTCAAAGTTCTTATCACAAAAAAAAGAAGTTTGTAACTTTGTATGGTGATGGATGTTAACTAGGCTTAATGTGGTACACATTTCACAATATATACAAATGTCTAATCATTATCTTGTGCACCTGAAACTAATGTGTCACAAGTCAATTATATCTCAATAAGAAAGAATAAAAATAAAATATGTAGTTCTTCATATAGAAAAATTAATTCTACATAATTCAGTTTTTCTTGACATCTCAAAGCTCTAAAAAATTTAACTGTCATGATCTCCCTTCATATAATTTTTTTTAATTTTTAAAAACTTTTTTTAAAAATTACAAATGTAAACCTTAAAAACATTTTTTGTAAAAAGTCTGATGAAACCCATTATGTGTTAGGTAAGGAAAAGGGCAAGGTTCACTCAGTTTTTCATTCTTGTGGAGGGAATAGCTAGTAAATCAATAAATTAGTGAAGTTACTGAGGATAGTGAATGCACTTTTCCTACACATGACAAGAGACCCCACTAAGATTTATATACCATCTCTCTGACTCCAGAGCCCCAGACACTAATTTTGCCTCCCTTCCCTCCTCCCACATAGTTAGCATTTATCCTCTTGTGCCTCATATGCAATCGGTGTCCTTTACAATTGACATCAGTTTGGTTTGGTTGGTTGGTTTGCTTGTTTCCAGTGGAAAGGAACTATGCACTAGCAGTTAAGTCTACACTAAAGTAATATGGCTGCCAGAGGCCAACTCATCTATTTTTACATCAAGTAAACATGTTTGTGGACTCCTAGCGACTTGTAGAAAAGAGATTAAATTTACCATACAACCCCCTAATCATATATCTGCAGGTTTGGGACTGCTTTATTTTTGCTCTGACCCATCCATAATCCATTTTAGTGATCTATTTGTGTCAAGAAGGCAGTGCATAGGAACTTCAGTATTTTTACCACCACCCCACATGCATGTTGGGTTGCCGAAAATACTTTATGCTAGCTTAAACACGTTGACTCATCCTCTTGAGACTCGCGTAGTGTGATATATTTTTAAAAGAAGGACTCAACGAAAAGAAAGCACATTATTTTTGAAAGTTTTATACTTTTAAGAAAAGAGCTTTAGTTCTTAAAATATAATTATGCTGTGAACATCATTGATTTGTTTAGGAAAAAAAATATTTGATGTTTGCTTCCTATGAAAAAATGCATTTTCAACACATCTTACAAAATGAAATTTTGAGCTACTAAATAAGAACTCTGGATTCAAGCATGTTGTCATTACTGTGAAAATTCCTGTGGTTCTCATGGTTAGCCTTTGGCATCCAAAGTTATGGAAACTCTGAAGTCCTTCTAATTTTGGAAAATATGGATGGGATATTATAGTCTAGTTGTGCCAAGCAAGATTCTTGTCTTTATCAAAGCTAAAGCTTCAAAATATGTTGTTGCCATTTTGAAAGAAGTGGCGGAGACAAGAACTTACAACCCAGTGGAAGTAATGTTATGTTAGATTTACTATTTACAAGGGAAGAAATAGTTTACTATTTTAGCTACTTAATTAAGTTGAAAACCCAAATATTAAGAGCTAATCCTCCATACAGTAGAGCATACATCATCTGCCAGAGAGTTGAGGTTAAGAAACTTTCTCAGTCACACCTCATATTTGATCCGGGGACCAACTTAAGTGATAGTTTGTAGCAAATGTAATTATCATGCCTTACCTTTTAATGAGATTAAGACCTATTGGAATAGGACTGGAATATGTGGTGGAGTCTGAAAATGACCACCAATTATTCCAATCCTTGCATGCAGCCCTCCTCGGAATATGACTTTGCTTTTCCCTCATGAAGAGAGAAAGTATATTTTTACCCCTTGAATCTGGGCTTGGCCAGGTGACTTCCTTTAGTTAATGGGACAGGAAAAAAATGTGATACAGCAACTTGAAAAGTGATTGCATATTACACCTTCACCCCTTGCTGCTCCTGAAAGCCAGACACTATGTGAATAAACCCAAGTTAGCCTGCTGGAGACCACAACTGAGTAGAGGATGCCTGAAGAATACCAGCTGGTGGCCAACTCCCTCCTGACTTGGCAACTTGATGGTATTCTTTCCATTGGGAAAGGAGAGATATGCTGTGTCCCTATAAATAGATTCCTCCTTTTAAAGTCTACATGTCAAGATTATTTAATTATTTTCACCTCACATGTATGAGGAAGAAAGTCAGAATTCATACAAAGCACCTAGAAGAACTAACTACAGGCTGTCATGAGAAGACAGGGGCAGACTCCTGCATATACGCAGTACAGATCAAGCAGAAGCTTTCAAGGAGTGCCTGAGGAATACCTGAGTGTTTGTAATTGATAAGACCTCATTTGTTCTGGGATTATTCGCATTCTTTTTTAAATAACTCATCATGCTTTTTTAAAGGCTTATTATTATATATTCCAAGAATATTGTGCATTATATTTATATTAAAATTTATATGTCAGTTACATGTTTCATAAAGCCAAGAGAGATTGGATATCCAAATGTTTCTTTATTCTGTGAACACAAAAGAAGACAGGAGGCTACTAATATTCTTACAGGCTACCTTTATGCAAATCTGCATTTTGGTAAGTACCAAAATGCTATACTCAGTTGCCTTGCATCCTAGTAAAGTTATATTTAGAAAACATAGTGATATTTAAAGAAATCAATATGTTATAAAGATGAAGGATGAGCAACATAATTTTTAAAGAACTTTAAAAATAACTGAGATAAAAATGTATTGTATTTCAAAAGTGTTTGGTCATCAATGATATGAGGAATTCTCAATCTCAGGAAACAAACTGAGGGTTGCTGGAGTGGTGGGGGTGGGAGGGATGGGGTGGCTGGGTGATAGACATTGGGGAGGGTATGTGCTGTGGTGAGCGCTGTGAATTGTGTAAGACTGATGAATCACAGACCTGTACCTCTGAAACAAATAATACATTATATGTTAAAAAAAAAAAAGAAGAAGATAGTAGGAAGGGAAAAATGAAGGGGGGAAATGGGAAGGGGACACGAACCATGAGAGACGATGGACTCTGAGAAACAAACTGAGGGTTCTAGAGGGGAGGTGGGCGGGGAGATGGGTTAGCCTGGTGATGGGTACTAAAGAGGGCATGTACTGCATGGAGCACTGGGTGTTATATGCAAACAATGAATCATGGAACACTACATCAAAAACTAATGATGTAATGTATGGTGATTAACATAACATAATTTTAAAAAAATAAAGAAAGGGAACTTGGTGCTCAACTAAAAAAAAAAGTGTTTGGCCATGTACAAAATAATGCTATATGAATGAACTTTTCTGTAGACCCTGTGATTTTTTCCTTGTATGTATAATTTTCTTTTTTTAATTATTAAGGATTAATAGTAAAGGAAGGCAAAGTTTTTGAATCAAGAAAACGTGGTTATAACTCTACTCGACCTTTAAGTCTCCTTATTTTTCCTTTCTTAAACATTGATTATACTAGATTTTAATATTAATATAAAAATTTGACTTTTATGCAGTAATCTCAACAAATAGCCTGTAATGTATCATGAGCACTAAATCTAAGCTAATTCACTGTACTTCTTAAATATAAAATGTCTCAACTTATTAAGGTTGAATAATATGTTAAATGATTGATAGTAAAAATATACTTTTTACTTAAAGAATATAATTGTTCATCAGTCATATGTACATTAGTAGCAATGTGGTAAAGAAGTGAAGAAGAGTATTCAGAATAACTCAGATAATGATCCTTATAATTTAGAAACAGGAGCTATTTAGACTCAGGTTCTGGTTGGGAATGAGAATTGCTCATCCTGTGTATCAGGATCATAGCCTGTCTTGGTTCATCTCCCAAAGTACTTGAGATATTTCACCTTCGATCCAGCAGTCACCATAAAATTGCCCACGTTAGAGAGACCCAGAAAAACTATGATCCTTCATTGATTTTTGACAAATTTATTGAGCCTATAGTAATTACTACATTAGTTTATACATTTCTGGGAAAAATCCAGACAAAAAGCAATCAGTCAAGGCACTGCCTACCTGAATCTCTAGTTATCATCTGATAACATTTTTTAATTTATGGTGGTAAGATGAGGAGAATTACAGTTATATAATGATGGAGATGATAATGAGGAGCCTCCTCATTATAGATAAGTTGAATACTCTAATATAGAATACATCATGATTTGAACAGGTTTTGACTAATTAGTGTTTGCTGTTTGTGCAAAGCTTCTTTACTAAGAGAATTACCAGAGAAATAAATATTATAGGAGAAATATTTAATCTAGTTACTATAATGAGCTCTTTAAACCGCTTTGGTAGTACATTATTCTAGACAATACCATACAATTTAATTTTTGTCTTTTTTGTTATTTAAAAAAATCTCTAAAAATAATTCTATTAAATAAAACTTTGTTAAAAATCCGGATTGTGTACCAGGATTAAAACTGACTTTCTGTATTATGCACTTCAATGTCATCCTTATAATATTGATATTTAATTAAACCAGACAGAAAATATTTTCAATTAGACCATTTTTGGGGGAATTTTTATTTAAACATTTTAAGGCATATACTCCTAGGATGATGCGATGAGAAGGTCATTTCATCTCTGTGGCATTCTTCCCAAAGTTCATAGCCCAATCTTATTTTTAGAGAAAAACAAATTGATGAACATTCTGCAAAATACCTGACCAGCACTCCTCCAAATGTCAAGGTCATAAGAAACAAGAAAAGACTGAACAACTGCCACAGACCAGAAGAGACTAAGAAGATATGACACTAGGGGGCGCGGAGCAAGATAGCGGAGGAGTAGGAGACCTGGATTTCGTCTGGTCTCAGGAATTCAGCTGAATAGGGATCAAACCATTCTGAACACCTACGAACTCAACAGGAGATCGAAGATTAGAAGAGTAACACTCTGAACAGAAAAGTGACCACTTTCAGGAAGGTAGGACGTGCGGAGAAGTGAATCCGAGGCGATATTCGGGACGATAGACAGCGGGGGAGGGGGCCTCCGTCGGCCACTTCTGGCAAGTGATAGAGCTGCGGAGCACAAAATCGGACCTTTTAGATGTCGGCTCCGCTGAGGGACATTGCTCCAGTGGCTAAGCGGGGGGTGGAACCCTCGTGGGACAGTGTGGTCTCAGGACCCTCGGGGTCACACAAAGACCGGGGGTGCCTGAGTGCAGCAGAGCTCCCAGGTGTCGGAGCAGGGAAGCCGGCTGCAGAGACGGAGCCGAGGCGCGGGCTCTCAGCTCGGGGTTGCCATAAACCATGATCCATGGCTCAGTCGGGCCACTGCTCCTCCAGCAGGGACCCAACAAGCGGCAGAGCCGGGGTGACTCCCCTTCCTTCCCAGGGAGGAGCGGCGTGGGAGAACACCGCAGGGATCTGCTGGGTTTGGAGACTCCACACGGGGTTGGGTGCCAGAGATAGAAACGCTCGGTCACAGGCCGGGTGAGCATGCAGTGCGGCCGGAGACCAGGGAGATGGGAGTGACTGCTTTTTTCTGGGGGTGCACTGAGGAGCGGGGCCCCAAGTTCTCAGCTCCTCCGGGCGGAGATTGGGAAGCCACCATTTTCACCCTGGTCCTCCAAAGCTGTACCGAGAGCTTACAGGGAACAAAAGCTCCTGAGAGCAAACCGGAGCAGCTTGCTTAGCCCGGACTCACAAGGGCGGGGCAATTCCGCCTCCGGCAAAGACATTTGGGAACCCTGGCAAGCAGGCCCCTCCCCCAGAAGATCAGCCCGAACAGCCAGCAAGCCAAGACCAAGTTTACCGATCAAGGAGAACGGGAGAACTCCAGCGCTAGGGGAAGACTGCACATAGAATTCATGGCTTTTTTACCATAATTCATGAGTTTTTCAAAGTTAATTTTTTTAACTGTTTTTTTTTTAGTTTTTCCTTTTCCCTTTTTCAAACAACATCTTATCAACCCCTTTTTGAAAAAAACATTTTTTATTTTTCATTTTTAGAGTCATATTTTTATCCCTTCATAGTAGTTACCCTTATTTTTGGCATGTATATATAAGTTGTTCTCTCTTTAAAATTTTGAGATACAATTTCCTCTAACAGATCAAAATATACCCTAAATCACTAGTGTATGGCTTTGTTCTATTCTCCTGCCTGATCACATTCTCTCCCTTTTTTTTCTTTTTTTTCTTTTTTCTTTTTTTTAAACCTCTTCTTTCTTTTTAAAAACAACTTCTTATCTTATCAATTCCTTTTATAAAATCTTTTATAATTTTCATCTTTACAGTCATCTGCCATCCCTTCATTGTATCAACCCTTATTTTGTACATATATAAGTCATTCTTCTTTAAAATTTTAGCAGGCACTTTCTTCTAACAGACCAAAATATGCCCAAAAGCTAGTGTGTGGCACTGATCTATGCACTAGCCTGATCGTATTTGATCATATTCTGGGTTTTTTTTTTTGTTTTGTTCTGTTTTTGTTTGTTTTTATCTTTTTCTTTTTCCTTTTTTTTTTCTCTTCTTTCTTTCCCTTTCTTTTCACCTGGTTTCAGGTCTTTTCTGATTTGTATACAGTATATTTGCTGGAGACGTTGTTAACCTGTTAGCATTCTGTTCTCTCATTCATCTATTCTCCTCTGGACAGAATGACAAGACAAAAAAAATCACCTCAGCAAAAAGAACAAGAGGTAGTACCGTCTGGCAGGGACCTACTCAATACTGACATTAGTACAATGTCGGGCCTAGAGTTCAGAATCATGACTTTAAAGATACTAGCGGGACTTGAAAAAAGCGTGGAAGTTATTAGAGAAACCCTTTCTGGAGAAAAAAAAGAACTAAAATCTAACCAAGTCAAAATCAAAAAGGCCTTTAATGAGGTGCAATCAAAAATGGGAGCACTAACTGCTAGGATAAATGAGGCAGAAGAAAGAATCAGCGATATAGAAGACCAAATGATGGAAAATAAAGAGGCTGAGAAAAAGAGACAGAAACAACTACAGGATCACGAGGGCAGAATTCAAGAGATAAGCGATACGATAAGACGAAACAACATTAGAATAATTGGGATCCCAGAAGAAGAAGAAAGAGAGAGAGGGGCAGAAGGTATATTGGAGCAAATAATAGCAGAGAACTTCCCTATTGTGAGGAGGGAAACAGGCATCAAAATCCAGGAGGCACAGAGAACCCCTCTCAAAATCAATAAAAATAGGTCAACACCCCGACATCTAATAGTAAAACTTACGAGTCTCAGAGACAAAGAGAAAATCCTGAAAGCAGCTCGGGAGAAGAGATATGTACCCTACAATGGTAGAAACATTAGATTGGCAACAGACCTATCCACAGAGACCTGGCAGGCCAGAAAGGACTGGCGTGAAATCTTCAGAGCACTAAACGAGAAAAATATGCAGCCAAGAATACTATATCCAGCTAGGCTATCATTGAAAATAGAAGGAGAGATAAAAAGCTTCCAGGACAAACAAAAACTAAAGGAATTTGCAAGCTCAAAACCAGCCCTACAAGAAATATTGAAAGAGGTCCTCTAAGCAAAAAGAGAGCCTAAAGCAGCATAGATCAGAAAGGAACACAGACAATATGCAGTAACAGTCACCTTACAGGCAATACAATGGCACTAAATTCATACCTTTCAATAGTTACCCTGAATGTAAATGGGCTATATGCCCCAATCAAAAGACACAGGCTATCAGATTGGATTAAAAAACAAGACCTATCAAAATGCTGTCTGCAACAGACCCATTTTAGATCCAAAGACACCCCCCGATTGAAAGTGAGGGGGTGGAAAACCATTTACCATGCTAATGGACACCAAAAGAAAGCTGGGGTGGCAATCCTTATATCAGACAAATTAGATTTTTAAAAAAGACTGTAATAAGAGATGAAGAAGGACACTATACCCTACTTAAAGGGTCTACCCAACAAGAAGATCTAACAATTGTAAATATCTATGCCCCTAACGTGGGAGCAGCCAATTATATAAGGCAATTAATAACAAAAGCAAAGAAACACATTGACAACAATACAATAATAGTGGGGGACTTTAACACCCCCTTCACTGAAAAGGAGAGATCATCTAAGCAAAAGATCAACAAGGAAATAAAGACTTTAAATGCCACACTGGGCCCAATGGTCTTTACAGACATATTCAGAACATTCCATCCCTAAGCAACAGAATACACATTCTTCTCGAGTGCCCATGGAACATTCTCCAGAATTGATCACATCCTAGGTCACAAATCAGGTCTCAACTGGTACGAAAACACTGGGATTATTCCCTGCATATTTTCAGACCACAATGCTTTGAAACTAGAACTCAATCACAAAAGGAAAGTTGGAAAGAACTCAAATACATGGAGGCTAAAGAGCATCCTACTAAAGAATGAATTTAATTTCATTTCCTGGTTGAAATGAAATTTCAACCAGGAAATTAAAGAAGAATTAAAAAAATTCGTGGAAACCAATGAAAATGAAAACACAACTGTTCAAAATCTTTGGGATACAGCAAAGGCAGTCCTGAGAGGAAAGTATATAGCAATACAAGCCTTTCTCAAGAAACAAGAAAGGTTTCAAATACACAACTTAATCCTACACCTTAAGGAGCTGGAGAAAGAACAGCAAATAAAGCCTAAACCCAGCAGGAGAAGAGAAATAATAAAGATCAGAGCAGAAATCAATGAAACAGAAACCAAAAGAACAGTAGAACAGATCAACGAAACTAGGAGCTGGTTCTTCGAAAGAATTAACAAGATTGATAAACCCCTGACCAGACTTATCCAAAAGAAGAGAGAAATGACCCAAATCCACAAAATCATGAATGAAAGAGGAGAGATCACAACCAACACCAAAGAAATACAAACAATTATAAGAACATATTATGAGCAACTCTATGCCAGCAAATTAGATAACCTGGAAGAAATGGGTGCATTCCTAGAGATGTATCAACTACCAAAATTGAACCAGGAAGAAATAGAAAACCTGAACAGACCTATAACCACAAAGGAAATTGAAGCAGTCATCAAAAATCTCCCAACAAACAAAAGCCCAGGGCCAGATGGCTTCCCAGGGGAATTCTATCAGACATTTAAAGAAGAATTAATCCCTATTCTCCTGAAACTGTTCCAAAAAATAGAAATGGAAGGAAAACTTCCAAACTCATTTTATGAGGCCACCATTACCTTGATCCCAAAACCAGACAAAGACCCCATCAAAAGGAGAACTACAGACCAATATCCTTGATGAACATGGATGCAAAAATTCTCACCAAAATACTAGCCAATAGGATCCAATAGTACATTAAAAGGATTATTCACCATGACCAAGTGGGATTTATCCCTGGGCTGCAAGGCTGGTTCAATATCCGCAAATCAATCAACGTGATACAATACATTAACAAAAGAAAGAACAAGAATCATATGATCCTCTCAATAGATGCAGAAAAAGCATTTGACAAAGTACAGCATCCTTTCTTGATCAAAACTCTTCAGAGTAGAGGGATAGAGCGTACATACCTCAATATCATAAAAGCCATCTATGAAAAACCCACAGCCAATATCATTCTCAAAGGGGAAAAGCTGAGAGCTTTTCCCCTAAGGTCAGGAACACGGCAGGGATGTCCACTCTCACCACTGCTATTCAACATAGTATTAGAAGTCCTAGCCACAGCGATCAGACAACAAAAAGAAATCAAAGGCATCCCAATCGGCAAAGAGGAAGTCAAACTCTCACTCTTTGCAGATGATATGATGCTGTATGTGGAAAACCCAAAAGACGCCACCCCAAAACTGCTAGAACTCATACAGGAATTCAGTAAAGTAGCAGGATATAAAATAAATGCACAGAAATCAGTGGCATTCCTATACACCAACAACAAGACAGAAGAGAGACAAATCAAGGAGTCGATCCCATTTACAATTGCACCCAGAACGATAAGATACCTAGGAATAAATTTAACCAAAGAGGCAAAGGATCTGTACTCAGAAAACTATAAAATACTCATGAAAGAAATCGAAGAAGACACAAAGAAATGGAAAAACGTTCCATGCTCATGGATTGGAAGAACAAACATTGTGAAGATGTCAGTGCTACCTAGAGCAATCTACACATTCAATGCAATCCCCATCAAAATACCATCCACTTTTTTCAAAGAAATGGAACAAAAAAATCCTAAAATTTGTATGGAACCAGAAGAGACCCCGAATAGCCAGAGGAATGTCGAAAAAGAAAAGCAAAGCTGGCGGCATCACAATTCCGGACTTCCAGCTCTATTACAAAGCTGTCATCATCAAGACAGTATGGTACTGGCACACAAACAGACACATAGATCAATGGAACAGAATACAGAGCCCAGAAATGGACCCTCAACTCTATGGTCAACTCATTTTGACAAATCAGGAAAGAATGTCCAATGGAAAAAAGACAGTCTCTTCAACAAATGGTGTTGGGAAAATTGGACAGCCACATGCAGAAGAATGAAACTGGACCATTTCCTGACACCACACACAAAAATAGACTCCAAATGGTTGAAAGACCTAAACGTGAGACAGGAGTCCATCAAAATCCTAAAGGAGAACACAGGCAGCAACCTCTTCCACCTCAGCTGCAGCAACTTCTTCCTAGAAACATCGCCAAAGGCAAGGGAAGCGAGGGCAAAAATGAACTATTGGGATTTCATCAAGATAAAAAGCTTTTGCACAGCAAAAGAAACAGTCCACAAAACCAAAAGCCAACCGACAGAATGGGAGAAAATATTTGCAAATAACATACCAGATAAAGGGCTAGTATCCAAAGTCTATAAAGAACTTATCCAGCTCAACACCCAAAGAACAAATAATCCAATCAAGAAATGGGCAGAACACATGAACAGACATATTTCCAAAGAAGACATCCAAATGGCCAACAGACACATGAAAAAGTGCTCAACATCGCTCGGCATCAGGGAAATCCAAATCAAAACCTCAATGAGATACCACGTCACACCCGTCAGAATGGCTAAAATTAACACGTCAGGAAACAACAGATGTTGGTGGGGATGTGGAGAAAGGGAAACCCTCGTACACTGTTGGTGGGAATGCAAGCTGGTGCAACCACTCTGGAAAACAGTATGGAGGTTCCTCAAACAGTTGAAAATAGAGCTACCATACGTTCCAGCAATTGCACTACTGGGTATTTACCACAAAGATACAAATGTAGGGATCCGAAGGGGTACATGCACCCCAATGTTTATAGCAGCAATGTCCCCAATAGCCAAACTGTTGAAAGAGCCAAGATGTCCATCGACAGCTGAATGGATAAAGAAGAAGTGGTATATATACACAATGGAATATTATGCAGCCATCAAAAGGAATGAGATCTTGCCATTTGCAACGACATGGATGGAACCGGTGGGTGTTATGCTGAGTGAAATAAGTCAATCAGAGAAAGACATGTATCATATGACCTCACTGATATGAGGAATTCTTAATCTCTGGAAACAAACTAAGTGTTGCTGGAGTGATGGGGGATGGGAGGGATGGGGTGGCTGGGAGATACATATTGGGGAGGGTATGTGCTATGGTGAGCACTGTGAATTGTACAAGACTGATGAATCATGGATCTGTACTTCTGAAACAAATAATGCAATATATTTTAAGGAAAAAAAAGAAGAAGATAGCAGGAGGGGAAGAATGAAGGGAAGTAAGTCGGAGGGGGAGATGAACCATTAGGGATGATGGACTCTGAAAAACAAACTGAGGGTTCTAGCGGGGAGGGGGGGTGGGGGGATGGGTTAGCCTGGTGATGGGTATTAAAGAAGGCACATTCTGCGTGGAGCACTGGGCATTTTGCACAAACAATGAATCATGGAACACTACATCAAAAACTAACGATGTAATATATGGTGATTAACATAACAATAAAAAATTATAAAAAAAAGATATGACACTAAATGCAATGTGATATCCTGGATTAGATCCTGGAATACACACACACACACACACAGACACACACACACAGGAAGACATCAGTGGAAAAATTAGTGAAATCCAAATAAAGTATGCACTTATTTAATAATAATCTATCAATGCGAATTTTTAATTGTGACCAATGTGCCATATACTGTAAGATGATAACATCTAGGGGAAACAACGTGAGGGGGAGATGGGGAACTTTGTACACTTTCTTTGAAAACTTTCTCTAAATCTGAAATTCCAAAATAAAAAATTTTCCTAAAACATTCTATAGGCCATTGTTTTTGATGCACATATAAAAGTTTTCTGTTTAAGTGTGCATTTGGCTGTCTAACATGGAAGCTAAAACATCTGTTGCAATACAAAATAGGATGATGGTGGAGAATCCTAATTTTGCTCACGAGGCAGGAAATGGCTACACTTTCACCTTGTGACTTCAGGCCATTTAGAATGTGTGTCAAAGGCTGCAGGTTGTACTCAAGCAGGCATTCTTCCTTGTATATAATAGTTGGCCTGGTATTAGCTGGGAGCATGGCTTCTCAGAATAAGGAAATGCATACTTCAGGTTCCCTTGCAATAGGAATTGTTAGGAATGTAAGTGGTATTGGTGTATATGATTTCCAACATGTCCTTAAAAGTAAGGGTACATTCTCTTTTGTCGTCCTCTCCTTTCTGTTGGCTGGATTGTAGACTGGGGAACGAGAGCTCAGGAAGTTACATTGGACCATGATGTGGAAGCTACATGTTAAAAATGGCTGGTAAAAAAAAAGGTCTTCGGCTCCTTGAGACTGTCAGAAACCATCCCAGCCCTAATCTTCCAAACTGCAGATTTGATTTTTGTATGAGGGAAATAAATTTCTGTCTTGTGTAAGTATTGTAATTTGGATTTTCTGTTTCTCACAACTGAAATTAATTACAAATAATATGAACTGCACTTTATTTTCTTTAAATATAATATTTTGGGAGTACTTAATATTTACAAATCTTAACGCTTTCTGGAAAATGTGACTGACTTCTAACATGTTCTTAAAATATTTTAATCATAAGCATTAAAAATACTTTTCTCATTTGGTTTTATGAAAATCTCTTACTAATACTTTATTCTAATGCAAACTTGAAATACATTTTGTTTAAACTTTTCTAACCACATTCTATACCATCTGTATGTCTCTTGCATGTACAAACACACATACATTACATACCAAATGTCCAAATCCATTTGCCTAACCTCCTGCTGTACTCTTTTGTATAAATAAGAATAACATTTTCTTGAATATAAAGTACTAATCAAAAGATTCATAAGCTTGGCAAATTAGGGCTGGCCCTAGTTGATTTCCACTCATTGCTCGAGATATTTATCTTTATAACAACATCCTGAGCAGCAACTTATTTGTTCTACACGTGATTTTATATGAAAATCTTAAGCTGATGTTGGAAATAATTTCAAAAGTGAATTTCTGTCTTTTCATTTCAGGCCCGAATGAAGTTATGGAAATCTTTTGTGGACTCTGGCCAATTAATGTTCCATTGGCTACTTTTCCCCACATTTTTCATTTCTGTTCTACATTGTATGCTCCGGGAGTCATATAGAACTCCTATTTTTTCCTCTTTGGAAGAGTGCATACAGGGAGAAACATCAGTAGTTCTCTCTATTTCCACAACTACATACATGAAGGGACTTCATGTGTACAAGGATCCCTCATGGATGAACCCAGGGTTATGTATGGTGCTTCTCCACTCCTTTCTCTCTGGAAAATATATCAGCACATGAATGAGAATGGTACATGTTAGAGAGAGAATTTTTCATCTGCTCTAATTTATTTTTTAAGTGACTTTTTGCATGCTTAGGTATTGTAAATGTTAATGACAGCAAATTTCTTGTGACATAAATGTGACTTGTAATACCTTGGGTGAAAATTGCTGGTATGTGGTACCTGACTGTCCTCTCTATAAATGAAGGTGCGCTTTAAAGGTGATCATTGACTCCAGGAGCACAGTGGTCTCAGGGCAGGTGGGGGAAAAATAAAGGTGATCATTGACAAGATCTCTTTATTTCAGGCAGATGTTAAAACCATCTAATTCAAATTTATCAATTCATAGCACTGCACAGATATATGCATGGCACTGGGCAAGACCGTTCCTTCTTTCCTCTTTCTTTCTTTCTTTCTTTCTTTTTCTTTCTTTCTTTCTTTCTTTCTTTCTTTCTTTCTTTCTTTCTTTCTTTCTTTCTTTCTTT
>NW_027397066.1:131640085-131718015 GCF_003265705.2 Callorhinus ursinus
TTTCTTTCTTTCTTTCTTTCTTTCTTTCTTTCTTTCTTTCTTTCTTTTTCTTTCTTTCTTCCTTCCTTCCTTCCTTCCTTTTCTCTTTCTTTCTTTCTTTCTTTTCTTTCTTTCTCTTTCTTTCTTTCCCTCCTTCCTTCCTTCCTATATTCTTTTGTCTATAGTCCTTCTTTCCTTCTTATATTCTTTACTTTAAAAATAAATATTGAAAGCCCACTTTATGCAGTAGCCTAGGTGACTGAGAGATAAAGCAGAAAAAATTCACTGACATTTTGAGATGCAGAAAATTAAAAAAAAATTAATGCAATAAGTGAAGTGTGCATTACTTAAAACAATGAAGGCTAAAGGAAAAAGGGGAAAAAATGGAACCTCTAAATATAGATAATTGCATCTTTTTTGCTTAGCAGGTTTATGGTAAGTGAAGGAATATATTATTTAGAGTATGATTTTATACAAATGCTTATAGTTAATATTCATTTTAGCCATATTTTTGATTACCTAATTATTTAAATTGACTTTTAAATAAGTAAATCTTTATTGAACAAATACTTATTTGATGTCACCATTTTTTAAATAGCCTAAAATTTCAAGCTATAATTCTAAAAAAGTTATGGGTCTTTTCAGGGGTTATTATAGTAACAGGACAAAAAATAATAACTTTTTAAAAGTAAGATTATTTTTTAGAGCTATTTAAGAATCACAACAAAATTGAGAGGAAGATACATAATTTCCTACATACCCCTTGTCCCCAAACACACATAGCTTTCCCCAGGATCAATATTTCCCACCAGAGTAGTACATTTATTGCAAATGAAGAACCTACACTGACACATTATAATCACCCAAAGTCCATAGTTTATATTACTATTCACTCTTGATGTTGTTTATTCTATCATCTTTATGGTATCATACAGTTTTTTCACTACCCTGACAATCCTCTGTGCTCCACCTATCAGTCTCGCTTCCACTCAATACCTTTCAATCAATGATCATTGATCCTTTTACTATTTTCATAGTATTGCCTTTTCTAGAATGTTATGTAGTTGGAATGATATGGTATGTAGACCTTCCTTTTCTCTTCTCTTTTCTTTTCTTTGTCTTTCTTTTCCTTCCTTCCTTCTTTCCTTCCATCCTTTCTTTCTTCTCTTTCTCTCTCTTTTTAGTGCTGAAAAATATTCTATAGTCTGGATGTACCACAGCTTATTAATCCACTCATCTACTAAAGGACATTGTGGTTGCTTCCATGTTTTGGCAATTATGACTAAAGCTGCTCTAAACATTCGTGCAGGGTTTTGTGTAGACACAAGTTTTCAACTCCTACGGGTGAATATACAAGAGGCATGAGTGTTAATCGTATGGTAAGAGTATGTTTAGTTTTATAAGAAATTGCCAAACTGTCTTTCAAAGTGGGAGTACCATTTTGTATTCCACCAGCAATAAATTAGAGTTCCCTTTGCTCCAAATCTTCATAGCATTTGATATTGTCAGTGTTCCAGATTCTGGCTAATCTAATAGGTGTATAGTAGTATCCCACCATTGTTTTAATGTGCACAATGACATATGATGTGAAACATCTTTTCATATGCTTATTTGCAATTAGTATATCTTTTTTGGTGAGGTGACTGTTAAGTTTTTAACTTGAATGAAGTATAGCTTATTCACTATTTCTTTCAAGTATCATAACTTTGGTGTTATATCTAAAAAGTTGTTGCCATAACCAAGCTTATCTGGGTTTTCTCCTATGTTATATTCTAGGAATTTTATAGATTTGCATTTTACATTTAAGTGGGTGATCCTTTTTGAGTTAATTTTGGTGAAGGGTATATGGTCTGTGTTCATTATTCATTTCTTTTTCTTTTCTTTTCTTTTTTCTTTTCTTTTCTTTTTTCTTTCTTCCTTCCTTTCCTTTCCTTTCCTTTCCTTTCTTTTCCTTCCTTCCTTCCCTCCCTTCCCCTCCTTTCTTCCATCCTTCTTTCCTTCCTTCCTACTTTTCTCTCTCTTTCTTTCTTGCTTTCTTCCTTCATGTGGATGTCCAGTTATTCTAGCACCATCTGTTGAAAGGACTATCTTTGCTCTATTGTATCTCCTTTGTTTTTGTTAAAGATCAGTTGACTACATGTATGTGGATCTATTTCTGGCTCTCTATTCTGTTCCATTGATCTATTTGCCTTTTCTTTTACCAGTACCATACTTTTTTGATTACTGTGGTTTTATACCAACTTTGTTCTTCTTCAATATTGTGTTGGCTGTTCTAGATCTTTTGCCTCTACATAAGCTTTAGAATCAATGTGTCGATGGCAATAAAATAACTTGCTGGGATATTGATTAAAATTACATTGAAGTATAATTAAGTTAGGAAGAAGTGACATCTTGAAACTATTGCGTCTTCTTATCAAAGAACATGAAATATCTCTTCATCTACTTGTTTGTTCTTTGATTCTGTTCATCAGAGTTTGTAGCTTCCTTCATATAGATCTTTTATTTATTTTGTTAAATTTATAACTAAGTGTGTCATTTTGAAGGATGTTAATGTAAATAGTACTCTGTTTTTCTAATCTCAAATTCCACTTGTTCATTACTGGTATATAGGAAAGTGATTGATTTTTGTTTATTAACTTTTTTCCTAAAAACTTGCTATAATCATTCATTAGTTCTAAGATGTTCCTGTAGATTCTTTCAGATTTTCTACATAGATGATCATATCTTCTGCAAACAAAGATAGTTTGTTTCTTCGTATCCAATCTGTGTAACCTGTATTTCCTTTTCCTGTCTCATTGCAATAGCTAGAACTCCCCACTCAGTGTTGAAAGGGAGTGGTGAGAAGGGATATCTTTGCTTTGTTCCTGAAACTCGAAAGGATAGCTTTGACTTTCTCACCAATAAGTATCATAATACCGATCCTCAAGCTTTCAGGAGTAAAGAATGATTTTGATTACAAATCAATTATCCTTGCATTTGCAGAATCATATTTAGGTGAAAAACTCTATCTCAACAGTGACATGTTTAAAAAGAAAAAAAAATAATATCTCTCAACAAATCACAGAAAGTTAAATTTGGGTCACAACCAGTAACTGCTGATACTAAAATTGAGTCTAAAACACAAAGCAGTGGGGCACCTGGGTAGCTCAGTTGGTTAAGCATCTGCCTTCAGGTCAGGTCATGATCCCAGGGTCCTGGGATCAAGTCCTGCATCATGCTCCCTGCTCAGTGGGGAGCCTGCTTCTCCTTCTCCTGCTCCCCCTGCTTGTGCTCTCCCTCTCTTTGTCAAATAAATAAAGAAAATCTTTAAAAATAAATAAATAAATAAAACAGAACACAGAGTAGAGGTGCTACAAAAGGGAGACTCAGACTAAGTTCCACGAAGAAAAGAATCATCACTTGTATTCACTGATATAAAGCCTAGAATGTATCATATACCATACAGCCTAGAATAAATACTCACTGAATGTGTTAATGAACAAATAAGTGTTTAGGAAGGTAAAATAACAATTCTGCTTTCTTTTTCACTTTTAGAGCATCTCTTCACAAGAAAGAACTCCTTCCCAGAGAAGCACAGTCATGTTGACTAAAGTGGTGTGGGACAGAATCACTCCTGAAGGCCATGGTTACTTAGTTTCTTAGGAAAATTAATATGCAAAAAGACAACAGTAAGCAGTTTTTCAAAATTCCATTAATTCACAAAAGTTAATTAGCCAGAATTAAAATTCTGAAGACTGTGTTCACATATCATATTTTGGATATTGTAGAAAGATAATTACTGACTGAGCCAAAGGGACCTGCGAAAGGGACAGAGGCTTTGTGACAGGAATAGTTATGAGGGAATGTTGGATATTCCAGACCTGCAGTAGAAGCTTAGACTATTGCTGCCTAACCATGCTAGTATCATTTCTGAAGAGCAAAGTTACTACCGGTGTCCAGAAACAGGATTATGTTCCTATCATGTTATGTTTCCATGTGAAATGCTATTTCCACTATACATGGGAAGCAACACCATGTTAAAAGAGAATCATTTGCATATACAATTAAACATTAATCATTTACACAATAATTAACTTTGTAAAATTAACTGAAATTATTGAAACCAAATTATATTTGCTTTGTTTACACCAGAAAATAAATAGTAACAAGGAGATAACATATATTACATTACATAAGTGACAAAACATAAGAATCAATATAATTATATTTAGTATAGCTTAGTAGATCTTCAAGATTAAAGTTGATTTCTACTTATTTTTTCTCTGTGAGATTGCATATGGGTTCAAATTTCCAAAGTTCACAAAGTCAGGATACTCATCCCCTTCTGTGGGGCTCCATACTGAAACTATAAAACAATAACAAACATTACATTAACTAAAGAATATTTTAATAAAGGTTTAAAAAAGAAAAAAAGATTTAACCAGAGGGAAGGGGAGTGGGGGGGTTGGGTTAAACAGGTGATGGAGACTAAGGAGTGCACTTCTCCTGATGAGCACTAAGTGATATATGAAATTGTGGAATCACTTTATTATACACCTGAAACTAATGTAACACTATAAAAATAAAATAATGAAAGAAGATTTAAGTTACGCATTTCAAGTTAACAGTATTACTGGAATTGAGAAAATGGGGGATCAAAATGGACAAGAATTCTCAATAAAGTTTTATAGACTTCTTATCAATAAAAACTGACAGAATTTCCACTTAACGAACATTTTATGGCATTGATATATTTTTATTTAAGACCTGTATTTAATTTCTATCAACCAAATGTGGACTTCAAACTCTTTATTTTTTTATAAGTAAACTTTTGACTGAAATTAATCATCATGATTCTTTAATTATAAAGATCTGATAGAATCTCACATGTGTTATTACAGTGGGGCTTGCAAATATGCAAATATTAAGAATGTATATGTACTCTGTGATCAATTACTTGATTCAATACCATTAATTTAGCGCTTCTGTGGCAGTAGTTTGAGCATGATATCAGTAAACTCATCTGGAATACTACTCAGTAGGTGTCAAGCCTCTGGTCTGGGTACTCTCATTGTTAATTTTCAGATTGTATGTTTCACATAAAAAGAATACTAAAGGTTTTTAAAATGTATATTATACTTTAAAATACACTTATTTTTTATTACTAACCCTCAAAACTTATTACAGTTAGAGGAATCTTCATTAAGTAAACATCATTTTTTCCAGAAGATTGACATCGCACTTAAACATTCTCATGTTTTCCAAAATATCTCTTAAAATTTTTGCTCTTCAGAGGCTTTTAGCTATTTATAAATGTTCACTGATCATCCAAATAAGAAGCAATAGGAAAACAAAGAATTTCAGAGGAGATTTAGAGCAGAAGCTGAAAATATGTTAGGAAACAAAATATCAATACATGTAGTCCCAAAATTTAGGGTCACTAGATAAAAAATGGAGGCAGGTCACATTTTTATCCAGTAAAATGGAGAAATGGATTCAACATGTGAATTGACTAAATTCACAGATCATGTTGATTTCAGATAATTATTTTTAAGATCTTTGGGTATGAAATAAATAGCCTTTGAGATTTGTGTTTATCTATTTTTATTGCTTTTTAAACAATAGTTTGAGCATTTGTCAAAGAAATGCAGTTGAGGTCTTTTAGACAAAAATAAATTGGCAGCTCCATTATATTCACATGTATTGTTCATCCCCTCAACTGTACCTTTAAACATGTGTTAGGAAGTTGGCTACCTGCATTGTCTTAACACTAGATAAAGTGAGGTCCTGTACAAGTAGTAAGGAAAGTTTTATTCCATATAGACAATTTTACCTAATACTTAATGAATCAGTAAATTTAATTCAAGATATCCTTCCATGCAAAATAAACTGGATGCCTGATATTTTGGAGACGTTTATAGATTTCAGTGATTTATTTTGTGCTGACAGAAGATATTCAATGCATAAATTCATGAGAATGAAACATGTGCTGTGAATATAATTCTCCGAAATTTCAAGGATTTTAGAGTACAGAAATACAGTCTCTTCATTAGCCTGAGGTTTCATATTAGGGCCAGCGAAACTGTCTCCAAGCCAGGGTTTTAAACCCTGGCTATATGCTATATGCTAGACTCTTAGAATTTTAAAGTACCTAATACCTCTTACCAGGCTGCAACACAGAGGAATTACATGTAAATCTATGGAGATATATTTTTAAGCATGATCATATATGTATTTTAAGTACTTTAGGTGCAACCCGGATGGCTGAACAATGGGCTGAAGCCATAGCCTTCTCTAAGACTTGCCTTCACATGAAGCAGTGATTTCCCATGCAGGATGATTTTGTCCCCAGAAGACACTGGGCAGAATCTGAAAACATTTTTGGTTGTAGGGGTATTGTTGAGAAATCTTGAGATAGGAGTCACTAGTGACTCATGTGCTAGGAGACCAAAACCCAAATTCATGTATCTAAAATCATTTTTAAAGTACCTTCTATTTATCTTCTAATTCTAAAACCTCTAAGCAACAATAGGACAAAGGGACTTTTCTCTTTCTTTTCAACTTTAGTTTTCTGTTTCTTCTGCTGTTTATCTTCCCTACAGCCAGCCAGTTTGAAAGTGGACAGAGAGCATAAAAAGTTCAGGCAATTCCTCTTCCCTCTCTTCCTCCCTCCCTTTCTCCCTCTCTTGCAGGCACCTTCCTTCCTGCCTTCCTTCCTTCCTTCCTTCCTTCCTTGTTTTTGCATATTTAACCCTTTCATATGTTGCCAAAGCAATTTTATTATGTTAAATAATAACTATAGTTTAAAGAAAGAAACCTATCAAACCAATGGGCCATGGCAGAAACAGCTGAATTCATACTGCTCAACTGATCACCTGACCCATATATCCTTATGGCAATGTTGCATAGGTGGTCAAGGAAAGAATAACCTTTCATAGGAAGGCCCATTTTTGACACCACAATAAAAAGTCACCTAAATTATGAAAAATGTACTAATGTGCTTTTATTTACATAATAAATTTGTCAGAAAGAGATAAATTATAAACTGCTTTTTTCAGGCAGCTTGAGGTGGGAGATGACAGAAGCTGGTTAAAGATAACGTATTGGAGCTTGAAAGAGGGTGAGGTTAGAGAGAGGTAGACATCCTTTACTTGGTGGGAAAGAATTGTGCTCTCTGAATGTCTTGAATGAAGACAGTATAAGGAAGGGCAGAAAGGTTGAGAATATGACTTTGGTGAGGGGACAATTTTTATGTTAAAAAACTTAACAGTAGGTCTATACACAAAGGGCAAAACGCAAATCAAAAGTTTTACAATTATCTGATGTTTTGATTAATACATAGAAGTCAAGCCAAATGAATGTATTTCTTCTGTCGTTAGAGAATTTTTTTTGGCAGGGAAGATAAGGGTAGCTTAAATTCTTTAGATATTATTTTATCCTTATCATAGGATAGTTGAATTTTTAAAACTGAGAGTTTTTTCTTCTTCAGGAGGAACTGTTCCATAAATAGGTGTAAATTTGGTGTGTCCATGAAGGAGAGGAGTTCAGTATCTTCCTATGTCACCATCTGGAACCAGAGCTCTCTAAAGCCCCAGTGTTTTTTTGCTTAAAATAATATGACTCCAGCTTCCTTTAATAAAGAGAATTGTAGATTTGACATCCACAGTATTCACTGGAAACTCTAAATACTCTGTGATTCCAGAAATGTTATGAGGACCTGTAGTTGGACAGGAACTAAGCAAAGTCCAGGACTGGAACAAGGATTTGCAGGCATTCAGCTATCCGTAGGCTTACACCTCTTCAGGGAACACATTTTCATTGGTCTACGTTGCTCATATACTTGGGCTACAATTTTTTTCTTAAATATCTTTGTTTCTGCATAATAATCGCTCAATTCTCATGACTATGTTTTTGCCTTGGTGTTCTGGTTCGAAAGCTTTCCTGAGGCTGGAGATCTGTCCTGACCTCCAACCCCCAAATAGCCCTTGCCAGTCCCTTGTTCCAATACCACAGTTCTGGTCCTCAAAACTACCAGCTGAGTAAAGCAAGGTACATGCAATGATTGATAGTAATGAACTCAAGCTCTCCAAGTGAGTAAGTGAGTTAGTGAGTGAGTGAGTGAGTGAGTGAGTGAGTGAGTGAGTAAGGGAAAACACAACATGAAGAAAACATTTGGTAAACTTGTCAGTGAGTTTGACCCAAAACTAAGTCTTTTCTAGATCATAAGAGAACAAGTCAGCTTTCATCATTTTGATCCTGCATGCAAAAAACAGAAATGAAATATTTGCAGTGATGTGAGCTGGCTTTGAAATCAGCAGACCTTGGCTCACACCATTCACCAAATTGGCACATTCATTGGAAATGATGTTCAAAGCAGCTTACAGTAGGAATGGGAAAAGCAGCTTTTGCTTCTCTGCAAAAAAATATACAACAGCACTTCCTTTGGAATTCACATTCATGCTTGACATTCTAAGCATGTACATGTGCAGAAAGATTAAGGCATTTTATATTCAAATTTAATTAACTCATTCATTTTTAGGCAACTAAGGTATTTGTAACAACAGGTGCTCATTGATCTAATGACAAGTGTACTTACCTCATGTTTACCCATGGAGTGTCCAGTTTCACTGTGAAGTACTTCTGTGTAGAGACTCAAATTAAATTAAATTAAATTAAATCCCGGTATTTTAGGGTTTGGGGGTGGTTTACTAATAAGATGCTGGGAGAGTATATATAGACCTGCAAAGATGAGGTTGGTCTTTGGTGCAGGGGCTCTCCCATTCAGCCTTTTATTCTCTCCAATTGTCACTAGTCCAGATCTTGCAGAGACCCCTATAGTGCTGACCAGTTAAAAAACATGGTCTCAAGGTCTTTTCCATCTTGCAAGATGGTGGGTGAAAAAGCTAAGGTGCTGATATTAACGAGAAGAAACCTGAAGCCAAGAAAGCTGATGCCGGTGGCAAGGTTGAGAAGGCTAAAACTCAGAAGAGAGGGGAAACCCATGGCAGCCGAAGCCCTGTCCTAGTCAGAAGGAAAGGGCAGATATTCCTGATCGGCTCTGGATTCAGAAAGACCGTGTACAAGAGGAAATACTGAGCAGCTAAAACCAGGGTTGAAAAGCAAAAGGAAAAGGTTCTTGGCTACTATCAGGAAACCAGTTGTTGGTGACAGGAATGGTGGTACCCAAGTAGTTAAAATTTGCAAAATGCCTGGGTATTATCCTACTGAAGGCGTGCCTCAGGAAGCTGTTGAGCCACAGCAAAAAACCCTGTCAGTCAGCATCTGAGCAAGCTGTAAGCTAGCATCATTCCTGGCACCATTTTGATCATCCTCACTGAGTGCCAAAGAGGCAAGAGGGTGGTTTTCCTGAAGAAACTGAGCAGTGGCTTGCTACTTGTAACCAGATCGCTGGTCCTCAATTGAGTTCCTCTGTGTAGAACACACCAGAAATTTGTGATTGCCGCTTGCACCAAAATCGGTATCAGCAACGTGAAAAATCCCACAACGTCTCACTGATGCTTACTTCAAGAAGAAGAAGCTGTGTACACCCAAACACCAGGAAGGTGAGGTCTTTGTCACAGGGAAAGAGAAAGAGGAGATTACAGAGCAGTGCAAAGTTAATCTGAAAGCTGTGGACTCGAAAATTCTTCCGGCAATCAAAGCTGTTCCTCAGCTTCAGGGCTACCTCTGCTCTGTGTTTTCTTTCACAAATGGAGTTTATCCTTCACAAGTTGGTGTTCTAAATAACAGTTCCTTTAAAAACAAAAATCATGGTCTCAAAAAAAAAAAAAAAGAAAAGAAAGGAAAGGAAAGGGATGAAAAGAAAGGAAAAGAAAAGAGAAAAGAAAAGAAAAAAAGGAAAAGAAAAACACATATGGACATTAGAACAGCGAAATTCTGGAAATACTCCTTCTATAGTCATTCTCAAAAAATGCATATTTAAAGATGAGAATTCCAAGTTAATAATATGGGGACAAACTTCAGGGGGAAAAATAGAGACAGTTCACAATACCGCCACATTCCTTATGTATTTAGTGTTCAATGTTGGAAAGAGAATTTCATATACTTTATTGTAGTCTTTAACCTACAATTAACAGAACAATTAAGTAGTGTAGAAACTATGCTTGCAGGACACATCCATCATATTTAAAACTGTTATATAATTGCATAATTTGATACATTTCTCTTGACAAAAATGTCATTTACCAGATAATCTCTTGCATAATATTTATTGTCCCTAAAGATGTTGGTAAATAAGTGGGTTAGATGTTAAAGTCTATTTGACCTCACACTTCTGTGGGTAAACTGTAAGAGCTGTCATGGCTGGCGCCTAACATTTCTCCATGAATAAATGTTAGAGATGGGAACAAGCACAAACAGGGTTAAGTTCAGGAGAAATAAGCACAGAGGAAATCATGTGGAAGAAAAACAAAGACCACAAATACCAGGTGGGACAAATCTGCCTTTGTGTAAATATTTTTGGACAAATTTAGAAATGGTCATACTTGACCACAGGATAAGGGTGAATCAGGACAGTGGGCCACAACTAATAAAAACAAGTGTGAAACAATGACCTGTGAATGGGGAAAAAACTGAGCTGTTACCCTTTTTGATTAGCCCACTCTTCACCAAAAGTAATAAATTCCATTGGTCTGGGGAAGGAAGTTTAATATAACCAGTACTTTTAAATGCCAGGGTCAATTTCTGTTTTCTGCAACTAAGAAATATAGAAATAAATGAATGAAAATAAAAATTGTACCAAATCATTCTTCATATCTAGTAACTCAAGCTTAATAATTGCATATTCCAAACTTCTATTCCTATTTTAATTACATAAATGGCTTTTGGTGTTCTCTTTTTTTCTTATGTCGATTTTCATTTTATATTCTTTTTGAAGTGTATCTATTTATGCTTTTTTCAACTGTGTAACTAATCAATTTTGTATATTATTTTTGCTCTAATCTCTGCTGTGTCTTTGGAATTATATATGCATACATACTTATGAAAATATATTTGACATATATATTTCTACATGAATACGTATTAAAGAAAGAAGCGAGTAGAAACAAGATCAAGTTCATATTGTAATTCTAAATAATTTAATTTTCCTCTCCCTACTGTTTCTTGTCAATGTCAGGTTTTTAAGCTGTAAGATAGTTTCTCTATTTTTAATTTATTTATGTGTTTTTAATGCATTTATTCACTTATGTCTATCTTAATTTTTTAAAATTTTCTTCTGTTTATTCCAATAGGATCACTCAGTTCTTTGTGTCACTTGTTCTTATTTTAATACATGTATGTACAATTATAAATTTCCCTGTAAGTACTGTTTTGGTTGTATCTGTCAAATTTTGACATGTAGTAGGTTTGTTTTCATTAAAGTCTAAAGTGTTTCATAAATTTCTCTTTACACAAATTACATTTGATAGTTTTTTATTGTACAGACCATAAGCCATCTTTACAGCTATACTTGGTGATTAACTTCTAAATATTTTTGCTTAGCTTTTACTCACTCCATCTATCATTATATGAAAGAAATATTTTTGACTGTACAGATATTTTCTTCACCCAAGTTCTATAAAGCTTTGCTTAATAATTTTGAAATAACATTGCAAGATTAATATTTTTTATATTATGAAAAATAATGATAATATATTTGTCAGTTTTTTCATCATTATATCTTCTGGATCTGTTGTTTGGATTTTGTTTTTGTCTTTTGACCTATGTGTCAGTCACATTTTAGTTATGAAAAGACATTGCATTTGATGTATTTCAAGATAGAATAATGTTAGAAACTAGACACCTGGCATATCTCACATATCCATTTATCTTGAAGAATTCTGGACTTATTTTTTGTGCTGGACTACCTCATCCAAGATTATTTTCCGAGAGAGTTTTTATACGAGTTTAAAATTTCTGAAACTCTGTGTGCTGAAATTCTTTTTTTGTCTTCACTTTTAAATGGAAGTTACGTGGGATTAAAAAAATATCTTAACTCGAGTTTCTTTTCCTTCAGGCCTGTGAAAATATTTATTCTCCTACTCACTCAACTATTGCTAATGAGAAAATTGAAATAAATCTGTATCTTGTTTCTTTATGGATGGTTGGCTTTTTCTTTCAGAAAGCTTTTATCTTTTAAATCTTTAGTTTTAATATTATGTGTCTATATGTAGAAATTTTAAATCTGTTTTGTATGGCAGCATCGGAAGCCTTTCAATCTGACTTCACTTTTCTTTAACTAGGAGAAACTCTGAGCCGATGTTCAGTGAGTCCATTTCCTTAAATATTTTATTTTCTGCCACTCTTTTTTTTTTTTAGGATTTTTTAATGTATTTATTTGAGAGAGAGAGAAAGAGTGCATGAGCAGGGGGGAGGGGCAGAGGGAGAGGGAGAAGCAGGCTTCCCACTGAGCAGGGAACCCGATGCTGGCTAGCTCCATCCCAGGACCCTGAGACCATGACTTGAGTGAGCTCAAGGCAGACGCTTAACCGACTGAACCACCTAGGCATCCCTCTTTCCTGCCACTCCGACTTTTGTGTGGGGTCTCTTAATTTAGAGATCACAACACTTCTGTTTTATCTTATCACCCACACTTTTGTTTACTTTCCTTTAATATTTCTCTTTGTGGCTTTCCAATGGTTTCTGAAAGATGCTAACCCAATATTTTTTAATTTTATTTTATTATGTTATGTTAATCACCATACATTACATCATTAGTTTTTGACGTAGCGTTCCATGATTCACTGTGTGTGTATAACACCCAGTGCTCCATGCAGAACGTGCCCTCTTTAATACCCATCACCAGGCTAACCCCTCCCGCCACTCCCTCCCCTCTAGAACTCTCAGATGGTTTCTCAGAGTCCATAGTCTCTCATTAACCCAATAGTCTCATGCTTAAATTTATTTTGTGCCCTATGCAGACTATTCTTCAATCCATCCACTAAATTTGTATTTCAGCCGCAATATTTCTCAGAGACTATATTTACAGTTGGCCTTTCTTCATGACTGCTTCTTTCTTAGTTTTACACATATGCTCCTTCACCTCTTTGACAATATTTTTTAGGCTAATTCTAAACTTTTGCTCTCTCTCTTTATTAACTTTGCTTTGTCTGGGATAGTCTACCCCATTTTTCCTCTCTAAAATTGCTCAAAGTTTGATTATTACACTATGTGAGAAAATATTGTCTCAAATATTCCATCAGGTACCTTGGCTCTTAATTTAGACTTGATGGAGGAAGTGATGACTAAGAACATTGTGATTATGTAATGCATCATCCAAGTCAGGACACTTTTGAATGAGAAAGAGTGTGTTAAAATAATTAAAATCAGGGGCCCTGGGTGGCTCAGTTGGTTAAGTGGCTGCTTTCAGCTCAGGTCATGATCAGAGGGTCCTGGGATCGAGCCCCCAGTCAGGATTCCCTGCTCAGCAAGGGGTCTACTTCTCCCTCTCTCTCACTCATTCTCTCTCTCTCTCTCAAACAAGTTAATAAAATCTTTTAAAAATAATTAAAATCATACAATATTATTAAATAGTTCTTTATTGATGACATGTTTTATTTTACCATGGATCTTCAAATAGTTTTTTTTTTTTAAGATTTTATTTATTTGACAAAGAGAGACACAGTGAGAGAGGGAATACAAGCAGGGGGAGTGCGAGAGGGAGAAGCAGGCTTCCCACCGAGCAGGGAGCCCGATGCGGGGCTTGATCCCAGGACCTTGGGACCATAACCTGAGCCGAAGGCAGACGCTTAACGACTGAGCCACCCAGGTGCCCCTCAAATAGTTCTTTTCACAAATTATTTTCAAAGATAAGATTCTTTCAAAACTAAAACTGCCTACATTAAATTTTGAAAATGGGTTCATTTTTATTGCTTATTTGAACATTAATTTAAAAATACCATAAGCAGAATTGCAGAATCATTATTCTTGATGTGTGTGTTTATAATATATATAATATATAATATATAATATTTATATATATAAATTACCTATATATATAAATCAAATGTCTTTAATACAATGGAACTGATATTTATCTGGGAATATATTTTTAAAATATGCTTTATTTATTTTTATATTTTTATAAAACTCATGTAATCTTCTTCAAACTTTTATTTTATTTAAAAAATTCAAAATAATTGCCTTCAATTGATCTTTCTTCTGCAGGTCATAATAGTTTTTATGACAATATTATTGATTATATTCCTTATGCTGTACTTTTTATATGACTGCCTATTCAGGTCATAATATTGTTAATTGAATAAAGTCTCTCAACAGATGTTGAAACACCCAATAAGCTCAGAGGAAATAATATTAAATGGAGAAGGTGAGTGAGGGGATGGGGTACCTGGCTGATGGATATTAAGGAAGGCATAGGATGTGATGAGCACTGGGTGTTATATTCAACGATAAATTATTGAATACCAAAAAAGGAAAAATTTAAAAAACATTAAATGAAGAAGATATTTAATTCTAATTTTTTATATTAAAAATGTTTAAATACTTTGTCCCATCATTTTTTGCCTCCATATTTCTTCAACAAATATTTTTATGAGTCAAAATTTATAAAATAAGTTTTTGAAGTTTAATACTATTTGGAATGTTTAGGCAAATATAGATGCTGGAAATCAGAATCCCATTCAAATGCATTCTATTTACCAGTATAGAATATAAACTTGGCCGATAAATATAGGAAATCCAAGAGATTCTTCCCACAATATGAAGTATTCCAAATCACAATAATAAAATTTCAAACTTATACTTGTAAACAGTTCAGCCTCTCATAGATTAATTTGTTCATCTTTTTTATTTTTTAAAGGAATACATTTTAATATCTTTTGTTTTGAAAGCTTTCTTTTCAATAATTATGAGACAAAACCACTTCCAATATTTAATTGATAATAAGTAGCAAAGACAGCATCGACTGCTGTGGCACAGGCATTTTTGTATTAATAACAGCTTCATCACCTAATTTTTGTAGTTTATTTGCTGTGCATATACAGAAATGTTTGCAAATTTTCACAACCTGCTTATATTTAGATTGATAGAGTACTGCGGTTTGTATGGCAAAATTATGAGCTTTGTGTGCATCACTGTCAATTCCAAGTACATTCCTATTCCAATGTTTTCTTAATTCAGCAAGTATAATGCTTGTGTCATGATGTTGTGCTTTCAGGAAATTAGTATTCTTATCGCTGCAAATAAAAATTTAATTTTCAAGGTGGAAACCCTGACTCAACTTAATATACCATTCAAATTTTCAAAGATTCAATTTAGTAGCTTGGATTAAAACCTCAAACAATTATCGTAAATAACTATTTTTCTCTATTTGAAGCATCATACGATAATATAAAATTGGAATCTTTTAAGTGTTTAAAAATCTTCTTTTGCTAACGAAGCCAATTCATTGCCCACTACCCCTTCACTTTCTACAAATGCATAAAATACTTGGAATAAAATCTGAGTGGAATTTAGAACAGCCAATTGTTTTAAGTGACGCCATGCTTTACAGAGTGGTATGCAAATGAAGATGTCTCACCTATCACGGTATTAATGTAACTACTAAAGTTTGAAGTAAGTGCTGATGTTTTTTCAGCAGTTATTTTTTGTTCGTTTGTTTGTTTTTGGTTTTGCATGTGGCTAGTGACTTAATCCTGATGAGACATATTAAATAAGACACAAGCCCTGTGTCAGGCTGGGTGTGGAGCCTGTTTAAGGTTCTCTCTGTCCCTCTCCCTTGCTCCCTGCCCCCCTCCCACTCTCTTAAAAAATGATAGTTGAAATCATAGAAATGGTTGAATTACCCTTTAATTTCTATAACATCACTCTATCTTTCTTTAATATCATATTCCTGAATTGTGCATGTGGAGCTTTGCACTATGAAAACCTCCCTATGACATCCCCAATATCATGAATTTCCCCTGATGATCAAAAGAAACATAAGACAGCAATGCTTAGAAACTTGGATCCTACATATAGCCCACACCAGCCTTCTCTTTATTATATTTAAATCATATTGCCACTATATTTTCTTTTTAAAAGTATGTAATTATTTTAGGAGTAAGATATTTATTTTTTAATGGAAGTTGCATTTAGAAAGAAATCATTAAAAATAGTCTAGTCCATGTAAAGCAGGTTGAATCACTTTTCATTGAACTGATTACTAATTCCTTAGTCAAGCTTAATAAATCTTTCAAAGATGAATTTTTATTGACCAGAACTATGTTTAAAGATAGAGTTCATAAGACATTCATAATTAATAACAAAATTTATAGCTTCCTATTAGTTACCAAAATACATCTGGTAGAGAAATTAAAGATTGAGGAAATAAACCATTTTTTTCAGGCTTCAGAAAATTAAAAAAAAAAAAACTAGCATAATACTTCAAAACCCTGGGAGTTCTTTTAATTTTAACCTGAGTTATTTGGCTAAATACCTGTTTTCAGCCCCCCATAAATTAGAGAACTTCTAACGTCCAAAATATATTAAGCTGTATCATACTAATCTTTATAATACTATTAAAGACCCACACAAGTTCCTCACGCAAGATATGCAAGAATACAGAGAGTTTTGGAGAATGGCTCACACATACGCAACAAAAAATCATTTGACAGAGATAGAAATTTCAAGACAACTAGCTTTTAACCTTTGAAATATTTCTTGTACTCTAATTCACATGTTCATGTATTGATTTATTTAAAAATGAACAAAACCAGTAATTGTAGAATGCTGTGCTTTAAGAAAGGTGCAGCCAGAGCAATTTTTGACATTGACACAAAATTTCAAAAGAGGTTGAAACTAAGGTGCCTGGTTAAGCCTCCTACTCTTGATTTCCTCTTGGGTCATGATCTCAGGGTTGTGAGATCGAGCCTCCAGTCAGGCTCTGCTCTGGGCATGGAGCCTGCTTTAAGATTCTCTCTCTCTCTCCCTCTGCCCCTCCTCCCACATTCCCCCCAACTTCTCCAAAAAAAAAAAAAAATTGAAACTGAAGCAAACCAAATATGACTAAGCTTCACATACAAAAATCATTTCAACCGTGAGGCAACAGCTAAATTATATGTAATTAACTGTTTTAGAGAGCACTTATTGAAGTATATGTTTCAAATTATCTTCTACCTTTCAGTGCCCTATCAATGTATAAATGAAATGGATAGATGTACAGAGTTTAAGTATCTTTTAATGCTTATAGCATCCATTAAGGCGCTGTTTTCGCCCTATCAAACATTCTACATAAACAGGGTTTGTTCATTTTTAACAATGGCAATACTGTTACAAGCGGAAGTATTATTGCCCAATGAAGATTACTGACCTGCCCCAAGAAGAGTGTCTGCTTTGTTTTTCCAATTGAGTTGATGAATTTGGAAATGTGCATCTATATTCTGTATCTTGTTTGTCCTCCTGCGAGCAGACTTGTGTGTAAGAGTTCCTTAGGGCGCCTGGGTGGCTCAGTTGGTTAAGCGACTGCCTTCAGCTCAGGTCATGATCCTGGAGTCCCCGGATCGAGTCCCACATCAGGCTCCCTGCTCAGCAGGGAGTCTGCTTCTCCCTCTGGCCCTCTTCCGTCTCGTGCTCTCTATCTCTCATTCTCTCTCTCTCAAATAAAGAAATAAAATCTTTAAAAAAAAAAAAAGAGTTCCTTATGAAAGTTAGAAGTGAAATATGCGGCGATGGCAAAGAGCCAAACTCGCCAGCCCACAGGGAGATCAAACCTGGGATCTGGGCTTCATTAGCACCATGCTCAAAGCAAGTGGGTTAATCATCCACAGACTAACTGGGTCCAGACTGCATTAGTTAACTTGTTTTTAAGTTTTTCCTAGTTTAATATCATATACAGATAAGCAATTAATAAATGCTTTCCTATTACAAAGCATTTAAATCCAGTATTTAATAGTAAATATTTATAAATTTTATTGTTCTCAAACTTGTGTGTTTTTAATTTTCCACATGTTAATAATCTAAAAACTATTTTAAATATTTAAATGTAGATGTTTTCATTGCTTGCAAACTCCTTGACATAAATAAAGAAATTTACTATTAGTTTCATAAACAGAAGAAGGGATAAATGACCATTACTATGAAAAATTGACAAAACGATGTTCCCCACCCCCTGTTACACCATTTCCCATTGAAAGTATTTTTAGGACACACACAGTCATAAAATCCTACACAATCACTAGGAAGATAGCAACCCAACACTATCACTAGGTAGATCATCTAATTTTATGATGAGGAAAACTAACACAATTGAACAAAGAAGAAAGTTCATTTGAGGGAAGAAAATGACTTTATGTGTTTAAGTATGTATGTATGTATGTATTTATTTTTAGGAATATTATAAAAAAATCCATGAGGTGAGAAATGAAAAGCCTTAAAAGGAAAGAATTGGAATAAGGCTCAAAATTTTTAATAAATGTACAGGATTTCTTGGTAGGGAGAGGAATCTAGCAAGTAGGGAGGATTGTAGAGTAAGGAATGGAAAAATTGAGGACTTTTTAACAGCAGGATAGTATAATAGGAAATTTTCAGCCAATGGTTTTCTGGTGTAATAATGCAAGTTCCAGTGGACCGAGGTTCAGCAAAGAAAATGCTCTAGCCCAGGACACTGAAACCTCAGCAAGCAATGCATAGATACAGGGACTGCGCAAGATTTCTTCCTGGTTGCATGGCAACAGGGCCATCCATTAACCAACAGCTCTGATTTCTGTTACTTTACTTCTTTTTCTTGGTTCTTGGATCTTGAGATTACCCATAGATCCATAGATTCTGTAAACTAATGGCTACCTAATAAATTCATTTTTTGCTTTGGTTATTTGACTAATACAGCTTTGGCAGAATTAAACGAAAAGCCACAAAACAGTGTAGAAAGCAGTCATTGTGCAAAAGCAGAAAATTGGAGCTGACTATTGAAAAGTGAGGCCTTGGGAACTCATACATACCTCAAGAGGACCAGGACTGACACACCAGCTGGTATGGTGTAACCCTGGTACAGTCCTGCTGGTCATTTGCAGCCAGGACCACTGTGATAAGGCTGTGCCACACTGTGATTTTTCAGTGCCTATACCCTGCCACTTGTTGGTCCTTTATATGTCACTGCTGAATAGGACGTTAGATTTCCCTAGTGTGTGGGATAGAACTATCCAAAATGACAGAGTGTCTCGAACTATTATATAGATTACCTGCATAAGGTAACAAATTGTACTCATTTCATTCCATTCATCTAAGAAGAAAATATTTTATACATTTATATTTAAAATGAAAATAAGGCAACAGTACAGATGAACATGGACTCATGTCAGTGACTGTTATTAACTATAATTAATATCTTCATATCTTCAATTATGTATGGGTATGTTTACATCAACTTGATGACCTCTTAAGAGCTTTATACACCTTCATTACTGGCTCTTGTATATTTGCTTTGAGTCAGACTGAAGAAGCAGAAAGCTTTGGGGAATAGTAACCATCCTCAATCATTCTACCAAATCCTTGAAGAAATGAATGTCCTTGTACCACTAAAAACAATCATATCTGATTCTTGGTAGCAATAATGAGAATTCCTGGCTGGCAGTGGCTGGAAAAAAACTTCGCAAATGTGGAACTAAGAATTCCTCTATTTATTCCCCGTTGGCAAAGGGACCCTTCCAGGGGAAAAGCTGCATCTAAAACTAGAGTCAGCTATGCTTGTCTTCACTCAGCTACTGGTTCATGAGTTCTTTGAGGCGCTCTTTCTCCTTGGTACAACTGTTTGATTGACAACTACAGAAAATAGTATGATTTTGCCATATATTTGTCTGCAAACATTGCATTCTTATCATTGCAAACAGTTCTGTAAAATGAAAACATTTTCTTTCATTCAGAGCTGTTTTTGTGTGCAGAGATCTATTAATATCCCTTTCAAAACCTTTCCTCAGTTTGAGACCATTTTTTGGGAGTGAAGCACTTTTTTTTTTCTTCTTCGTTTTGAACTGGAAGTTTTGTGTTCTGATGATACTTGCTGGTTCCCAAACCTAAAGAAAATCACAGGGAATAAAATAAAACCCTCTTCCTTTGATGTCTATCCAAGAGCATGGAAAAACTATCACTTCTTTCACCTACAATTCCTTTAATTTTGTCCCTCAACTGCTAAGAGATGAAAATTAAAGCATTCAGGGTCTAAAATAGAACCAAAAGTATAATAAAAAACCAAAAGAAGCATTCAGAGAAATAGTTTTTAAGATTTCATCATGGTAATGAAAATAAGAATAATTTTGTGTCTCAAAAAATATAGTGCAATAAAGAACAGATATAGTTTTTTTTTATAATTCAGACCACAATACTTTAGCATGTCATATATTTTAAGATTTCCTGATAATTCCTGATTATAGTTTTAATTTTGTGTCATAAAATTAGAAATATAGTAAGTCCCAACTTACTTCAGGATATACGTTCCATTTCTCCTGAAACGACAGAATGTTCTTAATTCTGCCAAGGTTAGAATATCTTAATTTAAATAATAATCAGGGGCTCTTGGGTGGCTTAGTTGGTTGAGCATCCCACTCTTGGTTTCGGTTCATGTCATGATCTCAGGGTCTTAAGATCAAGCCCTGGGTTGGGCTCCCACTCAGTGTGGAGTCTACTTGAGATTCTCTCTTTCCATCTCCCTCTGTCCATCCCCACACTCAGGGGCATGCCCTCTTTCTATTAAATAAATAAATAAATAAATAAATAAATAAATAAATAATCCAAATGGCATTATAATAATACATGTTTGTCTAGGTGGAGAAAGATTATATAATCTGTAATGCCAGAAATGAAGTGTGCCAGATGATAACACCACTCCCTATAAATCCCATTTTTCCTTTTTCTTTTACAACAAGCCATTTTGCTTATGAATAAAAATAATATTTGCAGAATATTATTTATGGTAATCTGTGGTTCTTATTGATCATCAGAGCATTTAAATACAATGTTTTTTTGAAACATTTTAGAGGAATCATGTTAAATTTGTAAAATATAGAGAAATGTATCAATCTGTTGTGTGGAATTATAAAACGTGTGTTCTCTGGTAGCCTCACTACCGCTGTGTTCTACTTCTGTGTTTTTTGCACCTCAGATTCTAGAATTTTTGAATAGGAAACCTTTTTTTTTTTTCCATCCAAAATGGTTATTGCAAAGGACAAATAAACCAATGGATATAAAATTTTGACTAAGACATATTTCTCATACATAGTGTTATATTTTGTTTTTTACTATCATTTTTATTAGTAAAATATAGATGTTATTGAACACAAATGAATTTTAAGATTGATATTAAATAATGTACGTCTGTGGACATTTTCCTTGCCCTCATTATAGAATGTTTGGGGAGCGCTATAACTACTCTAGCATCTGTCTCAATGTTTCTCAAATTGTGATCCTTACAACACCCCTATCTGACATACAGGCCTTCTTATACATCAACATACATTAGTTTATGGATACCTAAACTAGAGCAAGGTCTAGAGCTCCACTCTAGAATCAGACAATGTGCTAAACATAGAATGTATATTTTTACAAAACTCTTCCAAACCTTGGAAAATGAAAAAAGTTTGTGAACATCTATCCATTAATCCTATACCACTTAACAAATCCCTTTTTCAAAAATACGTTTTACTTAATAACAACCAGAAATGGAATAGTTAAAAGTGCCTGGAAAGCAATGTCTAATGTGGACCTTTTATATAGTTCAGCAAAATTTTTATTTTGTTACACATGCATATATTATTCACATTTTTGTTAATAATCAAATCAAAACATTTACATGAACTAAAACTATTTTGATATTAAACTTTGAATATATGTTATAAAATTGTATTGTAAGGAAAAATAGTCTTTCAGTATAATAACACTTAATGCATAAACATATTTACAATAATCTTGGTTATTTAGGCCTTTGAAAATAAAAAAAAATTAGATTTTGTTGTTTATGAGTCAGTGATGAATAGAGTAAGTCTGTTATATATAATATTCTTGCTTTGATTTGAATAAAGCACATGCTGTCGAGTTCCCAGTTGCAGTTAAGACAGAGTGATCATATGCCAGCATATCCTTCTTACTGATTTCAATTAGCAATAATTGTGCCTCTGAAAACACTGGGCAACAGAATACAGAAAGCAACTATCACAAGACACTGAAAAGTAATTAGGATAGAACTCAAAGAATGAGTTCTATCAAATTACGATCAAAACTCAAAGAATGAGAATGGTATCCACTGTAAATCTGCTACTCAACAAAAACAATCAAAATGTTGACAATATTTCAAAATCTACTTTTTCAGAACTCTGGGTATTAAATGAGTTTTGGGGAAAAAAAAAAAACACCAACAACAGAGGAGCATTTACTCAAGAGAAACTGCTGAACCTCAGGGCAAACAGCAGGATTTATAGCTTTTCTTTTCTTTTTTTTTTAAAGGATTTATTTATTTATTTTACAGAGAGAGAGCACACGCCTGCATGTGAGCATGGGGGAGGGAGAGGCCGAGGGTGAGGGAGAGAGAAAATCCTCAAGCAGACTCCCCACTGAGTGCAGAGCCTGATGCAGGGCTCGGCGCAGGGCTCGATGCCAGGACCCTGAGATCATGACCTGAGCCGAAATCAAGAGTCAGCCGCTTAACCAACTGAGTTACCCAGGTGCCCCGAATTTGTAGCATTTTAACTTAGTTTATTCCCATCTCTCTTTCCCCAGCTCCACAGTAGTCTTCGAAGCCAGCAGTCTCGTCAGCATAGTAGCTGTTAACAGAGCCTGGCCACCACCAGAAGGGAAAGAATGAGACTGGAGACCTGAAAAATTCCCAGTCTCCGAACAGTGTCACTATTCAGTAGGCCTTTCAGATCTCTGGAAAAAGTGGTCTTGCTGAACAGGGGAAGCCCTATCCCAAGGATGTGTTCCCCCAAATCAACAGCACTTGTTTAACACAGCATTTTCTTGAAGTGTAGGCTAGTCCGGGCAAACAAGCATCTGGCAAACCTGTAGGAAGTTCTCTGGAATGAGATATCCATAGAGAACTTTGAAAGCTCTGATGTATACCTGGAAAACTAGAAAGTCACATGCATGTGCAGGACTGTGGATATGCCCACGAAATGCCTAAGATGACTCTAGTCTCCCATCCCTGGGTGACCTTGAGGCCCTGCACAAGTAAGAAGTTAAGGCTAAGACAGAGTTGTAAACTTCCTGAGCACTGAGCTTTATAGCCAACACACACACACACACACAGGCCCTCAGGAAGGTTTGGAAGACTTAACAGTTTTAAGGCATTTGAGGAAATCTCTGTACACTTATTAACTGACCAGAGTGAACCATGTAGATAATTCAGTGGGTGCTGAGTCATTCTTTATATGTGCACCGTATGGGCAGTTATCTCTACAATTGAAGTCATCCAATGGGAGAATAAGTACTATAAAATTTCACCTAACTTCAGTTGTAGTGATCAGTGACACTACCTTGGCCCCCAAAGGCATTAGATCAATCTTAACTCATTGACTAGGGTTGTTATGAGAAAATTGTCCTAATCTTCCTCCTTATGGTTCCAGGCAGAGGCTGTGCAATCACCAGTACACCTTGCTGTACTTGAAATAACGCCTCAGACCAAGTGAAAGTGCATACAGAAACTTAAGAAAAAAGGCCTGACCATTTGCTTAACTGGTTGGGTCCAGGACATTGGAGGGCATAGTTGAGGTCATTACTATAGGTGAGCTTCATGGTGCTCTTTGGATTCCTATTGATACAAACCTTAATTAAATGCTGTATGAGAAAAATTGAACAAATCTGGTCCCAGACACTGTGAGTGAAATTAATCAGAGTGGTTGACAGGGATGTACTCATGGGAAAATGCAGCTGAAGCCAAGAAGATATGGAAATCATGGATGAATACTGTTGTTAAATGATTCATCATGGGTCTTTTATGTTCTGTATATCACACAAGAAGAAACACTAGTTACTTTTATTCCAGATTATCTTTTCAAAGATGTTTTATAACAAATGGCTTTACAAGATGGAGCTAGTAACTCCCGCTAGAGCAAATAGAAAATTTATATATTGCTCAAGATAGTAAGGATAATGTTTCCATTTGGGACAAAGGATAGTTAGGTTCACCCGACAACATAAAAGATTTGGGTTCCTCAGCTAATAGCTGTGTCATCTGCCTGGGCCCCTCTCCATCACATGTCTGGGGAAAAAGGAAACCAACACAATATCATTCTCATGGGACTTGCTGGACCACAAGTGATAAAAATCCTTTGTTTCTTACTCAGAAATCTATCTTCTTTCAGAACCTGTGAAATATATCAAGTAATTTTTTTAGTTTGTAAATAAAGTAAAATATGACTTTTAAAAGTTCTTGGAAAACACATGAAACCTAGGAAAATAGTAAATTATTTTGATCAAATATTTAGCACATTTTCAAGAAAGATATATATTCATAATAAATTCAAACCAAAATCATCTAATTTAAACAAAACAGAAAACCAAGGCAGCCTTTCATTTGCTAATAAGAAAATACCTGTGGCAAAATGTGCGTGTTACCAAAAATAAAGTATTTGGGTTCTTGTCGCACCTAACTTTCAAATAATGAATATTAAACTACCTTTTCAGCAAATGAATTTACAAATATTATTTCTGATCTAAAACTTTAGAAGTAATATGTACATTACTTAATGAAAAATAAATTTTCATCTAAAGTTTCAAAATAGGGCGCCTGAGTGGCTCAGTCAGCTAAGCATCCAACTCTTGATTTCGGCTCAGGTGGTGATTTCAGCGTTGTGAGATCAAGCCCCATGTAAGGCTCCTCCCTGGGCATGGAGACTGCTTAAGACTTTCTCTCCCTCTCCCTCTGCCCCTTCTCTCGCTCTCTAAAATAAATAAAGAAATCTTTTAAAAAATAAAGTTTGGAAATAAATGTATAAAATAAATTACTAAATGGGTAAAATCTACAAAGGAGATAAGTAATCAATATCTTTACACAATATAAATTGTATTCTAATTCTCTTGAACAAAAGCAGTTTATCAAAACCTTTTTTTTTCTTTTAAAAAGATGCTAGAGCATTCTGGTTCACAGCAAAATTGAGAAGAATATAGGTAAATTTTCTTTCTGCCCTTTATCCCCACATATACACAGCTTCCCTCATTATCACTATTCTCCTATATACTGGTACATTTGTACAATTGATAAACTTACATTGGCACATCATAACCACCGAAGTCCCTAGCTTACATTAAGGTTCACTTTTGCTGTTGTACGTTCTTTGTGTTTGGACAAATGTATAATGACATGTATCCACCATTATTTCAATTCCTTTAGGTAAATACTAAGAGGTGTGATTGCTGGCTCATATGGTTAGGGTACATTTAATTTTATAAGAAACTGTTGAACTACCTTCCCAACTGACTACAATTTTGCACTCCCATCAAAAATTAGACTTCCACTCACTCCACATCATTACCAGCATTTGGTGTTGTCACTGTTCTGGATCTTATCTATTCTAGTAGGTGTGTAGTACTACAAAATCTTACTTTTTAAAAACCTCATTGTTTTTCATTCCTAATTGGTACTTTCATTTGCCAACAAGGAATTAGAATAACTGTTCCCATACCTTCTTAAATACTTTGCATTGTCAAAATTTTTTTTGTATTTTCCATTTTAATTGACAAAATAACAGTCCTAATTTTATAACTTTATTATTGTGAAATACAGTATACATTTTAAAAATGCACCAAGGAAAATGTAACTGTATAACCACAACCAAGGTCAACATACAGGTATTGCCAGAACCCAAGATGCCTTCCTACTATTCTGTTCCATTCTCCTTTTTTTTCTTCTCCAAATAGATAATAATTACTTCTTTACTTTTCTTTATATGTTTGTCAACTAATTATATATCCAGAAGCATTATAGTTTACTTGGGTCCTTTAAAAATATTACATAAATAAAATCATAAAGTGTACATTCTTACAGTTACCTTAGAGTTTTATTGAGGTATAACTGATAAATAAATTATAAGATATTTAAAGTGTCCAACATGAGTATTTGATAGATATATGAAAGCATTCTTAGGTTTTTGAGGTTCATTCATGTTTTAGTTCTGAGTTAGTTTCAGCTGATCAATTATTCTCCTCATTATTGTAATAATTTTCTAGTTCTTTGCATGCCTTATAATTTTTTACTGGGTTCCAGACACTGTGATTTTTACCTTATTGGATGCTCACTATTCCCTTAAATATTCTTGCAGTTTGCTCTGGGACAGTGTTAAGTTACTTGGAAATAGCCTGATCATTTTAGGGGTTCCTTTTTTTCCTACTACTAAAATACTATAAAGTACTATAAAAAGCTTCTGAACCTGATGCAATTTCAGTGTTTTCTACTGTGGCTGCTTGGAACATATAGTTGACGCTAGATGAGCCTGAGGAGTGGTTGTGTCTGATCCTTTCAGGTGGTCCTTTTGCCAGGCTCAGGTAGGTTTCTCACATGTATGTGTACCTCAGAAATCAATGGAAAAATTCAGAAGAGGAACCTCTAGAGGTCTCTGGAGTTTGGTCAATGTGTAGCTCTTTGCTCTTTGCTCTCTAGCATTCTTCCTTGTGAATTCCAGCCTTTTTGGCCTCCCAGAAGCCTAACTCTGTCTCCCCAGTGCAAGGAAACCACCTGTTTCTGCCTGGGTTCACCTCCCCTTCACTGTGGCTTTGATATACACCTCATATGTTAATTTAAAAATTAACTCAAATGATCAAAGAATTTATTATTAAACTATAAAACTCATGTAAGAAAACAGAAAATCTGGATGACTTTAATTTTGTGATGAGTTTTTAAATATGACACTGAAAACATGATTCATGAAAAACCATTGATGAATTGGACTTTCTGAAAATTTTTAAAAAACATTTGTTCTGTATACACAGGGCACTATTAAGAAAATCAAAGAAAACAATAGAATGGTAGAAAATATTTGCAAATCACATATCAGATAAAGAACACATATCCAGAATATATTAAAACAATATTTAAAACACATCATTTATAAACACTTAAATCACATGAAACACTTAAATCACATGAAACCCTGAATTTTTTTAAAAAATAAAGAACTCAAAAAGGGCAAAAGATATAAATAGACACTTCCTCAAAAATAAGATATGGAAGACAAATGAGAATATGAAAAAGATACACAACATCATTAGTCATGGTAAAATGCAAATTAAAATCACAGTGAGATAACACTTCATACGTGGCTAAAAATGCAAAACAACAACAACAAATAAATGGACAATATCAAATTCTAGGGAAGATAAGAGCAAGGGGAAATTTAATTAATTTGGGGTGGGAATACAAAATGAGGCAGTCACTGCAGGTTCTTTTATTTTTATAAAGTAAGATATACACTTACCCTGCAGCCCAGCAAGCCTACAACTATCAACCAAGTGAATTAAAAATATATAACAATAAAAATACATGAGTACATAAAACCTGTACTTGAGTGTTTATAGCAGTTTTATTCATAATTACCAAAAATGAAGCAATCAAGAAGTAACTCAACAGATGAATGGATAAATAAATTGTGGTATGTCCATGTAATGGAACACCATTCAGCAATAAAAAGTAAACTAGTATTCACCTAATGATATGGATTAATATTAATTGCAATTTGCTAAGTAAAAGAAATCAGACACAAAAAGCTGCATATTGTATGATCCCATTTAAATGGCATCTTGAAAAACATAACACTAGAGATGGAGAAAAGATCTGTATTTTGTGGCTTGGGGGCTTGACAATGAATAGGGCCACAGAAGCTCCTTCAAGTGAATCATAGCAAAGAATCTGAAGATTCCTGAATAATGCTCTGCCATCTTTTACAGATAACTCTTCTCATTTTGAAAAATAGCTCAGGGTTGCTACTAGGCCTTAGTAAAGACTGAACACTTGACTGTGAGCCAAGCTCCCATGTGCTCTTAGTTACCCATAAGGAACTGAGTGATACCTGATTATAGAGCTGAACCACCTCTACCTTGGAAGGGATGGCATTTTGTTCTCACTGGAATAAGTATTTATTCTGTGTATGGAATTGCCTTTTCTGCCCACAATGAGTCGCATTGATTTACAAATGCTTTACACACCATCATGTTATTCCACAGACCATTGCTCCTGAATAAGGAACTCACCAAATAACAAAGGAAGTAAGGTTTTTTTAAAAATTAACAATGCAAATTGCAATTAGCCCCATATTTATGCAATTACTAAAACTTTTTAAAAATATAAATGAAAATGAATCTATTTGTAAGCTCCCAAATCAGCTTTAACATTATAACACACAAGGCTATTTTTATTGAGCACTGACTACTTTTCTAATTTATTGAGGATCCAGAAATGTAGATAAACCATAACCCCTGCCATAAAGGAACTAATAAAAAAATTTATACAAATTCCAGGAATTAATAAAAAATAAATGCAAAGTACTGAAAATAATAGGTTTTGTGAAATATTTTACAGTTAATACTCTTCCATTATATGAGTATGCCTTAAAGGCCAAACAGTATTTTAGGCACTTTAATGTATATTAGCTGGAAGAAAGAACCTTCTGTCAATAAAACAACTTCAGACTGTCACATGAAACTAATTGCTTCACCTCTGGATTTAATTTTATTATTTGATTTATAAACACATATGGCTTGCTATTTGCCAAGCACTGACTTCAACTCATTATAAATATTTACATTGACTTAATGCAATTGTTAATTTGAATTATATCAAATTATTCTGATGATTCAGCTCATTGAAAAATGTAGGGACAACAGCAGTGTAGGAGGGTGAGAAAAATGTGTACTAATTTAGGCTTCCTGAAGGGTCTCTGGTACATCATCAAATCATCCATCTTAGAAGCCACCTCATACCCGTGTCCTATTAACTTCATTCACATCTTCTATTCCCTCTGCATTCCTTTGAAACACAAGCATCAGAGACATAAGTTAGTCTTTCCATTTTGAAAACTGACTCCTGAGATTTCTGAAGAAAATTTTATATATCAAACTCTACTCTCTTGATTTTCAACAGCATGATTTAACACAGGAGAAGGATGTAGTTTGAAAATTCATATTCAATACACATTTTAAAAAAATTTTATTTATTTATTTGAGAGAGCAAAGCAAGCAAGAGAGAACACGAGTGGGGGAGGGGCAGAGGGAGCGGGTGAAGCCGACTCCCCGCTGAGCAGAGAGCCCGCTGAGATGCTGGGCTCAATCCCAGGACCCCAGGATCATAACCTGAGCCGAAGGCAAGACACTTAACCGACTCAGCCACCCAGGCGCCCCTCAATACACATATTTGTACTTGATCCGTAAGATGTCCCTAGATGGTAAGAATACACAGTAGATACAGTGAGAAAACATACAAAATACATTGAGAATTATGATTATATTTAAAATGTCCCACTTTCCTGGTGGCTTATCCATGAAAATACAAGTCAGAAGTGTGTGTGCGTGTGCACCTGTGTACAAATTTTGCCCCAGGGCACTCTATTCTCCTATGGCTTTAGTGTACCGAGGCTCTCGCTAAGGCTCTTAAAATGTTTTCTACTTACACTTCGAAACTCTTCTTGGGAATAGGAGTTCAAAAGACCCCATGAACATGCAGGAAATTTTTCTTATATGCCGTATTCTTTTAAGTTAGGATTTGCTTAGTTGGTTAAGCGACTGCCTTCGGCTCAGGTCATGATCCTGGAGTCCCAGGATCGAGTCCCGCATCGGGCTCCCTGCTGAGCAGGGAGTCTGCTTCTCCCTCTGACCCTCTTCCCTCTCATGCTCTCTATCTCTCATTCTCTCTCTCTCAAAAAATAAATAAAAAAAAAATCTTTAAAAATCAGGACACTTACGGACTTCACAAGGAAGTGAAAACTCACGGTGGAGGAGAGATATGGAACTTGAATGAGATAGTGCGGCAGAGCGGACCCTGAGACAGACTGGAGTTACTTCTCTTCTCTATTCACCATCTGTTCTACAACCTGCACCAAACTTGCAGAAGAAATGAAAGTAAAATTGCAATATTCAAAGAATCTCAAGAACGCTAAACTAAAAATCAAATGAGTAGGATCCTAAAAGTTTCTTTTTTTTCTTCTGTATCTTTAAGATGAAGCAAATCCCATATTTCCATCTAGTTCCTTTCCCCTGGGTGGCTTCTCCCTTTTCCTCAGAGGACATTCATATCTATTACTGCCAGGTGCTGATAAAGTTTTGAATTTTCAAAAATTAATTGAGAGCTTTCATTCAGGAAATGGCATTGAACCTTAAGAAGAGCCTAGTAATAACTCCACTGTTGCTGCATTTTTTTTTTAATTCTTAGGTTTTTATCCCTTACTCATGGCCACAACACTTGCTGTACTTCTTCCAGGTAAATCTGGAACAAAGGAACAAATGTTTGATATAAGAATTGAATTCAATGTAAGCAGACATAAAGCAATTATAGTACTGAAGAAGGTAAGTTTGGAAAAGTAAAAGCAGCATAGACATAAAGCTGGAGGGATTTTACAAGGTAAATTCAATATGAATTTGCATCTCATGGACCCACATCAGCACTCCCCACAATCTGAAAGTCTAGTTTTTCAGTCAGGTGATATGGAAAAAAATGACAAATGTTTTCCTGTCTTCAAAGCCATTTAAATATTACACTAAAACTCCATAATCGCCATTCAGTTTTTCTTTTTTTTTTAAAGATTTTATTTATTTATTTGAGAGAGAGAATGAGATAGAGAGAGAGCATGAGAGGGGTTAGGGTCAGAGGGAGAAGCAGACTCCCTGCCGAGCAGGGAGCCCGATGCGGGACTCAATCCTGGGACTCCAGGATCACGACCTGAGCCGAAGGCAGTTGCTTAACCAACGGAGCCACCCAGGAACCCTTGCCATTCAGTTTTTCAAAAACACTAATGGTAAGAAGGTAAAAGACCATTCCATAAAAATGACAGGAAAATTGAGTTAATCCCATGTGATTGAGCAATCAGAAGACATAATTTTCTGAACAAGCAATTCACAATCATTATAGTAATCCACTGATGGTTCTTCTTCCCCTTTTCTCATTCTTAGATTTTGGGTGATTAGGAAATCTAAACTAAGACAAGGTAAAATGATATTTTGAATATTCCCCACAACCAGGTTTAAAGTTTTTATTCCAGGTACTAAATTTCTTTGGTTTTGTCCTGAATTAGACTATTCATTTCTGTCAAATTCAACATTAGAAGACAGAAATCCTGAAATCACGATTCCTACCTATTCTCTCCAACTGTTTCTAAAACCTCAAAAATAAAATTTAGAATCCCCGGAGCTGAGGGAATGACAGGCTTCACTGAGTTAAATGCATATAGTGTGCAGGACACTTACACAAGAGTGTTGTTAGGGTTTGAAATAGTCACAGATCTTAAATCTAAATATGAATTGGTGATAAAATGAAATAATATAATTTAGGATGTTTGTGCAGGGAAATACTAGAGAGCAGTGAAAATTTATAAATTAACCAACTACATGCATCTATGACTAAACTCCAAAATGTGATGTTAGAAAAATAAAGGTCAGGGCACCTGCGTGACTCCGTTGGTTAAGTGTCTGCCTTGGGCTCAGGTCAGGATCCTGGCATCCTGGGATGGAGCCACACTGGGCTCCCTGATCCTCTGCCCCTCCCCACCGCTTGTGTTCTCTCTATCACTCTCGCTCTCCTGCAAATAAATAAAATCTTTTTTAAAAATAAAAAATAAAATAAAGATTTTTTTTTATTTGTTTGAGTGAGTGAGAGAAAGCACAAGCAGGAGGGTGGGTACAGAGGGAGAGCAGAATCTCCGCTGAGCAGGGAGCCAAATGTGGGGCTCGTTCCCAGGACCCCAGGATCATGACCGGAGCATAGTGCAGATGCTTAACTGACTGAGCCACCCAGGTGCCCCTTAAATAAATAAATAAGATCTTTAAAAAAAGAAAGAAAAATAAAAGTTTCAGGAATATACACACAGCATGACAGTATTTTTATGATATTTAAAGCTATGGAAATCAAAACTATATGCCTATTAATAATAATGCATACAGAATAAAGCTAGCCTATGTAAATAACCCAAATTCACAATAGTGATTACTGGGAAAAAATGCAGTGGAACTGGGGAGAAGTATACAAAATGTTTCAGTTGCATTTGTGATTATTTCTTTGGTTAGGTTGGTTATATTATCATTTGTTATATTATTTTATGCTTTTCATATAATAAAATAATTAATATTTTAAAATAGAAAATACAACCACAATTAGATAAATTAAACGTCTAAGAATTGGCAAACATATGCTAGGACATATGCACCTAACTTCTGGATCTTGACTAATGATGGAGATGGACAAATGGAGGAATCTTTTATATGAGAATCTTGAGACCCAGCCAATATGACATTTTAAACTTGTTACCATTCTTTGAACTAGATTATTACCTTTTCTACTGTCTTACTTTGTTTAATTACCTGCTGTATTGGTTAGTCTCAGCTTCATTTATCAAAAATTATAAAGTAATATACAATATAATACGTGTTCTTCCCTCATGGAAAATAAGTTCAGTAGCTCCTTGAAATCACAGTGTTTCACTATCCTTACAGCACTAAACCCTAACACCTTGAGGGTAAAGTCCTCCTCTTCAGGGTCCAAGATGATGGTTGTAACATAGTAATCACATCATATACTAGTCGAAGGAAGGAAGAAGGGGAAATGGTTTAAGGATATTTTCTAGAGTGTGGAAGCAGAGTTTCTACTTGTAGCTCTGAGGAATTTGTCACTTGACCACATAGATCTTCAAGGGATCCTGGAAATTACAGTCCTTATACCAGGCATATTGGCATAATACATTCGGGATCCATATTTGAAAGATGGGGTGAGAATGGGACATACAGCTGCATTCTCAGGCACGAAAAAAAATATCCTCACATCCGTGTCTTCTGGTCTTTATTGCTATATAATAAACCATCCCCAAATTAACAGATTAAAGCAATACTTCCTTCATTATATTCAAGATCTATGGAGCAAGAGTTTGGGTAGGGATCATCTGAGTGAATTTTCTGCTCCAGGAATCAACAGGGGTCAATTGGTGGTATTCAGCTTGCCCCAGGGCTAGTCTGGAGGGTCCAAGAAGGCTTTATTCATGTCTGACATTTGGTGGGCATGATTTGAAGGCTGGGCTGAGTTGGTCCACTTTCCTTCCTTGTGCAATCTCATGATTTCTTTACATTATCTCTCTAGTGGGTAGTTGCTGTCTAACATAGTAGCTTAGACTTCAAGAGTGAGTATTCTATGAAAAAGGAAGTAGAAGCTGCCAGGGTCTTAATAATTAGGCCTTGAAACTGGCACAACATCCCTTCAGATGCAAGAGAGGGGCTATGGGATATAGATGCTCCCTTATGATAGAGGGATTGTCAAAGAATGAATGACTATCTAAAAATCTGCCACTTCAGGCAATACAGTTTTCAGTTTTCAGGTTTATTGTACTTCCCTTAAAATCTGCATCACTTTGGTCAAATTGGGGAAAAAAAATCATGTTTAAGAAATACCCTGGAAGGTTTTGCTAGATATAGATTACTTATAAAGAACTGAGTTATGGTTGTAACTACACCATAGAATTTTTTACAATTTAAATTTAAGTTCTGGAAGCAATGACCAAGTTTTAATACTATATTTGTAGTGTTAGAGGGGTTTTTTGAGTAATAATTATTTAGTATCTTCCTTTGAGTCCTTCTGAGTGAAACATTCTAGCTTCACGCCTTTCACAATGTGGTCTGAACACCAAGGAACTGCATGTTTGGGGTATGTGTGTGTGTGTGTTTTCTATTTTAGGAAAAGATTAGGGTAAAGGGACAGGTAAGTGGGCCCACATTGGTTTGTTGTTAATTAGAAGGAATTCGACATTTTCTATTCTTCTGGAATGAAAATAAAATTTTTAACTTCTAGTTTGGTGTTACGCAGAAAACAAAATAAACACAGAAGACTTACCAAGTGTCATCCAAGACCATTATAGCTCCATGGACACTTCATAAACTATATAATCTTCTTTAGTGAAATACACACCAAAAGAGTTCATTCTTTGCTGACTGAACATCTGTTTTATTACCTTAAGTAATAAAATAAGAAAGGGGCCCTTTCTAAAAGTTTTATTTGGATATCTTGAATTTATCTTTAAACCTCCAAATTTTTACTGGAGATCACATGTTCTTATAAAAGCTGCCTCTCCATTAGTCCTTTCTTAAAAAAAACTTCATTTGAAATAATTTCAAACTTACAAAAAAGTTAAAAATATTACAAATAATTTCCATATATCCTTTACCCAGTTTCTCCAAATACTAATGTTTTCATAAAACCATATTACAGTTATCAAGACCCAGGAAATTAACAATAATAAGACATGAACTAATCTATATGCCTTATTCTGATTTATTATTTATCCCATTAATGTCCTTTCTCTGGTCCAGGAGTCAATCAGAATCACACTTTTTACTTAGTTGTCTGCTCTCCTTAAAGTCCTTCAAATCTGTGACAATTCCCAGCCTCCTTGTCTTTCATGACCTTGACACTTCGGAAGAATATTGGCCAGCCATTTTGTGTATTGTCCTCATTTGGGCTTTTCTGATATCTTCTCATGTTTCTATTTAAGTTTCATTTTTTGCAAAAATGCCACAGAAGTGGTTCTGTGCCCTCCTTCCTGCATGATATTTAGCGGTACATGTTATTTATATGCCTCATTATAATATACTAATTACTATTAGTTTATTATAGTTATTTTCTCTTTATAATTATACACCATTTTGTGGGCAAACATTTTGATAGTCTGCAGATATCCTGTTTCTCATACTTTTGCTCACTAATGTTGGCATTCATCAGTGGTTCTTTCTGTAAAAGCTATCCTGTGATATATGCCAAAACATGACTTTCATTTCCATCATTCTTTATGTATGCCTTAATTGGAATTACTATTAATTAATTAAAGTAATTCTGAATTTTATTTTCCACTCTCCTGTGGCTTTGTGAAAGCAATTGTTAACATTATTTTGAAAATAATCCTAAAGTTTTTGTTTTTGTTTCCACTCTGCTTTGGTGTAGCTATTGTTAGCAACTTTGATCTATTTGTTAGTAAGCCACTTTGTAGGGAAGTTTTGTTTTTTGGGGTTTTTTGGGGGGGTATGAAAGTACTGAGGATATTCCCCCTTCTCTCTACCTGTCTTTTCTTCTTCTCCTCTATAACTTTTTATTTTTCAATCATACTTTTTTATTTTCTACTTCTTGCCCATTACTTTACCATCTCCCTTATGGTGAAGATATTAACTATAATATAAGGGCTTGGATCTGATACTATGTGAAGAAAAATAAACTAATTAACAGAGCAGAAGAAAATATTATTTTACTTTGGTTTTATGTCCTGAGCCAGAAAATTGACACATTAAGGAAATGAGAGAAAGCTGATTAATATAGCAGAAACTATCAATAAACACTCTTCTCTTTGCTTCAACAGCTCCCAGAAAGTCAGGTTGGAAGCAAAAACTCAAACAAACGGGACTTGTAGGAAAGGAATTAAGTAAACAAGTTCCAGAGAGTAACTGTTCCCTAAAGGGTTTTTAAAACAGAAGAATTTTAACTGGATCTTGAAATAAATGTTTTTGACTTTCCGAGGAGACTGGGATGTGTCACCCTGGAATGCCACAGACAAGCAAAGTGAGGCTGGGAAGGTTGTAAAGACGAATGGCTGGGTGATTACTGAGGATCAAAGGATAGCGGTAGTTGAAGAATGATTTCAATTCAAAAATTTAAAAAGACCTGTAAATTAAGTTTCTTTTCATCTGAAGGACGGTAACGAAGTATATTACACGATAGAATTGCCTGAGTCAAGCTCATCTCATGAGAGAAAACAAAATATTTTTAGAACTAATCCTTCTATGTCTCCTGGTCCCATGGATAGCTGATAGGAACAATTTATTTTGTAATCTCTGTGATAAAGTTAAGGAGCCCAATAAACTGAGTCACGACTAAACCTTGGCCCCATCCTTAACCTTTACATACTTCTAGTCTTCATCTGCACAATCTAAATCACAAATGACTTGCACATTAACTAGTCCACGTCTGCAAAGTGCTCCAGGCTCCCCCAAATAAAGCTTCAGTCCAGCCCCAGAGATGGTGGCAAGTGGGAAGTCACAGCAGATGTCCTCTGTTATTCAAGTGCCTCTGATCTTGTGTAACCCAGGGCACCAGCTCTATCTCTCCCATCCTATGAAGGAGACCAGGGAGGAAGAAAGGGAGGTTGTTATGCTCTTAAACCATTGTGTGCTCTAAATCAACTTCTCAGAGCACTGTATCCCACTTCTGAAGTATTTCATCCTACACTCCTTTAAAGTAATTCTCAAATTGTTCCTTCTTGAACATGTTGAGACATCTTATCCAAAGAAAACAGTTTTGGGATTAAGAGGACTAGTAAGCCCTGAGCAAACCAGTTTACATTTCTGAAAAGGCTCAGGTTTGTGAGTTTGGTCATCAAACCTAACAATAGCTAGCTCACATATTCTTTTTGTTTGTTTGTTTGTTTTAATCCTCCATTTGGTAGGTATAACTGTGATTCCATTTTCATGGAAAATAAAAGTTGAGGCACAAAAGTTAAGCAACTTGCCCTGGGTCAAGTATATAGATAGTGAGTATAGAAGCCAGGATCTGGATCCACAGGTACAATAAAATCTAATTAGCCCAATTAAGTTATAGCAGTTTTGCGGTTTTTTGATATTTTTCATTTATAAGTTAGATACTTTTCACTGCTGTTTATGGGCCTCGTTTATGAAAGAAAAACACATATTTGCTTAATTCATTTTCCTTAAATACTTGTCACTTGGTCAGACTTGATTTCATAGTAAAGTAACTTTGTAAAATCCAGACTAATATTGTTTCTGAATGGAAAAAGTAAAATACCACTTGATAAGTGGCTAAGCCTGAGAAATCTGGGCGGGGCCAGGACTGAGTGGGGGAAGGGGAAAAAGGAGACATATGGGGACACACCTCACCCAGAGGGAGCATAGTGAAAAGGCATGGTTTGGGAGAGGTTAGCCACAATGTTAATGAGCTGGAGTGATAAACGGCTATACTTGCAATGTGGTGTTCTCTTCACTTTTGACTTGTGAATTATCCTGTATCCGGATATTATTCTAAAATGCTTTTTCTCTAATTCTATTGAAACTATATGTTCAATGGAAAAAAATGAGACACGTGAAATCACACACATCCACACACAAGCAAAGTATGTCAACTATCATCTCATCACATAGAGGTAACCTCTATTAATAGTTTTGCCCACAAGCAATGAGAAGGGTTAAGATACTAACTGGTGTCTACAACCCAGGAAATTCTCTAGGGCACATAATAATACTTGCAAATGTCATGGTAAAATGTAGTGGTAAAATACAGAAAGCCAAAGAAGCAAGACCAATACTGACACAGGAACTTGAGGAGTGAAAGTTTGGATCACCTCATAGTCTTTTATCAATGATACATTTACTAATTTTGATAATTGTGCCAAGAAAATGTCCTTGTTCTTAATATCTGCTAAAATATTTAATAATAAAGGAGTATAAAGTCTCCAGCTGAACTCTTGAATGGTTCACAAAAATGTAATATGCATACATATAAATAGAGAGAGATGATGAAAAAGTAAATGAGACAAAAATGTGAATCTGGGTAAAAGATATATGGGAGTTTTTTTCTACTCTTCTTGCAACTTCTCTGTAAATTTGCATTACATCAAAATCAAAAGTTAAAAGAAAATTTGGACCACCTGACCAGGTAATGAGATTTAGATGACTTCACTAGATAAGATACTGACTGAGGCTGAAGTAAGAGCATGATGACTGATGGAAGAGGAATGTTCCAAATAACCAACAACGCCCACGTGACCGGCTGCAGAAATGAGAACTAAGGAAGTTGTACACCCTTCCTTTACTTTGACAAGGATTTATTTGTACCTATTTACCAATTTGTTCTCCCTCCTTGCCATTCCTATACTCTTTAATATAAGATGTGTAATTAATGTTAAATTCTGTAATTCAGTATTATTGTTACACAATACCAAATGGAGATTGTAACTAAAATATAAATAAAGCATCATCACCCAGAGTAAGAAAACCAATACATGGGACTACTTATAAATTGAAAAACCTAATAAATCTATAATGGAGTGATACCTTGTAAAGAATTGTGAGGTTACTGGGGCACCCAGGTGGCTCAGATGGTTAAGCGCCTACCTTCGGCACAGGTCGTGATCCCTGGGTCCTGGGATCAAGCCCCACGTCAGACTCCTGGTTCAGCAGGGAGTCTGCTTCTCCCTCTGCCTCTCCCCCCTGCTCTTGCTCTCTCTCTCTCTCTCTTTCTGGGTCTCTCTATCTCTGTCTGAGATGAATAAATAAAATCTTAAAAACAAACAAACAAAAAAGAATTGTGAGATTATTGATACATAGAACTGACTAGAATCACATAGATAAAAATCCAACTCAGTTTTTGAGAGGGTATCACTGTCAAAAGAACCACTTGGCTGAATAGAGAGACTGACTGTCCTGTCCAAGACTTAAAATAACCTATGGAATGCCCTTGCTCCCAAACTTCTATAAACAAGAGGCAGGTTGGGGCACCTGGGTGGCTTGGTGCCCACCAGTCACTTGGTTAAGTGACTGCCTTCGGCTCAGGTCATGATCCTGGAGTCCCAGGATCGAGTCCCACATTGGGCTCCCTGCTGAGCAGGGAGTCTGCTTCTCCCTCTGACCCTCTCATGCTCTCTATCTCATTCTCTCTCTCTCAAATAAATAAATAAAATCTTTAAAAAAAAAGAGGCAGGTTAAAAGATCTCTGCATTCTTCCAAAATAGCATATTCTCCAATGTCTACTCATCTGTGGTTAAGAGGAATAATATCTTTCAGAAGGTGGAGTCAAGAGCCATAGAGAACCATGAATCTGGGAGCTAGTCCTAGGGAGCAGCACAGGAGTTTAGCCAAGGAACATTGCCTACCCTTAGGGTAGGGCCCTCATATTTTCAAAATGGGACTACAGCATTGCTGTGTACTAAGTATGGCCCTGTGCCTCCCCTGTTCTTTTTGAAAAGGAGTGTTTATTGTGGTTTTCTGGGTTTGTTCAACCCTTGTTTTTTTGTGTGAAGGGAGACAGAAAAATTGTCTTTATACTTAACGGGTCTACAGATTAAAGAGGATCCACATAGAGACAACATGAAGGTTATCACAATATCCCGAAACTGGGACCTTTGAGTTGTGTTAACCTTGGGGAAGGGGTTGAGTATATTTTATGCGTTTGGGAAGAAAAGCAAATATGTTTAATTAAGAGGGCAACTGTAATAGATTGTATTAGTGTCAACATACCTCCTCTCTTACTGAGTCCATCCTTACAGGATGTCAGGCTGAGCCAAGTAGCAGTTTGGGGCCAAGAAATACTAGTAAAAATGATGTGGACTCTTTCTGAGAAGTTACATGAAATGTCAAGTTGTTCTGCCATTGCTCTTTCCATTTGTGCCAAGACTGTCCTAGATAGTGGCTATTCGTCTAGCCTGGGTCTTTAAGTGGAGAGAAGTAAAGTAGAATGGCAGGCAGCTGTTAGCCAATATACAACAGCCGTGAGAATCAAACCTATATTTTTGTATGCCACTGAGATTCTCATACAGTTTATTACTGCAACATGACCTAGCAAAATTTAATCGCTCCACTGAAAGATTATTTAGGGATAATCAATTTCTATTACAACAGGGAATAAAGCTAGTATCAGTGGTAATGATCATTGAACCTGGAAAGCAGATATGTTATTTGTCCACTAATTTAACAAACATTTATTAGAAATATGACTATTTTCTGGAAACTGTGCTGTTAGCACTGTTTCTGGTGTCCAAGAATGCATGTGATCAAGATTTTCTTATTGTGAAATGTTGGGAATTAATGATCTAGGACCAAAAGAAAAACAGCTTCAGAGGAGGTATACAAAAATCATTGTTTACTTTTAGCCACCATATGGCAGTGTGAACCAAATATGAAAGTATGTAAAGTATTCAAGAACAGAATTAAGAATCTGCCATTAAATCTGGTAGTTATTGGAGAGAAATATCCAGGACAAGGGGTTTACAGAACAACAGACAGAGGACCCAGCAAGAGAGTTTTTTCTTCTTGTCTTTGAAATTCCATGGATCACATGATGATTATACATGAGTTTAGTAAGTCCCAAGGAAACAGAGCCATGAATTTCCATAATCCAGTAAGCAGCTTGGTTGCGGGTAAGCCCCATGGCATCTCTAATTCTTATGCTAACAACCTTTTGAAAGAAACAACAAGCAGAGAAGGCCTAAAACTGATGTAAGAGACACAACATATATGAAAATATTGATGGCAAATGCCTTAATGGATGTGAGATAAGTAGACATCATAGCCCAGAGACCAGTTATTTCATGAAATTTAGTGAAATCCTAAAGAAGAATATGTATATGGCCCCAAATCCGTATACTTCTGTTAGTTCATTTACACAGGAAAGTGATTTGAATGAATAAAATAGAAACTTACATAAGGCAACAAACAAAAAATTTTGATTTTGGAAAAAGAATTGTTAAGAAAATAAGATTTTAGGGGCGCCTGGGTGGCTCAGTCGGTTAAGTGTCTGCCTTTGGCTCAGGTCATGATCCCAGAGTCCTGAGATGGAGCCCCGCATCAGAGTCCCTGCTCAGCAGAAAGTCGGCTTCTCCCCCTCCCTCTGCCCCTTTCCCCATGCTTGCGCTCTCTATCTCTCTCTCAAATAAATAAATAAAATCTTAAGAAAAGAAGAAAACAGGATTTTATAATAGGGATGATACTAAGGGAATTGCAGACAAAGCTACTGGATAAGTTACAGGGACTTCAATGTAAACTGCAGAGAGAAGTTTTATCTTTATGAATTGAGATGAAGAACTGAGGGATTCTAGAAGAGAGGAGCCAATCTAATTGATCTCGAAAAACACTGGTGTTTTTCAGAAAAAAGAGAACCTTCTGAGAGGAATTTCACAAATTCCATTACTGTAAACAAAGTAGCATCAAGAAAAAAATTTTCCAAAAAAAAGAAAGAAAAAGAAAAAAATTTTCAATAATTTATTCAATGATGTGGTTTGAGGAATGTTTTTGAAGTTTTTCTTTTTTTTAAACTTTTATTTTAAACTAATTTTAGATTCACAGAAAAGTTGCCAAAATAGTACAGGGAGTTGTCATATACCTTTCTCCCAGCTTCTCCTCAGGTGAGCATCTTGCATCGTCATAGTCCGATTATGAAAACCAGGAAATTAATGCTGAGGTAGTACCATTAACTGAAGTACAGACCTTACTTTAGGTGAACTTCACCTATTTCCCCACTGATGTACTTCTTCTGCTCTAGGGTCATCTGCAGGATCTGACATTTAATTTTGCTGCTATTTGCCCTTGACACCCTCCAGTCTGCAAGAGTTACATCCTCTTCCCTTACATCTAGGGACCTTGACATTTTCAAGAATAAAGGTAAGCTATTTTGTAGAATGTTCCTCCATTCGGGTTTTTCTGATGCTTTCTCATGACAAGTGAATTGTGTATTATTTTGGCAAGCCTAGTGTAAACATGTTGCTGTGTGCCTCTCAGGGCATCATGGGATAGGGGGTCATAATGTCAATATGTCTCAGTACTGGTGATGCTAATTTTGCTGGTTTGGCTAAAGTGGTGTCTGCAGGGTTTCTGCTCTAAAAACCAGTATTTCTTTTTCCTTATAAACACCTTCTGGAGAGGTATCTTTGGCACTATGTAAGGATACTGCTTCTCTTCAAATTTTTGCCCAACACTTTTAGCATCCATCAATGGACTTGTTTGCCATAATCATTGTGGTGTTTGTCTAATGGTGATTTTCTATTTTCTTCTCTCCCCCTGCATTTATTAACTGAAATTCTTCTGTAATGAAAAAATATTCCTTGTTCCCCATTTATATAATTATTCAATTAGTTGTTCATGTCAAAATAGACTCTTGGATGTTTATTTTATTATATGGGTTAAAAACCAATATAATTATCTCCCCCCCCCCCCACTTCAAGTTGTTTCAGCTTTGGCCCTTCACACTCCTTCCAGATGGCTTCTACATTATTTTAAACAAGCTCACATCTTTTATTAAGTACTTCCAAGATCTGGATTATAGGTATGTTCATTGCTTCTGGGTGTCATTACTTATAGTGCCTTCAGCCACAACCAGTGGAGGTAGGAATGTATATATAGATGGTAACCTGTGCATACACTGACATCTGTATTTCTAGATCTGTCTATTTGTATGACTGTTAAAACAGTGAGTTTCTACTGATAATTGATTCCAGTCAAACACCTCAGTGTTTATTTAGCTTTTCCCCTTTCCTTATATTTAATTTCTTTCTCCAAAAGGGAAAATTCAGTTCTAGTTACATGCAATCAATATATTTCCTTTTTGTTTTCCCAGTTCGAGTATGCAAATTACATAATTTCAAAAATTGCTAACCATACCCTATAAAAAACACATTTACTAACCAAACTGGAGCAGTTGTATAGTGCTCTTTTTTGCCTTTTAGCCTTATGGTAAGCAACTGAAGGTTGGTAAGTTACCAGGTTAGCTGTTTTTTTCTGTACTCCTTCAATGTGATTAGGTTATCCATTTGTAATTCAGTTTGGTTCATTTGTTAATGTTTCTATGTCACATAAGTTTCCCCCACATAGCAGTGTATTTGGCTAAATTTTGAGTAGTTGAGATATCTATGAGGCATTCCTGTCTAAGAATCATAAATATACAAAAAGATATATTCAGAGGAGTGTTACATTCCCCTTATCTCTGTTTGCACTCCCTTCTCCTTTCCAACCATTTCTCATCCACTTTCTAGAGATAAACATTATCCTTCCTTTCTGGTTTATCATCCTTGTATTTATTTCACACAAATGGGCAAGTATGTATGTACTTTTTCATATCCTCACATTTCTTATAGGAAAAATAGTACACTATAGCTTCTTTTGTAATTTGCTTTTCTCACCTAAAAATATGTCCTACAAATCACTCAATATCAATTCATACAAATCTTCCTTATTCTTTTATGCAGTTGCATACTACTTCATTGTTTGGATGGGCCATATTTTATCTAATCCCTTTCCTACATATGAGTATTAAGTTGTTTCCAATATTTTGGAATTACAAATAAAGCTGTGATGAATAACCTTGTACATATATGTATTCTTATTATTGGAGGCGTATCTTTAGTGTGTGTTTTTAAAGGTTTCTGGATTAAAGAGTAAGTGCATAGGTAGTGTCTTTTTAAAAGATTTTATTTATTTATTTGAGAGAGAGAGAGAGAGAGAGAGCATGAGCAGAAGAGGGGCAGAGGGAGAGGGAGCAGACACCCCGCTGAGCAGGGAGCCCGACATGGAGCTCGATCCCAGGACCCTGGGATCATGACCTGAGCCAAAGGCAGATGCTTAACCGACTGAGCCAATCAGGCACCCTGAGTTTTGTTAAGTATTACCAAATTTTGCCCAAAATGGGTTTTACCAATTTACATTCCCATTAGCAATACATGAGAGTTTGTTTCCCCACAGCCTCACTGACAAAATTTCAATATTTACATACATAATTTTTGTACATCAGATAAGTGGTAAATAGGATCTCAGCATTTTTAAATTGTTATTTCTCTAATTATGATCTGAATATTTTAAGAACAACTTTTTCTATTTTTGTGAATTCTTTTAATTATTTCTAATTAAAAAAATTTTTTTCTCATTTTTCTATCAGGGTCTTGGTCCTTTGTCCCTTCACTTTAAAAAGGACATTTTCCTTTGGTCTGTTGTTTTTTAAGATTTTATTTATTTATTTATTTGTCAGAGAGACAGAGAGAGAGAGCACAAGAAGGGTAAGTGGCAGGCAGAGGGAGAAGCGGGCTCCCCACCAAGCAAGGAGCCCGATGTGGGACTAGATTCCAGGACCCTGGGATCATGACCTGAGCCTAAGGCAGACGTGTAACTGACTGAGCCACCCAGGCATCCCTGGTCTGTTTTATATGTTGCAATTGTTCTCTACAAGTTAAGTCACTTACTTTTTTTTGAGATTTTTTTTTTTATGCAAGCATTTTTATTTTATGTTGTCAAATGCAACAATCTTTTCTTTTAATGACTTTGGGTTTTGTATCACACTTAACGAAGCCTTCCCTACACTGAAACTAAAGAGAAATTCATGAATGTTTCTTTGTTGTAGATCCATGGCTTCATTTTTTACATTTAGATACCTAATCCATCCCTAGTAATCTCTTGTATGGTATGAGATAAATTGAATTTTAACTTATTCCATATGGCTCCTTAGTTGTCCTATCACCATTTATTAATGAGTCAGTCTTTACCCCAGTAAACTGAAATGCCAGTTTATCATATATTAAATTTCCATATGTATTTGAGTCTAGTTTTGGACTTTCTAGTTTATCTGTGCTATTTATCTACATATATATTTAAAGAGTTTTAAATATTTTCCTCATACAGATCTTGCACATTTCTTGTTAGACTTATGTCATTATAGTTAATTTTCTTTGTTGCAATCTTAAATGGGATTATCTTTACTATTATATCTTCTGTTTATTATTTGTGTATATGAAGACTGTTGATTTTATATGATAATTTTATATCCTGGCCAACTCACTCAATTCATTAATAGTAGAATTAGTTTTAGTATCGATTCTCTGGAGTCTCTAGGTATTCTATCATATTATCTGCAAATAGAAACCATTTTACTCCTTAAATTGCCCATTTTTATATCTCTGATTTCTTTTATTTAATTGTTCTGGCTAATAATATTTCTACTACAATGCCAAATAGTAATGGAGGGATATAATCATGTTAAGAAAGTATCTCACCATTCCCATTTTCTTTATGGTTTTCATCATGAATGTATATTGAATATGTCTAAAGCTTTTTCATTATTTACGGAGATAATCATGTGATATTGAATTGAGCTAAGATGAAGGAAGCAATGAATGTAGATCAGTGAAGACAGGCTATAGAGGAAAATTTGGGGAAAGGTTGACAAATAGAAAGTCATAGAAAAACAGTAAACTTGTGCATTGTGTAAGTATGAAATGGTTTGTATCAGCACAACAGACCCATTCTTAATGCACACAATTCTGTCAGTTTTTTAAAAATGGGAATTATTTTTTATGCGTATTTCTGAAAGCATAATGAAACAATATTTTATGAAGAACTAAGAGCTAGTGAAGCAGAGACGTTTTTATTCCTCCTGTTGCCATGGAAACTTTCAGCAATGAAATCTGACTTCACGATGAATACTTAGGAATACTTAGGAACAATTACACCTAATAACCAACCTGCTCTTTGGTTTGTGTGAGGTTTTAGAAGACTCTCAGATGCCGCAGATTCTTAAACTTTCCAAAGTAATTTCCTACATATTTTATTATTACAAAAAGCGATGATAAAAATATTGTTCAGAGGGCGCCTGGGTGGCTCAGTTGGTTAAGCGACTGCCTTCGGCTCAGGTCATGATCCTGGAGTCCAGGGATCGGGTTCCGCATCGGGCTCCCTGCTCGGCAGGGAGTCTGCTTCTCCCTCTGACCCTCTCCCCTCTCATGCTCTCTCTCTATCTCATTCTCTCTCTCAAATAAATAAAAAAAAATCTTTAAAAAAAATATTGTTCAGATAATTCAAGTTCTATCTTAGTTTTAGCATCAAAATCTAAAATTAAATATAAGAATAAAATGGAATTTGGGTTTAAGTAATGCCCTGGGTTTTAGAAAGTTTTTTTTCATTTTTGTTTAACATGTTTGGTAGTATCATTTCTTATGAATCAAACACTTCATAGTCAAGGAAAATCATCATAGTCTAATTCTGAGTATACTCCTTCTAGCTGCAGGATTTAATTTTAATTTCTACTAAATTTGTCCAAAACAACCCTTTCAAAATAGAAATGTATATGCTCTCAAAAATTATTCTGATCTCGATAAAACTTTTAATAATCCAAAATTAAATTAAAATGTCAAACAACTGAGAACTAGCCTCTCATTAAACTAAAATACCTATGTTTATCTAATGTATAGTCCTAAGAGTTAAATAGTAACATGATAAAATCATTATTCCAGTTTAATAGGTTCTATGATATGTCATGTATGCTTTTGGCTTATAAAAATATGAGTTCTGAAGAGTTTTTAATAGAATACCTCGATATAGAAAACTAGAAAACAAATACAAAATAAATTTCTCAATAGAGCTGGTTTAGACATTCAGTAATAAATCAGTCAATAGTAGAGGAGTCATGAAATATTTAAAAGACATGCAGATATCTGTTAATAAGAAGGTGGACTGTGAAACGTAGAATCAAAGTGTGGAGTGAAATTTACATCACTTAAAAATTATGTACTTTGACCACAAATAACTGGACCAGATGTCAGCCAGAGTTGTTATATCTTCAAATAAACCTAAACCTTTGGATCACTTTCATAGCTGATGCAGAGTAAATCCCAGGAAACAGGCATACATCCAAAAGAGTGCTTCCCTCCACATCACACCTCATATAACATTTCAGATATCCTAAACATGGAACTATGGTGGTGGCTAATGATGTTGAGACACTTGAGTAGGAACATTTTTACCATGATTATCATTTTTTTAAGTAAATCATTCTGAGGTAGATTATTTAGATTCGTATTTTTACCTTGCTCCTTCTCTAACATATTCCCATGGAGAAATTAAAAAAATAAAATGATTCTAGTAATACGTTCACAAATACCTCTATCAGGATGCAGTTACTCTATAATTTTAAATCTTCCAAAATTAAATTATGGGAGATAAATTTCCCCATGTATTTTCTGGCACAATAATGCATGGGAAATAATTCTGAACCTGTGACAACAATCTTTAAATCTGAAGGTGTGGTTGACTTTGTTAATGTAAATAGGAAGTAAACATAAGATTAAGGACATTTCCATGCTTTTTTTCCCAGACATTTCAATAAGTCTTCTTCTTTGCACATTTACATGTATACATATTTATGTAGCTATATACATAAAGTTGGCATAATCAAATCTACATGTTTATATAAATAAAAATTCAAGTTCTCGTGTACAGATGTGTTTTTCATTTTTATGATAGGAATTTTTCACATACTTTTTAAAAAAATTCTTTTTAAAGATTTATTTATTTTAGATAGAGAGCATGAGTGGAGGGAGGGACAGAAGAAGAGGGAGAAGTCTCAAGCAGACTCCCCGCTGAGTGCAGAGCCCAATGCAGGGCTCTATCCCAGGACCCTAAGATCATGACCTAGAGCCAAAATCAAGAGTGTGACTCTCAGCTGACTGAGGCACCCAGGCGCCCTGATTTTTCACTTCCTTTTTAATGAAAAATAGAAATTTAGAAGTAAAATCTAATATCATATCTATCTAATCAATCATATCTATTTAATCAAGAATCAATATCATGTCTATTTAATTTGTTCCTGCTGAAAATTCATATTTAATTGAAAATGTTTATTAACAAATTATGTCTTCAAAGCAATTATTTCTCAACAATAAGTTGTTTTAACCCAAACATGTTCAATGTAAATGGAGAAATATAAGAAAGTAATAAATACAGTTTTAGAAACAGAAGCCCATTCACATTTAACACCATTGCAAAACATTTAAATCCATTATTTAAAGTACTCAGATGTTTTCAGTACTTTCGTGTGTTTAGACAATAAAGGTAAGAATTTTCCCATTGTAACAAGGTGTTTTTTTCCCTGTTAAAACATGATAATATATAATTCTGTAAATATCACTAACGAATCAAATATATCAGACAAATAATTTTAATTAACATGTATACAAGAGCCAGCAACTTTATATACCAGCAACTTTAAAAACTCATGTTATCTGGTCACTTTTATTTTGCATGTTTTTATCATTAAGCCACTACCTATCACATGATGTTTAGGAAGCCAAGTAATACCAATAATTGATTATAACTTTTAAATTACTCTGCTTTTAAAATTATCCACAGAATGGAGGTCAAGTTTAAGTTGCTCTTATTCTTCACTAGGTGTTAACTGATGCAAAATCTCCATTTTATGTAAATTGAACCTAACCATAGGGCTAGAAGTAAACCTCTGGGTTATGTCATACTATTTCTTGTACACGTAGAACTGCAATTCAACTACTTTACAAAACAGCTCAATTCCTTTTAGAGAATGAAAACAGGAGACATTTAAACATTTTCCTGGACAATTATTTTGAAAGATTTTTAAATATATATTCTCCCTTGAACTTACTTTCTTTATTTCATTTTTTAATAACAGTTTTAGGTTTAAAATAAAATTGGGAGGGAAGTACAGAGATTTTCCATATAGGCCCTGCCTCCACACATGCATAGCTTCCCTGAGGGATCATCAACATCACTCACCAGAATGGTACATTTTAACCAACAGTGAACCTACATTGACACATCGTAATCATCCAAAGTCCATGGCTTACTTTAAAGTTTACTCTGAATGTATATTCAATGGGTTTGGAAATATATACAGTGACATGTACCCATCATTGCAATGTCTCACAGAGTATTTTCACTGCCATAAAAATTCTCTCTCCCCCTAGACACACACTTTGGGCAACCACTAATCTTTTTACTGTTTCCATAACGTTACTCTTTCCAAAATGTCATATGGTTGGAATCCTATAGCATGTAGCCATTTCAGATTGGCTTATTTCACTTAGTAATACGCACTTAACGTTTTCCATGTCTTTTTATGCCTTGAGAGCTCATTTCTTTTTAGCACTCCATAATATTCCCCTGTCTGGATGCACCAGTTTATTTATCCAGTCACCTACTGAAGGACATCTTGGTTGTTTTCAAATTTTGGAAATTATGGATAAAGGTGCTGTAAACATCCATGTGCAGATATCTTTATGGACAAATGTTTTCAACTTCTCTGGGTAAATACCAAGAAGCACGATTACAGGATCATATAGTAAGTTTAATTTTATAAGAAATCACCACACTGTTTCCCAAGGTGGCTATATTATTAGCGTCCCCACCAGCAATGTATGAGAATTCTTGTTGCTCCACATCTTCAATAGTATTTGGTGTTGTCGGTGTTCTGGATTTGGGTCATTCTAATAGGTGTGTAGTAGTATCTCAGTGTTTTTTGTTTTCTTTAATTTGCATTTCCCTCATTACATATGATGTAAAACACCTTTTCAGATACTTATTTGCCATTATTACATTTTCTTTGCTGAAATGTCTGTTAAGGTCTTTGGCCCATTTTTTAATTGGAATGCTTGCTTTCTCATTGTTGAGTTTTAAGTGTTCTTTGTATATTTTGGACAATAGTTCTTTATCAGATGTGTCTTTTGAAAATATATTCTCGCAGTCTGTGATTTGTCTTCTCATTCTCTTGACGTTGTTTGTAGCAGAGCAGAGGTTTTGATTTAAATAAGTCCAGCTTAGGTATTATTTTTTTCATGAACTGTGCCTTTGGTATTATCTATAAAAAGTCACTACTGTACCCAATGTCATGTAAGTTTTTGGTAGTTTTATAATTTTGTGTTTCACATTTAAGTGTGTGATACATTTTGATTTAACTTTTGTGAAAGATGCATGGTGTATATCTAAATTTATTTTATTTTTTTTGCATGTGGATATCCAGTTGCTCCAGTAGTATTTGTTAAGAAAACTATCTTTGCTCTATTGTACAGCCATTGCTTCTTTGTCAAAGATCAGTTAACTCCGTGTATTGTGGATATACATCTGGGCTCTCTGTTGTGTTTATTGACCTATTTGTCGGTTTTTTTTTATTATTATTCACCAGTACCACATTGTCTTGATTACTATGGCTTTATGGCAAATATTGAAATCAGCTAACATCAGTTCCCCACTTTTGTTCTTGTCATTCAATATTGTGATGACTCTGCTGGGTCTGAATATTTTTCTTAATAAGTTCTCACTGTCACTATCTTCCCTAGAAAATTCTTCACATTTTTAAGTCCTCTTTTTTCTTATTCACTTTCAAGTAAAAGAATATTTCATTTTTAAATATTTTAGACAATCTGCTCACTATTCATATTCTAGTTATAATTAAAACCTGTTCTGACAAACAAATGCCTCTGTAAGATTTCATTTCTCCTCTAATTATTTTGAAAGGTAGACAGTTTAATTCATAGAACTATGCTACGGCCGTTTAAGGCTGTAATTATTAACTTTTCATGTCAATGTCCTTTTAAAATTAAAATTTAAGACACCCAAAAAAAGGATATGTGTTGACCAATATCATGAGAAGAAGCATAATAAAGAGTTTGCAGAACTGAGACGTAAGAATTATTTCTTACCATATGATAGTTACTTACTGGTATTAGTTTAACATATTAAGTAGTACACGACTGAAGCATGTAGTGCAAGCATCATTTATAAGACTATATTGCTTTCCAGGGCACCTGGGTGGCTCAGTTGGTTAAGCTTCCAACTCTTGGCTTCAGCTCAGGTGGTATTCTCAGGGTCCTGGGATTGAGCCCCACAGTGGGTTCTGTGCTCAGCATGGAGTCTGCTTTTCTCTCTCCCGCTGCTCCTCCTCAACCCTCATTTTCTCTCTCTCTCTTTCTCTCAAATAAATAAATTAATTAAATCTTTTTTTTACAAGACTATATTAATTTCCTATTGCTGCAGTGATAAATTACCATGAACTTAGTGGCCTAAAACAATACAAAGAAGTCCAAAATTGGTCTCACTGGGCTAAAATCAAGGTATTGGCAGCGTGTGTTCCTTTTGGAGACTGCAGAGAAAATTCACCTCCTTGCCTTTTCCAGCTTCTAGAGGCCCTCTGTACTCTTTGGTTCGGGTTCCTTCCTTCATCTTCAAAGCACTTCATTTCAAGCTCTCCCTGCCTCATCCCACCATCTGTCTCTGATTTTGACACAATTGCTTTCCTCATATCAGGAATCATGATTACAATGGGCACACCAGACAACCCAGAATAATCTCCCCTTCTCAGAATCCTTAGTCAGAAATGTAAATTCTTTTTTTTTTTTTTTTTGTCATAATAAGGCAACATATACACAAGTTCAGGGAATTTCTATCACTTTTGTCTTCACAGTGACCATGGGATATATGTACTCGGAGCTAAAAAGATAAAATCTATGGAGACTTTTGCCCTTTGAAGTTCTTAGTCCATGGTCAATCACTAAACCTATCTTGATGGAGATATAGAGTGAGAAAAGGGGGGGGGCTCGGACCAAGCCTGGAGGAATTTCAGCTTCTAAGGTCTGGCAGAGGATCATGTGGTGGAAGACACAGAGAGTGAAAAGACTAGAACAGTGTGATCCCAAAAGTCAACCAGAAGATTTTTGTTTCTACTACAGCTCCATGTGAGACACTGGGCGAGGTACTTAGGCTTTCCAATCATGAATTTCCTCATTCATGTCTTCTCCACAGAGCCACTGTGAGGACTTCAACAGTGTAATGCTGTAGAGACTTAAGCTCAGTCCCTCAGTGCCTGCTGTCACAATGATCTTCACCGCCGCCACGGTCATCCTTAGGGATGAAGTAGGATGCAGGTCTGGAAGTGTGGTTGTGCCACTCAGATCTCTCTGGCTTGCTCCGGGGGAAGAATTTCTCTTTTGCTACCCAGGCCCTTTGCCCACTGTGTCCTTTCTCAGATTACAGGAACTTCTTGCAGGCGAATGATGAGGTATCCTGATTCCAGCTCAGCACTAAGTCCTTTTCCTCATTTTACTCAGGTATTTGCATTTAACATACAGATAATTGGGGAGAAAAGAGTGAAAGGGATAATGGTATGCACAACAATAATAATACTCTAGAGTGTCTTTTTGTAAAAAAAAAAAAACTATAGCTATAAGACAATGGAAAATTGATCAGCCCTTTAGGTTCTGAAAGATCTGGATGATATATTTCACTTCTGAAAATTTTATAAGAAAGTACTCTGGGGGCTCCTGGGTGGCTCAGTCGGTTAAGCCTGAGCCTTTGGCTCAGGTCATGATCCCAGGGTCCTGGGATCAAATCCGGCATAGGGCTTCTTGCTCAGCAGGGGATGGGGGGGCCCTCCGCCCTCCCTCTCCCTCTCCTGCCTGTTCCTCCTCTCTTGCTATCTCTGTCTCTCTCTCAAATTAATAAATAAAATCATTTTTTAAAAAAGAAGGTACTCTGAATTATTAATGAAATTTATACTTACAAGTGCATAAGAATCAATAGTTTCACCACTTAACTTTCTTTTGTAGTTAAATGAATTACTGAAAATATTTAAAAGAAGATCTTGTTGAGAAAATAATTGCAATTATTCATTCAACATTGTACACAAAGCACAAGAGGGCAACATTTTTTTAATTTAAATTTTAGATCCATATAACACTAAAAGTTATGTTTCTCTTCATGTTATATCCTGGTCACTGAAAGGTAACCTTAACCAATACTATAAGAATTTAAAAATATGGAATTTTAATTAAAAAATTAGAATTGTTCAGACTTAAGCAGTAAAATATAGAAGGTTTTAAGTACTGTTTGTGTTTTAGGTTTTAAGTACTCTTAAAGTACTTTAAGAAATAGCCAAAAATTTTTTGAAATCGTTTCTCATTTCTCCTGGCAGTAATTAACAATCTAACTAATTTTATAATTGTTTCTTTAGATAACATATGCCTCATTTGTTATATGTTTCAGCATAGTTGACACAAAATGTTACATTATTTTCAGGTGTACAACATAGTGATTCAACTTCTCCATACATTATGCTATGTTCACCACAAGTGTAGCTACCTTTGGTCCCCATACAATGCTATTACAATATTATTGACTATATTCCTTATGCTGTGCCTTTTATTCCTGTGATTTATTCATTCCATAACCATAACCCCTTCACCCCTTTAGCTCAATGTCCCATCCCCCCTCCCCTCTGGCAACCATCAGTTTGTTCTCTGTAAACACAGGCATGATTCTGCTTTTTGTTTGTTTGATTCTTTATGAATTTATTTTGTTTTTTAGATTCCACATACGAATGAACTTGTATGGTATTTATCTTTCTAAGTCCAACTTATTTGACTTAGGATAATACTCTCTAGATCCATCTACATTGTCACAGATCTCATGATCTCGTCCTTTTTATGGCTGTGTAATATTATACACACACAGACACACACACACACAGACACACACACAAACCACATCTTCCTTATCTATTTGTGTACCAATGGACGCTTAATACTAATTCAGAAGAGATCTAAGCACGCTTATGTTTATTGCAGCATTATTTGCAATACTCTTAAATATTTTTAAATGTCAGAAAATAGTAAGTAAGTTGATTACAAGTAGAGTGAATTGTTGCTCTCTTACTAGACTTTCACAATGAAATATAGGTGGGGAGTGTATCCTTTAATAGACATTTTTATGCATAGCACTTTGTATCAGAGAGCATTTTTACAGTAAATGATAGTATTCACATATATTATCAGTTAGCTTTTTATGTATTTATGAGTGATAAAAAGTAAGAGAAAACTTCTTGCAATATGTACAAAGTCAAAGCTATTAAAATAGCCATCTGCCCAAGTCAAGACTGCTGTGTGCACAATAATGTAAAAACAAGAGTTCTACTAGATATCATTTTTAAACTTTATCTTACTGTACTTGACCATATGAGTTTTTACTCCAAAAACAATGGGATATAGGGAATGTTCAGCACCAAATAAAAAGATTATGGAGACCACAGAGCTGTATTTACCCTCCCCTTTACACATAACTAATCCATTCAATTATATGCTTTGAAAACAGTAAACTGCCTAAAACTATTTATGTCAAAACCAATTTGGATGAAACAACATAAAAACAGAGGCAAATTTTTTCTTTAAAGGTCAGAAGATTTCTGTATTCCTATTCATAAGTATCCTTGATTTCTTGCTTCATTAAAAAAAAAAAAACCCTGAAAAGTATAGTGATGCAAGATGCAAGATATAGTTTATGCAAGAAAGATGGCAGCAAAGAGGTAAACAAATCAAAGCCTTTGGCTCTAAATCAACAGAAGGAAGTTACAAACATATATACACTTCAAGTTTATATAAAATTAAAAAAAAATTTGTGCTTCCTACTTCAATTGGCTTTTTAAATTAACCAATGATTTTCTAGCCTGATGTTGTCAAATAATTTGGTCTATAGAACTCATTGCTGGCCCAAACTGAAGTGAGGCAGTCTCATACACTAGTGGGAGAGTATAAATTGAGGAAGATTTACAGAAAACAAATTAATCTTACAAATGCTACTATTTTAAACACTTCTAGGAATCTCTCCTATGGAAATAATTCATTAAAATTTAGGGAAAAGACTTTATGTAAAAATGCTTGAAACTAATCTTTTATATATATAAAAATTACTGGAATAAATGATGGTGGTGGAGTTCACACACACACATACACAAACACACACACAATGGTATATCCACATGATAAAATTTTATGCATCTGTTGAACATTTAAAGCCATAGAAACATTTAAACATATAGAAAAAACTTTCCTAAAATAATGTTAAAATGATGGAGTAAATTACAACTCTGTATATAGAAAATGATTTCAATAGTGCTTCCTTCTGAGATGCCTGGGAGACTCAGTCAGTTAAGTGTCAGACTCTTGGTTTCAGCTCAGGTCATGATCTCAGGGTTCTGTGTTCGAGTCCCACATCAGGCTATGTGCTCAGTGTGGAGTCTGCTTGAGAGATTCTCTCTCCCAATCCCTCCTCATCTGCCCCTCCCCCCACTCATGCTCTCCCTCTGTTTTTCTTTCTCTGTGTCAAATAAATAAATAAATAAATAAATAAATAAATAAATAAAGTCTTTAATAGTGCTCCAATAACAGCACATATACTAAAACTGGAACAATACAGAGAAGATTAGCATGACCCCTGTGCAAAGATGTCACCTAAATTCATGAAGCATTCCATATTAAAAAAAAAAGAAAAATTATTCCAATAAACATAAGAATAAATGGGAGAAACTGTATCAAAATGTACTATTGGATATCTGATTATTTTCTTGTACTTCTCTTCATAGCCTTTTGTCTTTTGCAAATTATATATGTATATATATATGATACCTTTGAATTAGAAAAAAACTAAAATTTTAAAATTGTTTCATAATAAAATAGTCTGGAAAACCAGATTTATAGCTTTATCGAAATGAATAATTGGATTTCTTTTTCTTTTGAGAGAGAGAGAGCACATGTGCACAAGGAGGGAAGAGACCCTCCTCTCTCTGAGGGAGAGAGAGAATCTTGAGCATGCTCCATGTCCAGTGTGGAGCCCAGTGCAGGGCTTAATCTCAGGGCCCTGAGAGCATAATCTGGGCTGAAATCAAGAGTCGGATGCTTAACCAACTAGCCACCTAGCCACCCCCAATTAGATATGTCTCCAAATTAATTTTTTTTCTCAATTTGGGAAATTTTACATTGAGAAGTTTGGGAGGGAGGCAGAGTTTCTGAAGTCATTCTTATTCTCTGTAGGACCTTGTCTTTGTAAGCATAGTTTACATGTTCTAGAACAAAAAAAAATGTATATCAAAATATTGTGCCAAATAGTAAAGGTTAAAAACAGAAAAAGTAGAAATAAGAGATATTCTATGAGAGTTATTCTTTCAATAATGAATATCTCATTGTTCTCTTTTGTAAGATTAAAGCATTTGACTGGCCTTTGTTCTTTCAGTACCAATAGGTTATGCTTTTACAATTTTCTCTCCAAAAATCGTAATTTGTATCCAAATCTACCTTTGCACAAATAATCTCTCTTGATTTATTGCTGGGAAGGAAGTAAAAATGTTGGTGCCTTATATATGCTCTGAGTACCACAACATTTTCCCCTGCCGTCCACAGTTTGCTTCCAAATTTCTTGGTGTCAGCTTTCAGAGGTTTTCACTTTTAAGGGAAGTGGAATTATCCTTTACACATCACTTGTTTAAGCTTTGAAAAATTATCCTTTGGCTTCAAACCACATAATCTTAACTTGCTGCTTTATTTTGTTTTGTTTTCCTTTAGACACTGGAGCATATTTCCCTCCTTGTTTAAATTGCTTTGCATCCCAGTCATTAATTGGTGAATTTTGGGGGCTCAACATGTGTTTCACATAAAGTTGCTAGCTTCCTCTGGGGTTATATGACAGCCTTCTTGAAAGTTGAAGAACAAGGTGCTTGCACTTCATCTAAAAAAAAAAAAGACATAATTTGAACTAATGTAAACTTACAGTAGCCAAGATTACATCATAATAGAGAAGTCTGCAATAGTGGATGTAGGAAGAGTCACAAAGGACAACTTGCAAGGGTGAAATATATTAATGTTGGTATCAAGATGTGAGCGCACACCATGTACACATCTGGGAAGCTTCAGGAGCAACAGAGGGAAAGGATCAGGAAGCAGAGGCTGGTTAAATATTGCACTGCTCTCAATAGGCAAATCAGATTTAAAATAATCTTGAAGTTTTGAGTAAAGTAAATGGAATCACACTCTATAAAGCAAGAAGTGATTCCGTAGCTGAGAGAAGCTTCCTGTAGCTGTGCAAGTTTTATGTGACGTCCTTCAATACTCTTTAAACAAACAGGTTTTGTTTTGTTTTGTTTTTGTTTTTGTTTCTCTTTTTCCTGGACTGTTTTCAAGGTCTTTTTTTTTTTCTTAATAAGCACATGAACCCCAAAGGATAGGATTCACAAGGAGGATTACAAACCGAAAAGAGGTTTAAAATAAAATTACATATACCTAAAAATGAAGTGCTTTTACTTCCTTTCCTTTCTATTAAAAAAAAAAATTCTTCAATGAAAGAGTGAAAGTGTGGAGGAGAAAGATAATACAACTGCATATGGGCATGAAGAGATAAATCAAAGATGAAAAGCTAGAGAAGAAATCAAGATAGAGAGATGAATATTCCAAAGTAAAAGAAGAAATCTAAGGACCATCTGGGAAATAATAAATGGTCCCTGATTACACATAATAATTTTACTGATGTTTTTCTACTAAATCCAAAAGAATAGTAGCATAAATCTTTATAAAAATAACTCCTATTGCCTGGTTTGTTAAAAAACTTTCATTTCCAAATAAAAAGAAACAATTTCAAGAGCTTGAATATAAGACATAATGAACTTTTGCAACACTTTTATGTTTTTGTGTTGATGATCAAGATAAAGCCCCACAACCCTGAATTAACATACAGTATGCATTGGGTTGTTGAATCACGGGTGATTGCGCTTTAGGGTAGGGAAAGGACAATGATAGTCTTATGTGTATGTTTTGATAGCTCCTTGAACATTCAGGGAAATTTTTTATCTTTACATGAATTTGGAAGTTTTGACTATGTGGGACTAGACATTTTATTTATTTATTTTTATTTTATTTTATTATGTTATGTTAATCACCATACATCACATCATTAGTTTTTGATGTAGTGATCCACAATTCATTGTTTTCGTGTAACACCCAGTGCTCCATGCAGTACGTGCCCTCCTTAATACCCATCACCGGGCTAACCCATCCCCCCAAACCCCTCCCCTATAAAACCCTCAGTTTGTTTCTCAGAGTCCATAGTCTCTCATGGCTCATCTCTCCCTCCGATTTCCACCCTTCATTTGTCCCTTCCTTCTCCTAATGTCCTCCACGCTATTCCTTATGTTCCACAAATAAATGAAACCCTATGATAATTGACTTTCTCTGCTTGACTTATTTCACTTAGCATAATCTCCTCCAGTCCCATCCATGTTGATGTAAAAGTTGGGTATTCATCCTTTCTGATGGCTGAGTAATATTCCATTGTATATATGGACCACATCTTCTTTATCCATTCATCTGTTGAAGGGCAGCATCTCAGCTCTTTCCACAGTTTGGATATTGCGGACATCGCCGCTATGAATGTTGGGGTGCATGTGGCCCTTCTTTTCACTACATCTGTGTCTTTGGGGTAAATACCCAGGAGTGCAATTGCTGGGTCATAGGGTAGCTCTATTTTTTATTTTTTTGAGGCACCTCCACACTGTTTTCCAAAGTGGCTGTACCAACTTGCTAAGAGGGTTCCTCTTTCTCCACAACCTCTCCAACACTTGTTTCTTGCCTTGTCAATTTTTGCCATTCTAACTGGTGTAAGGTGGTATCTCAATGTGGTTTTGATTCGAATTTCCCTGATGGTTAATGATAATGAACATTTTTTCATGTGTCTGTTAGCTATTTGTATGTCTTCTTTGGAGAAGTATCTGTTCACATCTTCTGCCCATTTTTTGACTTGATTATTTGTTTTTTTGGGTGTTGAATTTGAGAAGTTCTTTATAGATCTTGGATACCAGCCCTTTATCTGTAGTGTCATTTGCAAATATCTTCTCCCATTCTGTGGGTTGCCTCTTTGTTTTGTTGACTGTTTCCTTTGCTGTGCAGAAGCTTTTTATCTTGATGAAGACCCAAAAGTTCATTTTTGCTTTTGTTTCACTAGCCTTTGGAGATGTATCTTGAAAGAAGTTGCTGTGGCCTATGTCAAAGAGGTTACTGCCTATGTTCGCCTCTAGGATTTTGATGGATTCCTGTCTCACATTGAGGTCTTCATCCATTATGAGTTTATCTTTGTGTATGGTGTTAGAGAATGGTCGAGTTTCATTCTTCTGCATGTGGCTGTCCAATTTTCCCAGCATCATTCATTGAAGAGACTGTCTTTTTTCTGTTGCATATTTTTTCCTGCTTTGTCGAAGATTATTTGACCATAGAGTTGAGGATCTATATCTGGGCTCTCTATTCTGTTCCATTGGTCTATATGTCTGTTTTTGTGCCAGTACCATGCTGTCTTGGTGATCACTCCTTTGTAATATAGCTTGAAATCGGGCAACGTGATGCCCCCAGCTTTGTTTTTCTTTTTCAACATTTCCTTGGCAATTTGGGATTTTCCTGATTCCATACAAATTAAGGATTGTTTGTTCCAGCACTTTGAAAATGTCATTGGAATTTTGATCGGGATAGCATTGAAGGTATAGATTGCTCTGGGTAGCATAGACATTTTAACAATGTTTATTCTTCTGATCCATGAGCATGGAATGTTTTTCCATCTTTTTTTGTCTTCTTCAATTTCTTTCATGAGTGTTCTGCAGTTCCTCGAGTATGGATCCTTTACCTCTTTGGTTAGGTTTATTCCAAGGTATCTTATGGCTTTTGGTTCTGTTGTAAATGGAATCATTTCTCTAATTTCTCTTTCTACAGTTGCATTGGTAGTGTATAAGAAAGCAATTGATTTCTGTGTACTGACTAGACATTTTAATTCCCAAGCTGAGATTTGGGTAAGGACCAAAGACAACGGAAAATTTTAGAAAAGTTATGGTAACCCTATATTTTACCTAAGGAGAAAGAAAAACTAGAAGAGGTTTGAACAGGTAGAAAGACAGAAGAACTACATTTGCTGATGACATCATACAGGATATTTATTTGTTCAATGTAACAATTACACCTGAGTAAATTTCAAAGCAAATTAATGATATCACATTTTTTGAACATAATGCAGTAACAATGGTCATGAATAATAATCAAATGCAAACGGTGAAATTAACAAATATTCTCCAATTGAGGTCAAACGAATCCACTATTGCATTTGGAAATTAAAATATAATGAGCTTGACAGGATAAAGTTCTAGGTTTGGTGAAGAGATAAAAGTTCTCTTACTAATGAGCTATATGATTTCACAATGGAATATTAGGCAGTAACTTGGAAATATGGTTAGATATAAATAAGTAAAATTTCCACATGTTTCTTGGGCAATTTTTAAAGCTTTCAAAATGTTGATATAAGCTTTTAGGTGAAAGGCCATTTTATTGATAGATGGTTTGCTAATACTAGTAATTAAAATACTTGGGAACTACATAAAAATCTTTTACAAATATCTTTTGGCAACACAAACTACCTCACATACAGCTCTCAAAAATGAAAATGTTTTGGCAGAGGTTGCTGGGAAGATGGCAGAGTAGGAGGACCCTGGACTCACCTCTTGCCTCGTGGCCTCCTAGGGAGCACCCACAGCAGCATGAATAACCCAGAAAGCAGCCCAAAAACTGGCAGAACAGACTCTCTGCAGCCCAGCATAGACAAGAGGGCACAACGAAGCAGATCTACCCCCTCCGATTGTTCTTGGCAAGATCCCATCAAAGTGGTGCCACAAGCCTCGTAGTGTGTGCACAGCCCAGACAAGGGCCAACACCACTCCAAAGTGAGTCCTGCTCCAGGGAGAGGGGAAAATAACCACACATCAGTCTGACTGTGACCCCAGCAGTGGGCTGGGGGCAGGTAGCTTGTCTGACTGCAGGCCCCAGCCACCAACAAAAGCTTCTCAGGGGACAACACAGGGAAAAAGCCTACAGTTTGGTGCTACTTCATCTCTGGCAAACACCTGGTCTGACTCAACTCAAGCCCAAGGCAGTCCTGGACCAGCCCACTAACACCACAGGCACCAGACTCTGCCCACAACAGGCAGAAAGCCATTGCAGACAACAGGACTGAAGGCAAACACATCCCAGCCACAATAGTAGGACACCCCTGTAGCAACACACATGAGAAACACCCTGTGAAGCACCATTTCCTGGTGAAAAGGAGACATTGCACTGCAGGACCTCTTCTTCATAAAGCCACTACTTTCAAGTGTGGGAGACATAGCTAACTTTCCTAACACAGAGAAACAGAAACAGCAATAGACAGAATGAGGAGACAGAGGAATATGTCCCAAATGAAAGAGTGGAACAAAATCAGAGCAGGAGACCTAAGCAAAACACAGACAAGTAATATGTTTGATGGAGAATTTAAAGTAATGCTCATAAAGATACTCATTGGACTTGAAAAAAAGAGTACAGAACCTCCATGAGACCCTCCACCAAGAGATAAGAAACATAAAAAAGAATCAAATAGAGCTATTGGATTCACTAAATGGAAATAAAAATAGATCACCTGGAATAAGTAGCAAACAAGAGGAAGTAGAAGAACGGATCAGCCACCTGAAGGACAGAGTCATGGAAAGTAATCAAACTGAGTAGATGAGAGGGGAAAAATATGCAAAATGAGAATAGACTCAGGGAACTCAGCAACACTGTCAAGCGTAACAGTCACATGATAGGGATCCCAGAAGGAGAAGAGCGAGAAAAGAGAGTAGAAGATTTGTCTGAAGAAATAATAGCTAAAAACTTCCCAAATCTGGAGAAGTAAAGAGAAATCCAGAGCCAGGAGGCACAGAGACCCCCCAGCAAAACCAACCCAAAGATGTCTGCACTAAGACACAAAGTAAATAAGATAGCCAAAAGTAGTGATAGAGAGAGAATTTTAAAAGCAGCAAGAGAAAAGAAAGCAATGACATACAATGGAAACCCCATATGGCTATCAGTGGGTTTTTCAGCAGAAACTCTACAGAACAGAAGAGTGCAGCATAATCAATTCTAACTAAGAGGAAAAAATCTACAGCCAAGAATACTCTATCCAGCAAGGCTTTCATTTAGAATAGAAGGAGAGATAGAGTTTCCCAGAAAAACAAAAGTTAAAAGCAAAACCAGCCACGTCTCCATCACACACAATGCCATCAGCCTGTGGGTCCCAAATTCACAGTCCAGATGCCTTCCTGCCCAAGTCAGCATGCACGGCCTGCCACCTCCTCAATGCCAAGTCAACACCCCTTCACCTCAGATTCCCAAGGGTTCAAACTGGCACTCTTCCCCTCAAATTCCAACCCCTGTGCTCAAGTTTGTGCACAAAAGTGGGCATAATTATAACAGCAGAATGAAGCAACCCAAACAGTGACACTAATTCTGTGGAATATAGAATGGATAGAAGGAGTGTGCGAGGCTGAGAATATCTCCAACAAGCACAACAAAGAACAACACATACAGCATGATTCTGGTTAGTAAAACAAACAAACAAACAAACCTGGGAAGAATAAAACAAGATGAAATCAGAAAGGGAGACAAACCATAAGAGACTCTTAAGCATAGGAAATAAACTGAGGGTTGCTGGAGGGGAGGGTTGCTGGAGGGTTGTAAGTAGGAAAAAATTCAGAAAAACATAGGAAAATAAAGGAGAATATCCTTTTAGTATAAGTAATCAGATTAGTTTCCTCATTTGTAACTAATAATCTCTGAGACCTTTGTAAAGAAGGATTTGTTTTGAAATAAGAACAATGAACAAAGATAGCATCCTTCTGAAGTAGTCTTGTTTAAGAAAGAAATCTCTTTTATTAGTGTAATTATACTTACTGGAAAAAGTCTTCTTTGTTCCTTGATATCATATCATCCTAATCCTACAAGAGTATTAGAAGTCTTAAAATCTTGCATGAATTTTCCACACCAAGATTTTTTTTAGTATTGGTAATGACATGTTCCTCATCATAAATTCCCTGTAGATTAGCTAACATATTAGAAATTATTCTTGTCGTAATACAATGTTAAAAGATGTTTATATCAGAAACACAATATAATGGTAATTTGCACAATAAGTAAAAAGACTGCATATAGATATTTAGGGTTCCTGGAAGGCTTACCCTGAAGATCATTGAACTCTTCAATAACCCCTAAGCAAGCAATGTTTAAACATTCATAGCTATAATCCTAATTTCAGTACCCCAGAAAACAGAAAACTAAACTGATCTAAACTCAGAGGACTGCCATAGTCTAGTGTGGGAAGGATTTTGAATTGAGAGAATGAAGGCTTTTAAATTAACTCTATGTTTTGAGTTACCTTCCCAATCTAGCTTTCTTAGCAATGAAAATGAAGAGGGCATCTGTGGTTTGAACATTTCCTCCAGGTAATCTGTGATCCAAAAAATCTGTGAACCACTAGAATAGAAGCAGAAACAGTACTCAGAAATATTGCAGTAGTCTAAATGAAAAGTGTAAGTCTGAAATAAGTCACATGGCAATAGGAATATACAAAAAATAGATATGATAGAGAGTAAAGCTAAGTGAGTTAGGGATACGAGATAGTAAACAATTGGATTTGGAGGCTGAGAAATGGGAGGCTGGGTGTCTATGGTGAGACTAACAAAAATAGGGAAAACAGAAGGTGGAGAAGGTAAGTATGGAAGGTAATACATTCAGCTTCCATTGTTCATCTAGGAAGTCTGTGAACGATTAGAGGAAAATGTCTATTAAGCAGCTAGAAATGTGGGTTAGGAATGCAGAAGGAGAGATCTAAACCTGAAATACAGATGAGGGTTACCACTCTGGTAGTAGTTGAAGGAGGAAGAAGAGAAGGAAGAAGTAGCAATAAAGGAACTTATAGAAAATATGTAGTATAGGGGCACCTGGGTGGCTCAGTCATTAACAGTCTGTCTTCGGCTCGGGTCATGATCCCGGGATCCTGGGATTGGGCCCCGCATCCCCCCGGGCTCTCTGCTTAGCTGGGAGCTTGCTTCTTCCTCTCCCGCTCCCCCTGCTTGTGTTCCCTCTCTCGCTGTCTCTCTCTCTGTCAAATAAATAAATAAAATCTTAAAAAAAAGAAAATATGTAGTATTGTTTTCAACGTGTATGTTTATTTTTATATAAATGTTTTATAATGCATGTATTAGTATGCAATCTGGTCTTTTTTCAGTCAATAAAAGATTTTGAAGATTGTTGCATGTTAGTACATATAGATTGACCTCAACATGAGTAAATATATAAATGACAAAGAAATTTCCAGAAGCATATACAACAAACTGAAAAAGATGATTACCTCTAGATAAAGGGAGGTGAATAAGCTTTGTGGTCAAAGAGACACTTAAATATTCTTATAAAGTTTATTTATTTATTATGGAGACTGAATTTATGTATTGCCTATAAAATCAAGAATTCAGGGTTTTTTTGAGTGAGGTTAGACTACTTCATTCAGATTTATCATTCTCTGCTTGCACAATTCACTGAATTCTCATGATGCCTTGGGAAATTAAATTATGTGCTGAACTCTCTTAGAAATCCTAGAAAATGCCAATGTTTTGTCATAAAACAGTAATTTAATAAGGCATATTTCTCCTGAATTGGTACTGAAACTGCTAGTGCATATGTATTAAAACCTTAGAGTAGTTAATAATGCAGCTGCAAATTTCTACACTTGTAAATCATCTATCATTTTTATCAGGATATTTCTATCAGTCATTTTGACAAAAAGAAGCATAAATTTTTAAAATAGCAAATCATTTGAAATATGTGAAAGTGCTTTCTCAAAATTCACCATCAGAGTACTTATAAATCTCTCAACAAAGTGAAAAAAATGAAACAATTATGATCCATTTTCCTCCTTTTTCTTTCTGGAAGATTGACTCATTTATTCTCTACATCTTCCTTTCAGTAGTATCTAGCCAAACTCCCCCCGACATTTAACTATGGCTCAGTCAGAAACCCTTTTTCTTCTTTGTCCATTATAACACTTGCAGAGAATTAACTCACTCCCATGACATTCTTTCCACTAAATGAATGCCTCTCAGGTGTGATATCTCAAGGCCAAGTGTAGCTGTCCTCTCACTCTCTCTCATACTTGACACATTGTAACCTCACATAAACTCCCCAAACCCATTTCATTATCTTTCCTTCCTCCTCCCACCTTGCAAAGCAGGGTCACTTCCAAAAGGACTTTCTCTTTTGGCATCCTTATTTATTGCTAGTTACCCAAGGTCACTAAAGGTGAGAATGTCAAAGCACAAGCTCCAAATTCAAATATTTGCTATAACTAGGCAGGAAACAGGAAGCAGATTGGATTCAGACAACACAAAGTGATACTGGTAGTATTTGAAGTTACACAGCCTAGTAGAGGCAGGAGCCTCTTTTAACCTAGCATCAGCCTATTGCTAATTTATGTTTACAAATGCTTAATGCTGCCAGTTAAAAAAAAATATACGGGGTGCCCTGCTTCTGGCTCCTCACTGGGTGTGAATCCTGCTTAAGATTCTCTCTACCTCTCCGTCTGCCCCTCCCCCATTCTCTCATGCATGCACGCACATGTGCTCTCTCTCTAAAACTAAATAAATACATTTTTAAAAATCTTATATTAAATGCTGGTAACAAATTTTATGTTAAAACAACAGCAAAATAACAATAACAATAATAATAAATCCAGCACAGTTGACAGCCCTTTATTATAGACAATTTTGTTTGATATCTAAGGAAGCAAAGCTGTGCTTCCATTTTTGGTAATTGGTTTATTATAGCCAGTAATTAGAACACACACACATATGTGAACAAACAAAAGAACAAACAAAAAAAAAAACAGGTTCTACCTGGCTTTAAAACAAGTGAAATCTTGAATATTTCCTGTAAGTCCCTGCCTCCCTAAAAACAAATAACTCTATCACTGATTTTTTACAGTACTGATGTCTGAAAGTATGTCAAAGGCTTTGGGATCTGGAAATATCATCTGAGAAAATTGCTATTTTTTTCCTACCTAGAATAGAATAACTGCAAGGTCAATAATTCTGGTATTTGTGTTTGTGAGTGTGTGTGTGTGTGTGTGTGTGTGTGTGTGTGTGTGTGTTGTATTTTTTATCTGGTAACCCCCTGCTGCTAACACTTGGACTCTCTTACAAATGTTCTGTCCGAGTAAACTACACTCTTTTCTAAGTATCATTATTTCTAACCTAACCTTAATTATTAAACCACTATTCCTGCATCAAAATTTTGATGTTTCTTCTCTCAAATTGTTTCTTAAAGCAGTTTCAATCTTTAATTGTGGTAGGTACTATTACAACTCAGGTTTTAAGCCCCTTGCAGCGCATGCACAAGTTCCGGCATCGGGTGAATCCTTCCAACACATCATACGTGCTGCGAAGTATAATTAAATTTATTTCCCTAACAAATCCCTTTCAACAAATCCCTATGCTAAAGGAATGTTTCAAATTCCTCAGACGGTTAGTCAGAGAATTTTAAAAATGGGTATATCTTTTACTATCTCAGGTGGAATATTTTAGAACACAGACTACCGATTCGAGCCAGACCAGCTCTTCTCTCTCCTACACAGAATAAAAGTCCGCTCTCAGTTCTTTCGCTCACACTCCTGTTTCTTGAATAAGCTTTGCTCTACATTCCCTTCCTCTGTGCCTATGCATTTTAAATAAATTATGATTCTTGTTTTCAAATATTTATTGGCATGGGAAAAAGCACATGGTATATTGTCGAGTAAAAAAAGTTATTAAGTAGTATAAATAATTGGATATTATTTTTTAATTATGGAAATTGCAAAAGAACAAGAACACAGGGATAGTGTTTTTCAGATCATCAGACATTTAGGCAAATTACATTTTATTTTCATTGCTCTTTTTACATTTATCACAATTTTTACTTTGTACATGAGTTATTTTATACTAGAAAAAGTAATATGAGTTTATAAATATGCTACACAAACTTCAGTACTCAGCTCTAATAAATACTTTGTTTAGTCATCTCAGAATTCATCCATTCACAGTGATCTCTCTTAGAAATTCTTCATTGCTTTTTCTATAAGAAATATCGATTCATCTTGTAGATGATGCATCAAAAACTCACTTTTTTTTCAGTTCTTTGACCACTAACTTCCAATCATCCTTCTCCATCCCATCTTATTTGGAGCCAAGTTTAAATGTGCCTTATCCAGAAAAGACTAGGGTGCCTAACCCTTATATAATTAAAAATGAAAGCAATTAATCATAAAACCAACAAAAATTCCAATAAAATTAGGATTTTTATTAGTCTTTTGAAATAAATATTTAAAAATAAAATTATTTAAAATGTATTTGTTAGCTTACATGTTCTTGCCCATGAGTGAATGAGCGTTTGTGTGTGGTATACATATATGCACGCTAAGCATGTTTTTAAACTACTAGATATTCCAATACCAGCTTCCACCACATATTCTCTTGGTCAGATCCATGACATTGTCACAGCCATGATACCTCAGTAGTCTCAATTTCAAGCGTATTTCTCACTGACCATCACTTTAGTTTTTCAACTTAATTATTCTATCATCCCCAAATCAACAATTCTTCAGCCAAATTGGAAACTCCAAGCTATTATCTTTACAGGGTTTTCACTAGCCATCACCCACTTCACTACTTTTATTCCTTAACCAGTGAAAATTCCATGGTCAATCACCATAATCTCTGAAAGCCAACACTATTTATCCCTTACCCTTTTCACTCTCCAATATAATTACCTGGAAAATCCATAATCTTGGTTTACCCGCATATCCTCCTTACGCCCATCTGTACTTGACCAGCTAAATATTGTTACAGAAATATAACAAAGCAGCTTAACTAGTCTTGTTACTGATTTATGACCACAGTTCTCTAGGGGGTTTGACTGGGCCAGTAACATATATACCATATATACCCAGTAACATCTCATGTTAGCTCTCTATGAAAAACATTTCAGACAGTCCACTCAGCCTTCAAATTGAACATTTCTATTTCTGATAACTTTAATTTACAAACCTGCTTTGTATTTCTTTGAAAAAAAAAATAGATGCATGATACAGAAATTCCCTCATCCCTCTGCTGTCAAATTTCCTCACTTATTTCACACATTTTTAATAAAGTCCTGCTAAAGTTAAAATATATATATATATATATATATATTCCATCTGGGCTCTGAATCCTATATCTTCTCACCTGGCCATTGACTCATACATGTAATGTATCATACCATAAATTTCTCCTTCCCTAATGGATAATTTTTACCAGCATAGGAAAATAGTAGCTCTTTTAAAAAGACCCTCTTTTGATCCTATACACTCTGTGGTGGATTGACTGGCATTCTCCAAAAAGATATGTTCATTTCCAAATCTTTGGAAACCGTGATTGTGACTTTATTTGAAAGAAGTGTCTTTGCAGTTGTAATTAACTTAATGATCAAGAGGAGATCATTCCGATTATCCAGGCAGGCCTTAAATCCAATGACAAGCATACTTATAGAGACAAACAGAGGAGAGAAACTGAGAAATCCATGTAGAGTCAGAGGCAGAAATTGGAATTATACAACCACAAACCAAGAAATGCCTGAAGTCCCCAAAAGTTGGAAGAAGCAAGGAAAGATTCCAGTATAGAACCTTTGGAAAGAGCACAGCAGTCTCCTTGATTTCAGACTTCTGCCTTCCAGAAGTGTGAAGAAATTTTTTTTTCTTTTTCTTAAGCCATAAAGTTTGTGATAATTTGATATGGCAGCACTAGAAAATTAATATGGACCCAGTTGCCCAACCCCAAGCAACACCATGGCTCTACTTCCCTCCCAAGGAACACAATTCCTCAAGTTTTCTGCCATCACTGTCTGAGCTCCTTATACCCCATATTTTTCTTCATCCCATTTCAATTGAGCTCTTGTTCCCAAAACTAAAACTTTCCTGGTAAAGGTTTCCGATAACTTCTATTTTGCCAAACCCAATAGTCACTGTCTCTTACCACCTGTCTCAGCATCTCGCAGCATTCAATAAAGCTGACTCCTTGAACTTCTGGAATCACAGAGTCTCAGGTTTTCCCCCAACTCACTGGTCCTCCAGCTGTATCTCCCTTACTTGTTCCTCCTTCTGTAACTAACTAGCTTATATGTATTTGGTGTTCTGGATTCAGTCATGGAACATCTTCTCTTTTCTATTTACTTAGTCTGTATTTTAACAACTCTAAATTTATTTCCTATCTCTTCTCTGAGTTCCATGCTTGCAACAAATTTGCCAAATTTTACTTTTTACCCCCCCCCCCTTTTTTTAAACAGAAAGGGATAACTTAGTGGTACAGAAGTAAGGCCTTTAGAGCTAGACTGATTGAGTAATCATCCTGTCTCTAACGTATGCTGTGTGAATCTAGCCAAGTTATTGAACTCTGTGCCTTTTCCCTCATCTATATGATAGAGGTATGAGCGATATCCACTTCACTGGATTATACTGAAAATGAATTCATCTATGGAAAATATCTAAAACAGTGTCTGGCATATAATAAGTGCTTAATGATGATAATCATTGTTAGATTATGACTTCCGATCAAACATTGTCTTTCCCATAGAAAGAATTCTATCATTTTTCTATCAATTCTATCTGGCTTATTTTCTTCACTGCATTCCTCAGTGTCCAATATCATCTTTCTTTCATTGTTTTGTTGTTTGTTTCTCATTGCTTGACTCTACCAATAAAATGTAGCATTGGGAAGTCAAGTATCTTATTTGTTTTGTTCATTGTTACAGGCATACCTCAGAGATATTGCGGGTTCATTCCCAGACCACCACAAGAAAGTGAATGTCACAATAAAGGGGGTCACATGAAATTTTTGATTTCCTCGTGCATGTAAAAGTTATGTTTACACTATCCTGGAGTCTATTAAGTGTACAGTAGCAATATGTCCAAAAAAACCCACTTTATGTCTAATAATAACTTTAATTGCTAAAAAATGCTAACCATCATCTCAGCTTTCAGTGAGCTGTAATCTTTTTGATGGTGGAAGATCTTGCCTCAGTGGTGATAGGTGGTGGTTACTGGAGGCTGGGGTTGGTTCTCTTAAAATAAGATAACAATGAAGTTTGCCACTTCCGTTGACTCTTCCTTTCACAAATGATTTCTCTACAGCATGTGATGCTGTTTGAAGGCATTTTACTCACAGTAGAATTTCTTTCAATCTTGGAATCAATCCTCTCAAACCCTGCTGCTGCTTCATCGACTAAGTTTATGTAATATTCTAAATTTTTTGTTGTCATTTCAATAATCTTCACATCTTCACCAGATTTAGCAGATTCCACCTTAAGAAACAACTTTCTTTGTTTATCCAGAAGAAACAACTCCTCATCCGTTAGTGTGATCATGTGGTTGCAGAAATTCAGGCACATCTCCAGGCTTCACTTCTAATTCTAGTTTTCTCGCTAGTCCCACAAATTCTGCAGTTACTTCCTCCCCCGAAGTCTTGAGCCCCATAAAGCCCTTTCCAGAAGTTTTTCAATTTATTTTGCACAGGTTCATCAGAAGAATCACTATGTATGGCAGCTATAGCCTTACAATATGTATTTCTTAACAATAACTCTTGAAATGGCTCCTTGATTCATGGGCTACAGAATGGATGTTGTGTTATCAGGCATGAAAACAACATTTATTTCATTGTCCATTTCCATCAGAGCTCTCGGGTGGCCAGGTGCATTGTCAATGAGCAGCCACATTTTGAGGGAAATCTCTCTCTCTCTCTCTCTCTCTCTCTCTCTCTCTGAGAAATAGGTCTCAACAGTAGGCTTAAAATATTCAGTTTACCATAAACAAATATGCTGTCATCCAGGCTTTGTTGCTCCATTTGTAGAGCATAGGCAGAGTAGATTCAGAGTAATTCTTAAGGGCCCTAGGATTTTCAGAATGGCATTGGCTTCAACTTAAAGTCGTCAGCTGTATTAGTCTCTAAAAAGAGAGTCAGTCTGTTCTTTGAAGCTTTGAAACCAGGCACTGACTTCTCTCTAGCTATAAAAGTCACTGATGACATCTTCTTCCAATAGGATGTTCTTTTGTCTACATTGAAAATCTGTTGTTTCCTGTAGCCCCCTTCTTAATGATCTTAGCTGGATCTTCTGGAGAACTTGCTGCAGCTTCTCCATCAGCACTTGCTGCTTCATCCTGCATTTTAATATTATGGAGATGGCTTCTTTCCTTAAACCTCATGAACCAACCTCTGCTAGCTCCTGACTCTTTTTCTGCAACTTGCTCACCTCTCCCAGGCTTCAGAGATTGAAGAGAGTTAGGGCCTTGCTCTGGATTAGGCTTTGGCTTAAGGGAAGGTTGTGGCTGGTTTGATCTTCTATCCAGACCACTCCAACTTTCTCCAACAGCAATAAGACTGTTACACTGTCTTATCATTCATGTGTTCACTAGAGTAATACCTGTCATGACCTTCAAGAACTTTTCCTTTGCCTTCACAGCTTGACTATCTGGAGCAAGAGGCCTAGTTTTGGTCTATCTCAGTTTTCAACATGCCTTCCTCACTTAACTTAATCTCTTCTAGGTTTTGATTGAAAGTGATAAACACTGGACTTTTCCTTTCCCTCGAACACTTAGAGGCTATGATAGATTTTTAATTGGCCTGATTTCAATATTGTTGTGTCTCAGGGAATAAGGAGGTCTAAGGAGGACAGAGATGAGGGCGGAGTTAGAACACACACAGCATTTGCTGATTCAGTTTGTTGTCTTATATGGGCACGGTCCATAGTGCCCTAACAACAATGATCACTGATCACAGATCACAATAAAAAATACAATAATAGTGAAAAGATTTAAAATATTGCAAGAATTACTGAAATGTGACACAGAGACATGAGGTGAGCAAATACTGTTGAAAAACGGCACCAATAGACCTGCCCAACAGGGGTTGCCACAAACCTTCAATTTGTAAAAATCACAGGGTGAAGCACAATAAAGCAAAATGCCATAAGATGGGGTACACCTGTGTAGTCCAGAGCCAGCAATGAATGACAGAAAACAAATAGTACCCAAAACAAAATACTAATGTTTTCTATGAATTTGTCTTGTTCTTTCAGTTACACGCATGTATAGCTTGCCACTTTAGGGGATTTCTTCTTCTCATTAATTTATTCACTCTTTCAACAAATATTTATTAAGTACATACTTTTATCTCAGAACATCATTGGATTTTTCTAATTCAAAGACAATTAAAACAAATTCTTTGCTCAATGAATTAATGTAAACTAGTCTAAATTTACTAGTGGACTTAATAAAGCCCTGTATACATGGCTACATATCCAATAATATTTAGATTAATTATTCAATTAAAAAGTAAAGAAAATCTGTCATAAGCCTCTAAGTGGATAATTTCAACTTTAAAAATATTAAAATGGAAGCAAATAAGAGATTTACCTTAGCAATTAAGAACTTATTTTTCTTATTTATTTTTGTGTGTGTGTGTGTGTGTGTGCACACATGAGAATAATTTTTGACTACTATCATTAAAGAAGTTCCTGAGTATGGTAATATTTTTATAACATTTTCAGTAATTTACTTAAAAGAAAAATAAAATACTTTGCTACTGAATACAGCCAGGAAATAGAATATTCTGGATAAGTAAATGTCCTTCAGAACTATATGTAATATATTTTTAGTATTATAAAAAAATAAACCTCAGAAATTGTGTCTTTCAAACTTCCATGTTTATTGATGCAGAAGGAAACTACTCAGAGAATCTTTAACAAGTTTATCTGGTGTCCAATAGCAACATTGCTGAGAAAAGAAATTGTCCACTATAAATTCATTGGCTTTAGTTAAAACTTTCAATGTGAAATACTCCAGATGTTTTTTAAAGTTCTTATTTTATTAAGTGGCCTCATGTTGTCCTGAAAATAGCATGAACTTTGGCAACAGGTAGATGGGGCTTGTGACCCCAGCTTAGTTATTTACTAGCTATGTAACCTCAAACAATTCAGGCAAATATTTATTTTGACTTTTAACTTCCTTATTCTTGAAATGAGAGCAAAACTATCTTATGAGGTTATTGTCAGAGTTGAGTAAAATACATATAAACACTTAGCACATCAAGCATGAATTTAATATTGCTTTTTAGGAGAACATTTCTAAATTAGTAGTAGCATGCATTTACCTCCTCCTAAATAAACTATAAAGTGTAATAATCTCATAATACCTGTATTGTAAGGTAGACATTAGCTGATTAAATAAATATAAATATGAGCCTGAGTCTCACTGTGCATGAATTCACCATGTTGTACCGTCCTTCTCATTTCTTCCCCCGGCACAGAATTTCTGTCAGCTCTAGAGATTGGGTTAAATGATTTGTAAGATCTCTTCAAGCTCTAATATGCAAATATTCTAGTCAGCTAATGATGATTTGGTGACACAACACTGTGTTACTCTGAGTTCCTCTTTGGATTGAATCGTGTCCCCCAAAAGGTATGTGAAAGTCCTAACCCCTGGTACCTGTGAATGTGACCTTATTTGGAAATAGGATCTTTGCAGATGTAATCAAATTAAGATGAGGCCATTGGGATGGCCCCTAGTTCCATATGGCTGGTGTCTTTATAAGACGGAAATGCCATGTATGGACAGAAACACACAGTGAAACTGTTATGTGCTGACTAAGGCCGAGATTGAAGTGATGCAGCTACCAGCCAAGGAAGGTCAGAGATCACTGCCACCACTGGCAGCTCGCAACAGGCAAGGGAGAACCGTACCCAGATTCTCAGAGAGAACGTGGTCTTGCTGGCACCTTGATTTTGGACTTCTGGCCTCCAGAACCACGGGAGAATATATTTCTGTTGTTTCAGCCACTTGGTTTATGGTAGTCTTATGGCAGCCTTAGGAAACTAAGCAAGGGTCTTGAAGCTGTGAAAACGTGTTGGTTCCTTCCACCCAATGGTCCCAGTTCATTGATTTAAGGATTAGGGCATCTTACATTTCTTCCCCAAATATTTTGCGAACTACCTGGCATGACATATATATCACATTGCCATGGACACATTTTATAATTTTCTCTGCATAGTTTCTAGAAAAGATAAAAATTAGGTTTTCCAAAAACAACAAAATTGTTTTTAAAGATGAACTTTAAGGATAATACTATTATTATTTTAGTTTCTTCTTGCAAGCTTTGTTTTTATACCCTACGAGTAGATAATAGACCTCTCTCTGGCAATAGCTCCTAACATTTGAATTCCTTTAAGTATTTTCATAGTATTTTTTTCATGATGGAGAGCCCAATCGAGTGTTATGAGACAATGAGTTGCTATCTGCTTCTGTCATCAGTTTGGTGGCAAGTACATTTCTTTTCAAAGGTTTTTTATTCTGTGATTGAAGGGGCATCATGAAGAGCCTTTCTCTTGGAGTGTCTCAATCAGCGATGCTAAGTATTCTCTGTGGAATTGGAAGAAATATATAGTCACTTTCAAGAGAAAAAGTATAGAAATAAATCTGCATTTGGAAATGCATTTGGAACTAGAAGCAAGTACCAACAGACTTTGTCCCTGCACTAGGCACATGCATCTACATCTGCAAAATAAATAATATGGATCAGAATTTTTCCAGAGAAAGAAAGCTAAAATCATCAATGGGTTGGGATGGCAATGTTTTAAATAACCATGAGTTTAATATAAAAAGTTAGAACAAAATTCTGACCCTTATATCCATTAAAACAAACAAACACATCTCCAACATATAAAAAATACTAACACATTCTTTTTAGTTCAGAGGGACCAAGTCTATTTTTAAAAGCACCTGTACTGGCGGAGCAAGATGGCGGAGGAGTAGGAGACCTGGATTTCATCTGGTCTCAGGAATTCAGCTGAATAGGGATCAAACCATTCTGAACACCTACGAACTCAACAGGAGATCGAAGAGGAGAGTAGCAACAACTCTCTGAACAGAAAAGCGACCACTTTCTGGAAGATAGGACGTGCGGAGAAGTGAATCCGAGGCGATATTTGGGAGGATAGACGGCGGGGGAGGGGGCCTCCGTCGGCCGCTTCTGGCAAGTGATAGAGCCGCGGAGCACAAAATCGGAACTTTTAGATGTCGGCTCCGCTGAGGGACGTCGCTCCAGTGGCTAAGCGGGGGGTGGAACCCTCGTGGGACAGTGTGGTCTCAGGACCCTTGGGGTCACAGAAAGACCGGGGGTGCCTGAGTGCAGCAGAGCTCCCAGGTGTCGGAGTGGGGAGGCCGGCTGCAGAGACGGAGCCGAGGCGCGGGCTCTCAGCTCAGGGTGGCCATAAACTGTGATCTGCAGCCCAGTCGGGCCACTGCTCCTCCAGCAGGGACCCAACAAGCGGCAGATCCGGGGAGACCCCCCTTCCTCCACAGGGAGGAGCGGTGCGGGAGCGCACCGCAGGGATCTGCTGGGTTTGGAGACTCCACACGGGGTTGGGTGCCAGAGATAGAAATGCTCGGTCACAGGCCGGGTGAGCACAGAGTGTGGCCGGAGACGGGGGACACGGGAGTGACTGGCTGCTTTTCTCTGGGGGCGCACTGAGGAGCAGAGCCCCGAGTTCTTGCCTCCTCTGGGGCGGAGATTGGGAGGCCGTCGTTTTAACTGTCGTCCTCCAAAGCCGCACGGAAAGCTTGCAGGGAACAAAAGCTCCTGAGAGCAAACCTGAGCAGCTTGCGTAGCCCGGACTCACAAGGGCGGGGCAATTCCGCCTCCGGCAAAGACATTTGGGAACCATGGTAACAGGCCCCTCCCCCAGAAGATAAGCAGGAACAGCCAGCAAGCCAAGACCAAGTTTACCGACCAAGGAGAATGGGAGAACTCCAGGCCGCTAGGGGAATACTGCTCATAGAATTCGTGGCTTTTTTTACCATGATTCATTAGTTTTTCAAAGTTAATTTTTTTAACTGTTTTTTTAATTTCTCTTTTTCCCTTTTTCAACCAACATCTTATCAATCCCTTTTTTTAAAAAAACATTTTTTATTTTTCATTTTTAGAGTCATATTTTATCCCTTCATAGTAGTTACCCTTATTTTTGGCATATATATATAAGTTCTCTCTTTAAAATTTTGAGATACAGTTTCTTCTAACAGATCAAAATATACCCTAAATCACTAGTGTATGGCTTTGTTCTAGTCTCCTGCCTGATCACATTCTCTCCCTTTTTTTTTTTTTAAATCTTCTTCTTTCTTTTTTCAACAACTTCTTATCATATCAATTCCTTTTACAAAATCTTTTATAATTTTCATCTTTACATTCATCTTCAATCCCTTCACTGTATCAACCCTTATTTTGTACATATATAAGTCTTTCTTCCTCTAAAATTTTAGGAGGCGCTTTTTTCTAACAGACCAAAATATGCCCAAAATCGAGTGTATGGCACTGATCTATGCGCTAGCCTGATCATATTTGATCATATTCGGTTTTTTTCTATTGTTCTGTTTTTGTTTTTAATCTTTTTCTTTTTCTTTCTTTCTTTTCTCTTTCTTTTTTCTTTCTTTCCCTTTCTTTTTCCCTGGTTTCAGGTCTCTTCTGATTTGTATAGAGTATATTTGCTGGGGACATTGTAAACCTGTTAGCATTTTGTTCTCTCATTCATCTATTCTCCTCTGGACAAAATGACAAGACGAAAAAAATCACCTCAGCAAAAAGAACAAGAGATAGTACCGTCAGCCAGGGACCTACTCAATACGGACATTAGTACGATGTCGGACCTAGAGTTCAGAATCATGACTTTAAAGATACTAGCTGGGCTTGAAAAAAGCGTGGAAGTAATTAGAGAAACCCTTTTTGGAGTAATAAAAGAACTAAAATCTAACCAAGTCGAAATCAAAAAGGCTATTAATGAGGTGCAATAAAAAATGGGAGCACTAACTGCTAGGATAAATAAGGCAGAAGAGAGAATTAGCGATATAGAAGACCAAATGATGGAAAATAAAGAGGCTGAGAAAAAGAGAGAGGAACAACTACAGGATCATGAGGGCAGAATTCGAGAGATAAGCAATACGATAAGACGAAACAACATTAGAATAATTGGATCCCAGAAGAAGAAGAAAGAGAGAGTGGGGCAGAAGGTATATTGGAGCAAATTATAGCAGAGAACTTCTGTAATGTGAGGATGGAAACAGGCATCAAAATCCAGGAGGCACAGAGAACCCCTCTCAAAATCAATAAAAATAGGTCAACACCCCGACATCTAATAGTAAAACTTACGAGTCTCAGAGACAAAGAGAAAATCTTGAAAGTAGGTCGGGAGAAGAGATATGTACCCTACAATGGTAGAAACATTAGACTGGCAACAGACCTATCCACAGAGACCTGGCAGGCCAGAAAGGAATGGCATGATATCTTCAAAGCACTAAACGAGAAAAATATGCAGCCAAGAATACTATATCCAGCTAAGCTCTCATTGAAAATTGAAGGAGAGATAAAAAGCTTCCAGGACGAACAAAAACTGAAGGAATTTGCAAACACGAAACCAGCCCTCCAAGAAATAGTGAAAGGGGTCCTCTAAGCAAAGAGAGAGACAAAAAGCAGCACAGATCAGAAAGGAACAGAGACAATATACAGTCACAGTCACCGTACAGGCAATACAATGGCACTAAATTCATACCTTTCAATAGTTACCCTGAATGTAAATGGGCTCAATGCCCCAATCAAAAGACACAGGCTATCAGATTGGATTAAAAAACAAGACCCATCAAAATGCTGTCTGCAACAGACCCATTTTACACCCAAAGACACCCCCAGATTGAAAGTGAGGGGGTGGAAAACCATTTACCATGCTAATGGACACCAAAAGAAAGATGGGGTGGCAATCCTTATATCAGACAAACTAGATTTTAAACCAAAGACTGTAATAAGAGATGAGGAAGGACACTACATTCTACTTAAAGGGTCTATCCAACAAGAAGATCTAACAATTGTAAATATCTATGCCCCGAACATGGGAGCAGCCAATTATATAAGGAAATTAATAACTAAAGCAAAGAAACACATTGACAGCAATACAATAATAGTGGGGGACTTTAACACCTCTCTGACTGAAATGGACAGCTCATCTAAGCAAAAGATCAACAAGGAAATAAAGACTTTAAATGAAACACTGGACCAATTGGACTTCACAGACATTCAGAACATTCCATCCCAAAGCAACGGAATACACATTCTTCTCTAGTGCCCATGGAACATTCTCCAGAACTGATCACATCCTAGGTCACAAATCAGGTCTCAACTGGTACCAAAAGATTGGGATTATTCCCTGCATATTTTCAGACCACAATGCTTTGAAACTAGAACTCAATCACAAGAGGAAAGTTGGAAAGAACTCAAATACATGGAGGCTAAAGAGCATCCTACTAAAGAATGAATGGGTCAACCAGGAAATTAAAGAAGAATTAAAAAAATTCGTGGAAACCAATGAAAATGAAAACACAACTGTTCAAAATCTTTGGGATACAGCAAAGGCAGTCCTGAGAGGAAAGTATATAGCAATACAAGCCTTTCTCAAGAAACAAGAAAGGTCTCAAATACACAACCTAACCCTACAGCTTAAGGAGCTGGAGAAAGAACAGCAAATAAAGCCTAA
>NW_027397066.1:131718415-131791458 GCF_003265705.2 Callorhinus ursinus
AACATATTATGAGCAACTCTATGCCAGCAAATTAGATAACCTGGAAGAAATGGGTGCACTCCTAGAGATGTATCAACTACCAAAATTGAACCAGGAAGAAATAGAAAACCTGAACAGACCTATAACCACTAAGGAAATTGAAGCAATCATCAAAAATCTCCCAACAAACAAAAGCCCAGGGCCAGATGGCTTCCCAGGGGAATTCTATCAAACATTTAAAGAAGAATTAATACCTATTCTCCTGAAACTGTTCCAAAAAAAAGAAATGGAAGGAAAACTTCCAAACTCGTTTTATGAGGCCACCATTACCTTGATTTCCAAACCAGACAAAGACCCCATCAAGAGCGAGAACCACAGACCAATATCCTTGATGAACACGGATGCAAAAATTCTCACCAAAATACTAGCCAATAGGATCCAACAGTACATTAAAAGGATTATTCACCATGACCAAGTGGGATTTATTCCTGGGCTGCAAGGCTGGTTCAACATCCGCAAATCAATCAATGTGATACAATACATTAACAAAAGAAAGAACAAGAATCATATGATCCTCTCAATAGATGCAGAAAAAGCATTTGACAAAGTACAGCATCCTTTCTTGATCAAAACTCTTCAGAGTAGAGGGATAGAAGGTACATAACTCAATATCATAAAAGCCATCTCTGAAAAACCCACAGCCAATATCATTCTCAATGGGGAAAGGCTGAGAGCTTTTCCCCTAAGGTCAGGAACACGGCAGGGATGTCCACTATCACCACTGCTATTGAACATAATATTAGAAGTCCTAGCCACAGCTATCAGACAACAAAAAGAAATCAAAGGCATCCCAATCGGCAAAGAGGAAGTCAAACTCTCACTCTTTGCAGATGATATGATACTGTATGTGGAAAACCCAAAACTCCACCCCAAAACTGCTAGAACTCATACAGGAATTCAGTAAAGTAGCAGGATATAAAATTAATGCACAGAAATCAGTGGCATTCCTATACACCAACAACAAGACAGAAGAGAGAGAAATTAAAGAGTCTATCCCATTTCCAATTGCACCCAAAACCATAAGATACCTAGGAATAAATCTAACCAAAGAGGCAAAGAATCTGTACTCAGAAAACTATAAAATACTCATGAAAGAAATTGAAGAAGACACAAAGAAATGGAAAAACATTCCATGCTTGTGGATTGGAAGAACAAACATTGTGAAGATGTCAATGCTACCTAGAGCAATCTACACATTCAATGCAATCCTCATCAAAATACCATCCACTTTTTTCAAAGAAATGGAACAAATAATCCTAAAATTTGTATGGAACCAGATAAAACCCCGAATAGCCAGAGGAATATTGAAAAAGAAAAGCAAAGCTGGCGGCATCACAATTCCGGACTTCCAGCTCTATTACAAAGCTGTCATCATCAAGACAGTATGGTACTGGCACAAAAACAGACACATAGATCAATGGAACAGAATAGAGAGCCCAGAAATGGACCCTCAACTTTATGGTCAACTCATCTTTGACAAAGCAGGAAAGAATGTCCAATGGAACAAAGACAGTCTCTTCAACAAATGGTGTTGGGAAAATTGGACAGCCACATGCAGAAGAATGAAACTGGACCATTTCCTGACACCACACACAAAAATAGACTCCAAATGTTTGAAAGACCTAAATGTGAGACAGGAGTCCATCAAAATCCTAAAGGAGAACACAGGCAGCAACCTCTTCCACCTCAGCCGCAGCAACTTCTTCCTAGAAACATCGCCAAAGGCAAGGGAAGCCAGGGCAAAAATGAACTATTGGGATTTCATCAAGATAAAAAGCTTTTGCACAGCAAAAGAAACAGTCCACAAAACCAAAAGACAAGCGACAGAATGGGAGAAAATATTTGCAAATGACACATCAGATAAAGGGCTAGTATCCAAAATCTATAAAGAACTTATCAAACTCAAGACCCAAAGAACAAATAATCCAATCAAGAAATGGGCAAAACACATGAACAGACATTTTTCCAAAAAAGACATCCAAATGGCCAACAGACACATGAAAAAGTGCTCAACATCACTCGGCATCAGGGAAATCCAAATCAAAACTTCAATGAGATACCACCTCACACCAGTCAGAATGGCTAAAATGAACTAGTCAGGAAAGGACAGATTTTGGCGGGGATGCGGAGAAAGGGGAACCCTCCTACACTGTTGGTGGGAACGCAAGCTGGTGCAGCCACTCTGGAAAACAGCATGGAGGTTCCTCAAACAGTTGAAAATAGAGCTACCCTATGATCCAGCAATTGCTTTACTAGGTATTTACCCCAAACATACAAATGTAGGGATCCGAAGGGGTACGTGCACCCCAATGTTTATAGCAGCAATGTCCACAATAGCCAAACGGTGGAAAGAGCCAAGATGTTCATCGACAGATGAATGGATAAAGAAGAAGTGGTATATATACACAATGGAATATTATGCAGCCATCAAAAGGAATGAGATCTTGCCATTTGCAACGACGTGGATAGAACTGGAAGGTGTCATGCTGAGTGAAATAAGTCAATCAGAGAAAGACATGTATCATATGACCTCACTGATATGAGGAATTCTTAATCTCAGGAAACAAATTGAGTGTTGCTGAGTGGTGGGGGGTGGGAGGGATGGGGTGGCTGGGTGATAGACATTGGGTAGGGTATGTACTATGGTGAGTGCTGTGAATTGTGCAAGACTGTTGAATCACAGATCTGTACTTTTGAAACAAATAATGCAAGATATGTTAGGAAAAAAGAAAAAGAAGAAGATAGCAGGAGGGTAAGATTGAAGGGGAGTAAGTCGGAGGGTGAGACGAACCATGAGAGACGATGGACTCTGAAAAACAAACTGAGGGTTCTAGAGAGGAGGGGGTTGGGGGGATGGGTTAGCCTGGTGATGGGTATTAAGGATGGCATGTTCTGCGTGGAGCACTGGGTGTTATGCACAAACAATGAATCATGGAACACTAGATCAAGAACTAATGATGTAATGTATGGTGATTAACATAACAATGAAAAATTTAAAAAAATAAATAAATAAAAGCACCTGTACTGGGCAGATTCTCAGTTGGAAACAACAGAAGGCTTTCTGACCACTTTAAACTTAAAGATTTTTCAGAACATGTTGGGAAACTCACAGTCTTAGGAAAGGATGCAGAGGTGGACATCAGATTCAGCTTTTAGGAAAAACACCGAGACCATGCCAAGAACTGACCTGATGAGAAGACTGACCCTGGTGCCACCGAATGCTTCATGTTGAGATCTGGAGTTCAGTCCAACTGCCAGGACCATTACTATTGCTGGACCCAGAAATTGCCCTGGCATCCCTGGAATCCAAAAGATCTGCAACCCCATGCCAACAAAAAAGGAAGCACCATCAAAATTACTTTTCCTTTCATTGCTTATTTCCGAATCCAAATCTCATATGGACAAAACTGGTGGAGCATATGCCTGTCTCATAACTGGAATGAGGCAAGAAAAATTGGGTTGTGCCTTCCATCTTGAGGAGGCTTTGTTCATACAAAGTGTCATTTTTTTTTCCAAATATAGGAAAGCTTTTCAAAAGAACATGTACTCTCACCGATACAATAATTATCAATGCAGGATGGAATCTAAAAATTGGTAAATATTTTAGAGGATTTTTGTCTGTCACATCTCCTGTGATTTATTCCTTTAACAGTTATTGCATTTTGTTCAATGATTTGGAGAAAGTTACTTAAACTCCCCTGAGCCTCACTTACCTTAAACATAAAATAGGAAAAATGATATTTATAAAATGGCACATCAGTTGTGTGAATTAAATGATATAATATTTATAAAGTGCTTAGGACAAATATGGATTTGGTAAGCACTCACTAAATTCCATTTGCTATTATTAAATATCAGGTCCTGAGTAAAAATATTCCTTTTACAGAATCCCTAACCTGCAGGTATCCAGTCTCTTGAGAACTTTTAAAGCTATGCAGCTTGCATTCCTCTACATCAGCTCATTCCAAACTACAGAATTTATTTTTATTTATACTACATGTATTATTACACTCATGCCATTACAATTTCCTGATTTGGGAGCCATAGACATAAAATAAGCACCACGAGAAAAATTACTTGTGTTAAATTCAACAGTTTCTCAGAACAGCAAGCAGTATTAGAAAAGATGGCTGAATTTCCACACCTCCACAAAAATATTTCAACCCATAATAATTCACCTATATTACTCTAGTACTAAAAATAGCTATTACCACAGGTTATTAGCCTCAAGTCTAATAACACTGAAGGTGTACCCTCAAGTATCAGGATCATGCATCAACACTGATATAATGTAATCTGGGGGTTAAGAGCATAGGCTCTAGATCTAGGTCACCAGCCTTTAAATCCTAGTTCTGCTGCTTACAAGCCATGTGACCTCAGGCAGGGTATGCAAGCTTCCTGGGTCATTTGTAAAGCTGGTGAGTACTAGGACTTACCTCATGGAGATTTTGTGAGAAATGAACATCAGCATATAAAGTGATTAGAACAGGGGCTGGCCCAGAGTTAGTACCGTGTGTTTGTAAACTATTATTAATATTACATATTAGGGTCTATTCAAAGTATATTATACCAACATAAGAGTGAGATAATATTCCTATCCCTCAACTTTCACATCAATTGATCATTATAATGCACTTTAGGAAATACATGTCCATGGGTGCAGAAAAGGAGCATCTAACCCAATGTGGGGACTAGGTGGAAATGAAGCTTTTAGAGATTTCTAGAGATGATGGGAGGGCTAAGCACAAATGATAAGCAAAGAGTATCTATGTTGATCTGAAGTAGAAATCCAATTGTCTGACAAGAATGGTAATGAGGAATGAGAATAAGAGGTTTGAATACAGTGGTAATAAAATGGTGATTACTTACCAAGTTTACCAAAATTTATCAAATTCAAGGGATAAAAGACAAAGCTGCCCAAGAACAACAACTAAGCATGAAGGTGTATCTTTTTGCTCAAAGAACATGTCATTATTTGTGGATTATCTCCAATTAGAGCTAAGTGCTATGGTATCAAGATCTAATGAGTGTGTTCATGTAAATGTCCAAATTTCACTTCAAAGGGCACTGCTTCCACTGTTGATGGAATTAAATAATAATACTATTATGATTACTAACTGATTGCCCATAATTTTTAGTTAATTGAAGAAATAAAGACATGAAGAAAACAGAATATGAGAAACATGAGGGAACAGAGTAAAGACAGTGGCAGAAAAGGAAGGAAGAAAAGAAGGAAAAACAATAGAGAAGGAAAATTTTTTGTGATAACTGGAAAAAAATTGATAGAAAGAGGAAAAATAAGATGAAGGTTAAAGGGGAAATGTAAGTAGACGACCAAACATGTTTGGCAGTTCAAGATGACTAACCAAAACTTTAGAACACTACTAGTGATTTCAACCTTAAAGAAGAAGAAACTAGTTAATCACATCGAAACACATTTGAAAATCACCAATACCTCACAGGGGACTGCAAGAAAGGTATTCCTTGATGACACAAGTAACTGATGGTCATTGTGCATATCCCTCCTTCAGACTTACTGGACCACTCCCTGCCATGACAGCTCGCAAGGAGAGATGTGGAGACTCAGGCAGAAGGCGGATGAGGCTAAGTGATGTGGACTGAGACAATAATCATGTGTATCCTAAACTGGACAGGTCTCTTGCCTTCAATCTTGTCTTCAACAGCAAACTCATGTTTGAGCAGGATTATTTGTCTGTGAGAAAGCCATGTTTTTTGTTGGGTTTTCCTCCCCTAATGTTTCTAATATGCCCAGGGAATGCCAACCAGTTCTTCAGACTACTTCTAATCACTCTTTGTCCACACCACCCAGCCAGATAAGTTTGGGGAAAGAAACAAGGGGACGTGGAAATAAATTATGTGGCCTAAAGGTGAAGGAAGAGTCAAATATGGGGTCCAGGTGATCTGGGCTACTAGGTAAACCATTTGGCTGAGACAGCTCATAGATTGAAAGTAGGACTTGAGATGGGGAAGATGACACATTAAGTTCTAGACATGAGGATTTTAAGATGCTTGAAAGACATAGTGAACTTGAAATATTTGCAAGATAACCAAGTAGAGGGGCACCTGGTTGGCTCATTTTGTTAAGTGGCCCACTCTTGATTTCAGCTTTGGTCATGATCTCAGGTTCCTGGGATCGAGCACCGAGGTGGGCTCTGTGCTCAGAGGGGAGTCTGCTTGAGGATTCTCTCTCTCCCTCTCCCTCTGCCCATCCCCATTCACTCAACCACACACTCTCTCTCTCTAAAATAAATAAACAAAAATCTTTAAAGATATCCAAGTAGAAATATCAATAGGCAATGTGTCTGAAGGAGAAGAGTATAAATTTGAGATCTTGAAACATCAGGCTATAAATTACAGGCAAAGCAATAGGGTATTTATACATATTGGATAAATTATTGCTTCACTAATATTATAAAGAACACCTCAAATCATCACAGCCAATATTAGAGTCACTGAAGAAATAATACTTAATACATTCCTATGAGAAAAACCATTACCATGATTTTTAAAATCATTTTTTAATAAATCGTCTGAAATAATAATAGCTAAGTTTAAATAAGAAGAGTAAACATTAAAAATAATTCAAATTGGGGCGCCTGGGTGGCTCAGTAGTTAAGCGTCTGCCTTCGGCTCAGGTCATGATCCCGGGGTCCTGGGATCGAGCCCCGCATCGGGCTCCCTGCTCCGCGGGAAACCTGCTTCTCCCTCTCCCTCTCCCCCTGCTTGTGTTCCCTCTCTCGCTCTGTCTCTCTCTGTCAAATAAATAAATAAAATCTTTAAAAAAATAATTTAAATTTATCATTATTTACATTACCATTATTTTCAAGAATGAACTGTAATTTTATCAGAAATACAACCAACTTAAAAACATTGCCTTAGTCTGTTTGGTTTGTCATAATAAAATAACATAGCCTGGGTGGCTTAAACAACAGAAATTTATTTTCTCAGAATTCTGGAGGCTAGATATCCAAGATCAAGGTTGCAACTAAATCTGTTTCTGGTAAGAACTCTCTTCCTGACTTCTAGATAACTTGCTTTCTATTTCTTCATATGGTCTTTCCATGTTGCATGCATGCAGGGAGAGAGAGAACAGAGAGAACACTTCCTCTTCTTATAAGGATATCAATTCTATCAGATAAGGACCCCACATTTATGACCTCATTTAACCTTAATTTTCTCCTTAAAGGCCCTATATCCAAATACTGTCACAATGGGGATTGAGGCTTCAACATGAATTTCGGGTGGAACACAATTCAGTGCATAACAAACACTCTCTTGAACTATTGTAGAATATAAAATGAGACATAAATAAATGGAATCACATATCTTGTTTCTGGCAATAAATCAGTTTTTCAAATATCTCAATTCTCCTCAAACTATGATATACATACAACTCCCATCAAAAGTCCAACTGAATATTATTTTACAGTGTATCTTTTCCTTTGTTAGGTGAGGTTTTTGGTGAGACTAAAAACAAAAACAAAGCAAAATTGATTAATCATTTTCTTTACAAAATTCATGCCTGGTAATTTATGTAACATTATAATCTTTTCATAATACCTTACAATTTGTACAGTTCTTTTCACATTCATATCTCACACATCTGGAAAGTAATCCTGTTAAAACACTGTCCCAAAAGAAAAGTACTCCCCAGTGAAATTATAAGAGAAACCAGTTATTAAATAGAACACTTAAGTAACTCCCATATGATAAACAGGAGCAAAAATTAGGCAGAAGGAAATTAACCTGTTGGATATGTAAAAGCTATAAGTCAATTACCCTTAGCATTAGCATAGCTTTTTTAAATGTGTGTGAAAATTCCAGATACAAATATGTTTCCTGTTCTCATTCTGGCCAATAACAAATATAATAATAATATGTTAAATGAATTATTATATTAAGTTTGTTGATGGGCTCACTAAATACCTCATAAGATATGAATAAATGAAAAGTAACAGCTTAGTCTGGTGAAATAAAAGAAGGAAAAAATACAGAGAATGAAAAGCCTCAAGTCTTATGAGGTCAGTGGCAGCCCCTCCCTTTGGCACTGAAGAACCAAAAATTTCCTGACATTTATTTCAATCTTTTTCCAACTTACTTGTCCTTCCACTCACCCTTCTCCAGAGTACCTCATATCTCCCACCCAACAGGCCTACAGGCAACTCATTGCAGCCCAATTCATGATCATGTTCCTGTTCAAAAATCTACCAGGAAAAATTCTGGATTAATGTAGCAAGGATACCAAGTGAAGTAAAGAGTTCTATGGAGCCCGCCAGTACTGTAACTACATTGAGCACATCAAAACTCCTTCCACTTTGCAAACATCTCTGAATAAATTCCCACTGACAGCTTTATATAAGAACATATTCTCCTGAAACTACATTGGCTGTACTTGATGGTAGTGGGGGGGGAGGGGGTTGTTGAGGAGAGTTTCAGTTTTAGTTCTTGGTGGTAATTCTGAAGAATGCCATGCATATATCAGCTGCTGGAGCACTGTTTAAGCTAAGCCAAAATAGTTTTTCTTTGAAGTAGCAAGTTAAAAATCTATGCCTATGACAGCCCAGTGGGGAGGAACATGGAGAGGAAACCAGCATTCAGGCTCAGTAACTGAGGATGCCAAGAGTTCCACTCTGAAATTCTCCTAGTGTCTAACTATTTCTAACTCTGAACCATTTTCTAGGTCATTTTAAATGGCAGCAAATTATTTTGTCAAACCTATTAGAAATTCCCTTTCACTGCGAATCATACAGTGAGTAGAAGAGAAAAGAAAGGAAGCATTTTGAGTCAAATTATCTACTAGATTTTAAAAATACAGTATGTAAATATACCCAAAAAGTACAAAAAAAGATCTTAGAGGGAAGTTGGAGTAAAAGAACATGGTTATTTAAAACAGTTTAGGCAGATTTCTCTAACTCTATAATTCCTAATCTGTGTAACTGATCCAAAAGTTCTTTTTTTCCAGACATACCCTTTTCTTTCTACTTCCTTCTCTAATAGATCTGGCTCAAATGTCATCACTTCCACCAAGCTTTCCTGACTTGTCACCATGTCACCTCCAAAAGAAAAATTAACTCTTTTTGTTTTTGTGTTCCCATACACTCTCAGACTTCTTGTTCCATGGATGCACTTAAGCATCTTTAAGTACCTTCTAGGGTCAGGTTAAGTTGAGGATACACAAAGAAATGTTAAGACCCCCCCATTAAAAAAATTTAGTCCAGTGGTAGGACAAATACACAATAAAACTAATTTGAGTAGTGCTATGTTATGTAACAACAAGATGCTGTAGGAGCACTCTCCTTTTTTACCTTTACTTTCATGAAAGCTGCCTAATGGAAATTTCATCTGAGCAGAATTTCAAAGGATGAGTTAGAGTGAGTATAATGATGAATGATGGCAAAGAACATTTCAAAGAGTTGAAAGAGGATGTGTGAACTGAAAGACCGTGAGAGAAAATGAAGACATCAAGCCTCTCATTATATGTGTTTTGACCATGTATTTTACTCAAGGTTGATGTTCTGTTTCCAGACTTGGTTATGAGGTCTTTGCACTCACATTTGTTTTTTATTCTCAGTACTCAGTTCAGTGTTCTCCATCCAAGAACTCTTCAATCAGTTTTGTTTGAATGAATAAACCAATAGCAGCAGTAACTGCAAAAAATATTGAAAATGAGCCATTTCAATACATTTATTAGATAAGGGGTTTACTTAAAAAGGATAAGTTAATTTAGCTTGTATGGTATTACATACACATTAGGCATATTTATTTTTTATTTCTTTATTTTTTTAAGTGAAGAATAATTAACCTACAATGTAACATTAGTTTCAGGTGTGCAACATAATGATTCAATTAATTCTGTACATTACTTAGTGATCATCATGATAAATATAGTCACCATCTGTCCCCAAACAATATCATTACAATCTCATTGACTATCTTCATACCTGTGCTCTATTTTTCATCTCCATGACTTATTGATTTTATAACTGGGAATTGTATCTTTTAATTCCCTTTATCTATTTCACCCACCGCACCCCAACTCATCTCCTTTCTGGCTACATCAATTTGTTCTCTGTATTTAAGATTCTGTTTTTGTTGCTGTTGGTCTCCTTTTTTGTTTGCTTTGTTTTTTTAAATTCCATGTATTAGTGAGATCATATGGTATGTCGTTCTCTGTCTGATTTATTTCACTTAGCATTATACCATCTCACCCCATCCATATGGTTGCAAATGGTCAAATTTCATTCTTTCTTGTGGCTGGGTAATATTCCATTGTGTATATATACCACATCTTCTTTATCTATTCATCTAAATGGTAATGTACACTTGGTTGCTCCCATATCTTGACTATTGTAAATAATGCTGCAGTAAACACAGAGGTGCATTTATCTTTTCAAAATAGTGTTTTCAGAGTTGTCTGGGTGGCTCAGTTGGTTAAGCATCTGCCTTTGGCTCAGATCATGATCTCGGGGTACTGGGATAGAGCTCAGGCTCCCCGCTCAGCCGGGAGTCTGCTTCTCCTTCTCCCTCTGCTCTTCCCCCCATGCTTGTGCTCACTCGCTCCCTCGCTAATAAATAAATAAATAATCTTAAAAAAAAGAAATAGCATTTTCATTTTCTTTGGGTACATACCCAGGATTTATTGAATCATATGGTATTTCTATTTTTATTTTTTTGAGGCACCTCCATACTGTTTTTTACAGTGGTTGCACCAATTTGCATTCCCATCAAATGCAGGAGGGTTCCTTTTTCTTCACATTCTTTCCAACACTTGTTATTTCTTGGCTTTTTGATTCTAGCCATTGTGACAGGTGTAAGGTGATACCTTGCTGTGGTTTTAATTTTCATCTCCCTGGTGATGAATGATGTTGAGTATCTTTTCATGTGTCCATTGGTCATCTGTATGTCTTCTTTGGGAAAATGTCTATTCAAGTCCTCTGCCCATTTTTTAATCAGTTTATTTGTTTAAGGTTTTTTTTTTTTTTTTTGGTATTGAGTTGTATAAGTTCTTTATATGTGTTGGATATTAACACCTTATTAGACATATCATTTGCAAATATCTTCTTCCAATCAGTAGGTTGCCTTTCTTTTGCTGTGCAAAAGCTTTAATTTTGTTTGGTCCCAGTTGTTTACTTTGCTTTTGTTTCCCTTGCCTCAGGAGACATATCCAGAAAAATGTTCCTATGGCTGATGTCAAAGAAATTACTGCAAATCCGGCATTTTAAATCATCTTAAATGGACAGATCTATATGGAGGAGGAAAAAAAACCAACAACAACATCCAAACCTGCAAGAATTTCATTGCATGTCAAGCCAGATCTGATGAACTATGATGAAAAGTAAAAAAAATGTTTCCAGTAACAAAAACTATATTTCTCTTTGCTGGATTGTCTAACAAGGTCACTCTATCACGGAACGTTATTCTATAATTTTTATGTGATAGATGCATATTGAACATGAGAGCTATGGGATATTCAAGAACTTTGCATTCACAGTTAATCTGAAATATGACTTTAACAAAGATCTTTCCCAAACTGGATTTATAAAAATTTCTCGGGGATAAAGTTACAGTTAATCTCATAGCTTTTTGTTTTTATATTTGCAGAAGATAAGTAAGGTTTCTAGTTTACATTTTATTGTCCATTTTTAACAAAAGCAGAAGTCTTGCTAATTGCTTTGGCACAATTATTTTCAGTCAGTTATAGAAACACAAAAAACAGGAATACTCCAGTTTTGAAAAGTCAGGTCACTGAGAAAAGTGAAATTACATAAAAAGTGGTAATGCATGAAATAAAAATAGTAAATTAAAAATATTCTTATCTTTAGACACAAAGGGATCTGGTTAGTTTGTCACTGATCGGTGACTATGAATCCCTCAAAGTGGAAAAGTAACTCAAAGTTCATACCCGCTAGCAGGTGAGAGTAATATTATCATTCTGTAACAAAAGAATATTAACTGCTCTTCAAAGTTCTAAACTTGTGCTAGAAGTGCTAGCTTAAGTAAATAGACAAGAAAAAGAAATGGAAAACATCCAGTTTGGAAAGGAAGAAGTAAAGTTATCTCCTCACAGATGACATAATTTTATATTTGGAAAACCCTGAAGATTCCACACACACACACAAAAAAACCTTAGACCTAATAAACAAATTAAGCAGAATTGTAGGATACAAAAATCAACACACAAAGATCAATTATATTTTTATTCATTAACAATGAACAACATGAAAAGGAAATTAAGAAAATATTCCCATTTACAATAGCATCAAAAAGGGTAGAATACTTAAGAATAAACTTAAACAGGAAGGTGAAACACTTGTACACTGAAAACTACAAAACACTGCTGAAAGTTATTAAAGACACGAATAAAGAAAAAAGCATCTTGTGTTCATATTTAATATTGTTAAAAGTGCCCATATTACTCAAAGCAATCTACAGATACAATGCAAGCCCTCCCAAAATCCCAATAGCATTTTTTGAACAAACAAAAAAAACCCCTAAAATTCATATAGAATTGGAAAGTACCTCAAATAGCCAAAATAATCTTGAGAAAGAAAAACAAAGTGGGAGGCCTTACATCCCCTGATTTTAAAACATCTTACAAAGCTACAGTAATAAAAACAGTATTGTAATGGCATAAAGCCAAGCATATAGAACAATGAAACATGATAGAAAGCCCAGACATAAACCCTCATATGTGTGGTCAACTGAACTCCACAAGTGTGTCAACGCTATGCAAAGGAGGAAAGGATAGTCTTCAATAAATGGTGTTGGGAAAACTGGATATCCACATGCAAAAGCATGAAGTTGGACCTTACATTACACTATATATAAAAAATAAGTCAAAATGGATTAAAGACCTAAACATGAAGACCTCAAATTACAAAACTCCTAGAAGAAAACTTAGGTGAAAATTTCACACATTAGATTTGACAATGCTTTCTTGGATATGACTCCAAATACACAAGCAATAAAAGCAAAAATAGGTAAATTGGACTCCATCAAACTAAAAGGCTTCTGCACAGTAAAAGAAACTTTCAACAGAGTGAAAAGGTAGCCTACAGAATGGGAAGAAATATTTGCAAATGATATATCTGATAAGGGGTTAGTATCCAAAATGTACACAGAACTCCTACAATTCAATAGCAATAAAACAAATAACTTAATTAAAACATAGGCAAAAGATCTGAGTAAATATTTTTCCAAAGATGATATACAAATGGCTAAAAAGCATCTGAGAACATGTTCAACATCATTCATGATCAAAGATATGCAAATCAAAAGAACAATGAGATATCACCTCACACCCATTAGGATGGTCACTATAAAAATTAAAAATAAAAATAAATTAAAAAAATAACAAGTATTGATGTGTATGTGGAGAAATTGGAAACGTTGGTGAGAATGTAAAATGGTGCAGCCTATTATGTAGAACAGTAAATGCTTCCTCAAAAAAATTAAAAATAGAACTAACATGTTTCAGCAATACCACTTCCAGATATTTAACAAAATAATTGAAATAGCATCTTGAAGAAATATTTGTATTCCCATGTTCATTGCAGCATTTTTTATAGCTAAGAGGTGGAACTATCCTAAATATCCTTGATGGATGAATAGATTTTTTAAAAATGATATATATTACATATTTCACATTAATTATATGCTATATGTAATGTGTGTATATGTATATGTATATGCTATATGTGTATATGTATATATGTTATAATTATGTAATTTTTATATGTGTATATATATTATATATTACATACATATATAGTGGAATATTATATTGTTCATCTTTAAAAAAAAGAAATTCTGTCATTTACTGCAACATTCATGAATCAAGGATATGATGCCAAGCAAATACTGCATGATTCCATTTATGTAAGGTATCTAAGGTAGTCAAACTCTTAGAAAGAGAAAGTATAATGGTGGTTGCGAGGGGCAGGGAAGAAGGAAAAAGGGGAATTTTTGTTTAGTGGGTGTAGGGGTTTTGTTTTGAAAGATTTCAAAATAAACTACTGGGACTACATCTGATAGATAGGCTACATATCAATGTGCATATAGTTAACACTATTGTACTGTAATCTTAAAAAAGGCTAAGATGGTCAGTTTTGTTATTTTTTTACCACAATAAAAAATGTTTTAAATGTGCATTTTGGAAGAAAAACTGAAATTCTATATAAAATACTTTAGCTATAGTAAAAAACACAAAATGACTCATGTGAATTTTTTACTTCAGCCTGTCTTTCAAGTACATAACATTTCCTGAAATATTAATGAAAGTCAGTGGGGAAGAATTATACAGAGAAAAACAAATGTTTGCCTTTCTCTTCAAAACTGTGGGGAAAAGTTGGTTAGGAAAAAAAACCCAAGGCCCATGGAGGAAAAAGATATATATTAGCATAGAGGAATACCTCAGAGATATTGTGGGTTCATTTCCAGACCACAACAATAAAGTGAATGTCACAATGAGGGGTCACATGAGATTTTTAGTTTCCCAGGGCATATAAAAGGTATGTTTACACTATGCTGTAGTCTACTAAGTGTGCCATAGCATTATGCCTAAAAAAAAAAAAAAAAAAGACTTTATGTCTAAAAATTACTTTATTGCTAAAAAATGCTAACAATCATCTCAACATTCAGTGAATTGTAATCTTTTTGCTTGTGGAAAGTCTTGCCTCAATGCTGATAAGTGGTGGTTACTGAAGGTTGGGGTGGCTGTAGCAATTTCTTAAAATGAAACAATGAGTTTTGCCACATCCATTGACTCTTCCTTCCACAAATGTCTTCTCAGTGGCATGTGATGCTGTTTGGTGGCAATTTACTCACAGGAGAAGTTCCTTCAGAATTGAAGTCAATCTTCTCAAACCCTGCCCCTCCTTCATCAACTAAGTTTATGTAAAATTCTAAACCTTTTGTTATCATTTCAACAATTTTCACCAGCAGTAGATTCCATCCAAAGAAACTACTTTCTTTGCTCATCCATGAGAAGCAACTCCTCATCTGTTAATGTTTGATCATGAGATTACAGCCATTCAGTCCCCTTTTCGGGCTCCACTTCTAATTCTGGTTCTTTTGCTATTCCACCACATGTGCAGTTATTTCCTCCACCGAAGTCTTGAACCCCTCAAGGTCATCCATGGGGGTTAAGTTCAACTTCTTCCAAACTTCGGCTAATGTTGATATTTCACCTCTTCCCATGAGTCACAAATGTTTTTCATGGCATCTAATGGTGAATCCTTTACAGAAGCTTTTCAATTTACTTTGCCCAGCTTCATCAGAGGGATCACTACCTATGGCAGCTACAGCATTACAAAATGTATTTCTTGAATAATAAGACTTTAAACTCAAAATTACTCCTTGATCCGTAGACTATATAATGGAAGTTGTGTTAGCAGGCATGAAAACAACATTCATATCATTGCCCATCTCCATCAGAGCTCTTGGTGACCAGTGCATTGTCAATGAACAGTCATAGTTTGAATGGATTCTTTTCTTCTGAGCAGTAGTTTGCAGCAGTGGGCTTAAAATTCAGCAAACCCTATTGTAAACAGAGGTACTGTCATCCAGGCCTTGTTGTTCCATTGATAGAGCACAAGTAGAGTAGATTCATAAAGGCCCTAGGATTTTCAGAATAGCCAATGAACATTGACTTCAACTTAAATAAATGGTGTTGGAAAAACAAGACAGTATTTTTCAAGATATGTCTCACCAGGCAAAGGAAACTAAAACAAAATAAACTACTGGGACTACATCAAACTGAAAACCTTTTGCACATGAGGAAAACCATTAATAAAATGAAAAGGCAACCTACTGATTGGGAGAAGGCAGTTGCAAATGATATATCCAATAAAAGGCTAATAACCAAAATATAAAAAGAACTTATATAACTTTGCACCAGAAAAATGAATAATACAATTAAAAATGTGCAGAAGACATGAATAGACATTTCTCAAAGACATGCAGATGGCCAACAGACACATTTAAAGATACTCAACATCATTAATCATCAGGGAAATGCAAATCAAAGCCAAAATTAGATATCACCTTATACCTGTCAGAATGGCTAGAATCAAAAAGACAAGAAATAACAAGTGTTGGCAAGGGTGAGGAGGAAAGGAAACTCTTGTGCATCATTGGTAGGGATGCAAATTGGTGAAGCCACTATGGAAAATAGTATGAAAATTCCTCAAATAATTAAAAATAGAAATACCATATGACCCAAAATTCCATTTCTGGGTATTTACCTGAAGAAAATGAAAACACTAGTTCAAAAAAATATTTGTGCTCCTATTTTTATTGCAGCATTTTTTATAATATCCAAGATGTAGAAACAACCTAAGTATTCATTGATAGATGAATGGATAAAGAAGATATGGCATGTATATACACACACATACATATACATATATAGCATATTCATATATATATATATATTAGAATATTAATCAGCCCTAAAAAATGAAATCTTGCCATTCACAACAAATGGATACACCTAGAGGGTATCATGTTAAGTGAAATAAGTCAGACATAGAAAGACAAATATCATACGATTGCACTTATATGTAGAATCTGAAAAACAAAAGAAACGAACAAATAAACAACAAAAGCAAAAACAAACTCACAGAGTACAAAATGACGGTTGCCAGAGGGGAGGTGGGTGGGGGAACAGGCGAAATAAGTAAAAAGGATTAAGAGGTATAAAGTTTCTATTGTAAAATAAGTAAGACACAGGGGATGAAGAGTACAGCATAGAGAACTTTATATGGTGACAAATGGTGACTGCACTGACAGTGTATATAACCATCAAGTCACTGTTGTACACCTGAGATGAAAATAATATTAGATGTCAACTATAATTAAAAACAAAAAGATAAAAAATAAAAAGAAGGAAAGGGAGAGGGCAAGAGACTCGTGGGGAAGAGGTAGATCAGAAAGGGGGCTTACATACCTAGATGATGCCCTCAACAGCAAGATGTGACATCTGTGGGTCAGAGAGCTCCGAATGCAATGAGGATTCGGGGTTTTTATAGCTCAGGTTTACCTTTTCTATGGCTAGCGGATAGTTAGCACATAGTTTTGTGAAGTAGAGCAGACAGGCTATATTGTATTGGGGCTATATTTAAACCAATTGGTTGTGTAAAATTTTGAGTTTGATTACCAGGGAGCTTTGAGCTAATGGCTCCCAGCTTGCTGTGAAGAAGTAAACAACACAGAACAATACATAAGGGGTCATCTTCAGCCCATCTATATAACAAATATGTCACAAGGCATGCTCGCTTAACAATAGAGAACAGGAATATAAATCAGTTAAAGGAATTCATTCTCTTAGGAAAATAATTGTTTCCCTCAAGTGTTTTTAAATGAAGCCATGTTATTTTCAAAGGAAGAAAATATGTTAGTCAACTTTGGGGAACAAAAATATTTTTTGTGACATAAAAAAAAACTTCATGTTTATGGTAATGTGAGTGGTCTATCTTTATGGGCTTGGGTTTGTTTTATGTGCTTGATTTTATTGAAGCCAAACATTTTTTTATTATCATTTTTGAGACTTTTGAAAAAATTTTGGAAGACAAATCTGCAGACCGTGGAAACAGATAAATATATGATTTGTTTTGCAGTTTTGGTTTTAACTGAAAAGGTGTAGCTGAATTAATTCATTCCTTAAGATTTCTTCAATAAGACCATACCTAAGGTTAGTCTGTCATAAAATCAAAACACCTGTGATTTTATACATGTGATTTAATACATATATAAGTTTATACTCAAAGAGCAACTAAGCACACTTTAAAAATTTGCTGTCTTTTCTATGTAATGAGGAAATTCTCAGTAAGTAGCTTTTTACTTTTACCTTTATTTGCTTGTTTGCTAGTCTCTGAACTCAGAGAGTATGACGTGTTGTGGTGGTGAAAAGAAGAATTGTAGTGATCTGTACCGAATTTATGACTATTTCAGAAATTTGTTACACCTATTATATTTAAGACATGTAAGAGCTGGGCGCCTGGGTGGCTCAGTTGGTTAAGCGACTGCCTTCGGCTCAGGTCATGATCCTGGAGTCCCGGGATCGAGTCCCACATCGGGCTCCCTGCTCAGCAGGAGTCTGCTTCTCCCTCTGACCCTCTTCCCTCTCGTGCTCTCTACCTCTCATTCCCTCTCTCTCAAATAAATAAATAAAATCTTAAAAAAAAAAAAAAGACATGTAAGAGCTATATTAAAACTTTGTGATAGGGTGTTTTTTAAATAATAATAATGTCATCTTATCTGGGCTACCCATCAAAATGCAGGGGAAGCCATTACATTACATTCTGTAACTGATAATATAGTTTAAAAATACAGGAAATCTATTGCCTTTACATAAGCACAGATATATATATTGGGAACAAATGAGAAGAAGGACTTCAAATATAAATTTAAGGGAATCCCATATGTTGATATACTGGAAAGGATGATTCTATCTAATAAAACACCTTGAGTTTTTCTAGAGTCATATTTAGCACATCGCATCATTTCTATTAAGTATTTAGAGCCCTGAATCATGGAGACAGCTGAAATGAGAGAATTCTGAAACCTTCAGCAAAAGCAGTTAACCTCAATCAAGTCCGAATAATTAATATCAGTAGCTGGCAGCTGAGCCACGATGTCATCATATATTACAGATGACGAGGCTACAGTGAATTAAATCTTGTAGTTGACAAGATTATTTTCCCCATGGTTAGGAAACATATTTCATACCTTATTTTACCTTATTTTGTGTGGCTTTCACCTCTACAGCAATTGGGCCACAATTGGGATTCATATAATTAGTATAAGCATGAGTCAGGGTAGTTGACAATTTAAACGTTAGTCATTCCAAAGTGAAATTCCAAACCAAAATGAACTCCAACGGTTGTCAGCAGCTGCCATGGTCAAGTTTAAAATCCTCTCTTCTGCCTAACAGTGCTATCTTTGGTCTGGCTCCTCTACTTGGTGAGAATGAATCATGTGCCTACACCTAGTCTCATAGTTTGGCTCATCTCTTGGCAGCCTTCGCTTTTCAACATAAGACTTTTCAAAAGGTCATGCTTTCTGTTGCTAGGCTCTTTATTTGGAATTGATTGTGAGACTACCTTGACTGTTAGGTTATTTTGTGTAAAATTTAGCTGTCACCGAAGACCTCGATGCGCAGGTTGAAACCCTGAAGACTGAATCATGTAATGTGGCTGAATGTATTTTTCCAGTTTCCATTTGGACCGCCTGCTCCATTTTTCACTTTGTAAACTATAATGAGAGAGCAAAATGTTCAACGACAATATGAGGGCTAATTGGGCAGCTACATAACTTACATATCTTATTACCTTCTTTCTTTACAATGATTTTTTTGTTGGTGATGGTTGTTTTATCATTTTTTCAAAAGCCTTATCAGTACTGTGGACAAGGCGTGTCACTTGTAAAAATTAAACATTTAACCAACTATGAAGGTACACAGGTTATGGAAACCCTTTAGACTGGCACTCAGTCGGCATTCGAAGTGTGATTTGAGAGAATTGTGTTAAACTTTAAAGCAAATACATGAATAACTTTTCAAGGTCTCTAACATCTGGATAATATAACCCAGTGATTGGATTAAAATGTTTGCTTTAGAGGAGAAAGGGTGAAGTTCTAGCTTTGAATGCACAAGGAACTCAAGATAATTAAGAAGACAGCTTGCTTACAGTTTGAAGTTTGAGAGGCACACCACTCCCTCACCCCTTTGATCTCCTCTGTTCCTCCCACTGTCTCACGTCCATTCCCCCTCATCCTCCACACCACTCCCAGGCAGTAGCAGATTCTAGCACAGCAGGGCAGTGGAAGTCATAGAGATTTCCTTCTTTAAGAGGCTCCTTCAACTGACGCGAGCTAAGCACTCAGGATCCATGAGGAATGAAAGGAAGTGTGGGTTTTCTTATATCCAAATTTAAAAGAATGCAGTGATGGAAAGCATGGGACAGTAAAGAATGATTTCTAACAGAGCGTATTTTCCTCTTTCTAGCTTAATACATTAAAATGCATTAAAGTCCATGTATATTCTTTCTGTAACATGCATAAAATGTGTGTAAAATACATAGAATACATTCATATTAGGCTAGAAAACAAACAAAAATTTTACCCTGCTTTGTTATCATATTGAAATGTACATTTAAATTATAAGGAGATTATATATTCAGAATCAAAAAACAAGTTGTATCTTAAACATATAGATGTTAAATATGAGAGCATAGGTAAATAGCTAGGTGATAATTATTTCAGTTCTCCTTTCTGAATATTTTAGGATCAAATTAACAGAGCACATCTACGCACAGAGTATTGTTTTGAGTCCTGTGACTAGCCAGCAAACAAAGTGGTGTCATTCTTAAGGTATTCACTTAGAAGATGAACAGGTGGAAATTTAAATGACAGGAAATATTTAAGTGTGTTCAAGAAAAACATGATATTGTTTGACATCACAATGACTCAGTGACAAATAAGCTTCATGGAGAGTAATTCAGTAAATGTTCAAAAGGTCAGAGGTTCACAAGAGTTTACAATGGATGAAGGCACAGGGCAGGTAGGTGTTGACCGGCCTTAAAGGCCAGGAAGATTTATATAGACAGATAGGAAAGGGAGAAAATACTAGAAAATGCTAGTAATCCAATATCCCATCTCTGGCAGCAGAACGTTTTGTTCTGTTTTAAACAGAAGAGATACTGCAAATGATAAATCTTCAAAGCTGGAATGTGTAAATACTAGTTGATTTCATTACAGCAGGGTTCCCTGAGAAAAGTAATACATTTTAAATCCAAAAGACCTCAACACGGAGCTTATTACTGGCATTTTCCTAGCCAGAAGACTTGAAAAATTCTTTTAACCCTTAGAAACAGAAGGTTTCTATAATTGTAAAATAGAGATACTAACACAGCTACTGGACATGACCCACCGCTGTTCTGAGTCTCCAGTGAGATGTCAGAGATAAGCGTGCACTTGAGTTGTAAACACAATGAAATGTTATGCCCTATTTTTAAGAGAAATATTTCTACTTTCTTGACCGGCGAATTGCGGCTATATGTCGTGATCTACAAAAATTAAGATCTAAATTCTGAAATATTTTCTTTATCCTTACTAACACCACTCAATCTCTTTTAAGCTGCGAAGTGATTTTGTCTGTTGGTTGTACATAAACTGCATTTTATAATGACTAATTTTTCAAAAAGAAAAAGAGAATGACAAGTGAGCATTCTGCTATTGATATGTCTAGCCACAGGGTGTCATTCTAGTAGTACAGATTAGCCTGTCTAGAAGCAATACTCTGGCAGTAGGTACCAAACACCCAAGCATAGTCATTATATTGAATAAATGGTAAGAACTCCCAACTCTTACCCAAATTTAATGCTTAATTGTTATACTCAGCAAAGTACAACATTAGATATTTTCGCAGCTCTTCTTTTTAATTTCAAATTATTTTATCTATAGAATAAAATATGAGAAACTCAAACTGAAATTTCTGGAGTTGACTCAACCACAGTGAATTAGTCATTGCTTGCCTTAGGAATATAGTGAGAGAGATACACAACAGCTACTGAACTCTTATATTCAGAGAGTTATAAGGAAAAGCAAGAAAGCTGACTAAGAACTACATTTACAACAGCATTTTTCCCTTTAAAATTTTTTCCATTTATTTTATCAAACCATTAGATTTTGTCGCACCAGTTCCTGATTCAAGTAAAATCCTTGTATAGTTAACGTAGCTAATTTATGCTGAATCTGTAAACCCTTTCAGACCACATTTAACACAGATTCTGAAATGACTGTCTTTCCCGAATCAGTTTAAACCTGGCACCGAGGGGCCCATGTTGTCTTCTCCCTTATTTGACGCAATTCATTAGTCTGAAAAAGGGTAGCTTTAACCATCATAGGGAAGCATGGTAAAAAATGGCTTAGAAAGACCCCTGGGATCATTAAAACAGTGACAGATTAGGGTTAATAGGAGGTAATATTAGCCTGATACTTTGATCTCCCTTCTCTGGTCACTGGTACTTTGGGGAGACTTAAGTCTTTATCAGAAACTTGAGATGGAAACTCCGTCATGCTCACTTGTATTGCTTACCCAGCCGTTCACTTTGTGTAGAAAACAGATAAATGTTTTCTTCATCCATTCAGAAAGCTTTTTTGAGATCCCTTGCCATCACGGAGAGAAAACTAGACATGATTCTTGTAGGTATTCTGCTGTCCTTTAGTGAGTGAGAGAGACATGAATCAAATAACCACACAAGACATAACGTTACAGCGTGGTTAGAACTCAGAAGGAGAAGTACACCACCGTGTCACAAATACTCATGTAACTGGGGATTTTACCTAGTCACAGAGCTCAGAAAAGGATATCCTGAGTAAGCCAGGCAGAGTGAGAGTGTGATCAGTGAGTAAGAGTTACCAGTCAAAGAAAGGTCAGATCTGAAGCCCTGCCAAGAACACAGCCCGGTGAGCTCCAGAAACGGAGGGAGGTTTGGGTCGTTGAACCTGGGCTGTGCAGCAAATGTGGTACAGGAGGCCTGAGCCAGTGCTCAGTAAGTCATGTCAAGGATTTGCTCTTTCATATCTGGTCTTCATCTTCAAAGCAAGAGGAAACCAATGAAACGCTCTAAGCAAGAGCAAGTGGAGGGAAGGGGAGAGAGGTGACTGTTTTAGGATCAGAGTTGCACTTTGGAAAAGATGAGGCAAAAGTGATTCTAGGGAAACTAGTCTGGAGCCAGATGATGGAAGCTTAGATTAGAAAAAATAAAAGTTAAAAATTGAAAGAAAAGGTTGGACTTGAGACATGAAGAAAGAAATCGCTTTTCTGTGTAGAGATTCCACGTGGAGACACATCTTTGATTTCATCTCCTTAATGGTTGGTGAGACATCGTCCTACAAAGGAACTTGACTCAAGGGCCTAAACCCTCTAAACCCTTCAATCACCACCCTAAGGAAAGTGAAAGAAAATTTCCTGACATTACCATCCCATATTTTAATGATTCATGCATAATGTTTAGGTATGTATCACCACACACTTCTCTGCAAATTATTATACCAATGGAGACTTTCACAAAAAGTGTGTGGAAGTCCCAATTTCTCCACATTCCTGATAACTTTGAGTACTGCCAATCTTTTTTCTCTGTGCTTATAAAACTTGCTTAAAAAACTCATTGTGCTGCTATTTCTTCAATTACCAAGGCAACTGAATGTATTTTTCATGTGGTTATGGGTTATTTCTATGAATTGTCTGTGATGTCAGTTGTCCAGTGCTACTGTAGTGGTGTCTCTTCTGAAGGATTTGTAAGAGCTCTTGTCTTTCTGTGTTTTACAATTCACCTTCCTGTTTGTTTAATATGGAGAAATTAAGGACTTCTGCTTACCTTCACACTGTATTCTATCTCACAACTTTTGCTTCCTCAAAATTGTCAATTTCCTCATAACTTCAGCTAGTTCATGGCCACTTAGGACCCATTATACTCTCTCTGTAAGATTGCCAGTTTAGCAAATAAAATTATAAGGCACCTAATTAAATTTAAATTTCAGGCAAGCAATACACAATTTTTAGTAAAAGAATGTTTCATGCAATATTCAGGACATACAATACTAGGAAATGAAATTATTTATCTGAAATTCAAATTTAATTGACTATACTGCCCTTTTTTTTTCTGTCAACCTTATCTCCATTTTAATTTCACTTGTCATTACAAGCTGCCTAATTTACTTTCTATTTGTCTATGCAAATTCTAAAAAGCAAGAATAATATTATTCTAGACTATCTAACTTTGGACAGAGAACTTTTGTAAGGTTAGCGTATAAGCTGCAGGCCTTCTAATGGATTGATTATTTTTGAGTGAGTTGTCTATGACAGCTCTGAGACTGAGGGGAATAGGGAGGAATAGGGATTTGTGTATCCCACAAATCAAATGAGGAGTTTCTCTCAGAAAGAAATGGAAAACTTACAGGACCCGTGATTATTAAGTTAAAAAAAAAATCACCCTCTCATTTGGAGTTTTTGATAAATTTATGAGAATACTTTTATTTCTTTTAAGATTTTATTTATTTATTTGAGAGAGAGAGAATGAGAGACAGAGAGCATGAGAAGGAGGAGCGTCAGAGGGAGAAGCAGACTCCCTGCTGAGCAGGGAGCCTGATGTAGGACTCAATCCCGGGACTCTGGGATCATGACCTAAGCCGAAGGCCGTCCCTCAATCAACTGAGCTGCCCAGGTGCCCCAATGAGAATAGTTTTAAAATTTCAATCACATTTATTTTGAATTTTTGAGTTTTAAAATGTAATCATATTTAACTGATAAAAGCCCACTTCTTCACATATCTAGATTTTTCAGAAAAGTCAAGCATAGCTGTGGTAGACTGAATAATGCTCCCAAAAGACTTCCATCCCCTAATCTTTAAAACCCATGAAAGTGTTGCTGTAGATGGCAAAGGGACTTTGCAGATGTGGTTAAATAAAAGATCTTGAGATGAGAAGATTATTCTGGACTATCCAGATGGGTCCAATGTACTCACAAGGATACCTATAAGAGGGAGGCTGTAGAATTAGAATCAGAGAAGGTAATGTGATAATGGAAGCAAAGTTAGAGATAAAGGTTGGATGATTCTGTGCTTCTGGCTTTGAAGATGGAGGGGTAAAGTCAAAAGCCAAGGAATGCAGGCAGCCAATAAAACCTAAACAGCAAGGAAATAATTCTACTCTAGAGCCTCCAAAAGAATGAACCTCTTTTAACACCCTGGTTTTAGCTCGTGAGACTTTTTTTTTGCGGGAGGTGGGGGAGAGGGATTGCACATGTATGCTCTCACAACCCTGAGATCATGACCTGAGCTGAAATCAAGAGTCAGATACTTAACAGACTGAGCCACTCAGGTGCCCCTTATGAGACATATTTTTGGTTTCTGATTTCTGGAATTGTGAGATTATACATGTGTGTTGTTTTAAGGCACTAGATTTATGGTCCTTTGTTACAGCAGCAACAGAAACCTAATACAATGATTGCACTCAGAATATTTTTCAGGTTTTTTGAATATCAATACATTTCTTTAAATATAAACAAAAAAAGACAGAATGAAATCTTTATATTATTCATTTCATTGCTTATATTATTTTAACTACTACATTTTTGCCTATTTAAAGATAACATGTATAAAAATATAACTGTCCCCCCAAAAAGTCTCTAATGTTGTGTGTTTTCCCATTATATATCAACTGAAAAGTGGCAAACCAATACATTTTGTTTTGGAGATGGACTTTTTAATTTTTGATTTTCACTACTAAACATTATCCAAGGGTAAATGATTTTGAAATTTTATGAAATTTGGATTGTATTTCCAGAATAGGTACCCATAAATTTATATAAATAAATTTACATATATATATATATCACATTACTCTTCTAAAGATGAATGCATATAGAATACAATTTAGTTAGTTTGAACATATACAAGATTTTTTTGAAAATTAAGAAGGGAAAATAATAAAATATGTTAAAAAGAACATGTTTTGTTTCTGACATACAAAGACACTTACACTTGAATATTCTATTTTTGGAAATGGTTGGATCTTTTTTTCTGTTTTGTATTCATTTACGGTAACATGCTTTAAAAACAGTTTCAGAGAAAAAAATTATATGTGACTTAACTATACTGTTGTGTTCCTAATAAAACAGAAAAATGACATGTTACAAAGAGCCATAATTATAGGGAGTTTCAAAAGATATATCTGAAAAGTTCTAGTGGATTAGTCTTTAAAATGGTCCAGCTGCTGTTGAGTTTTCTTCTAATGTTAGGTTAGATATATTTTCAAGCATAACACATTTGGTTACCAAGCATATTGTACATTCCTTGTTTACAATATTATATACCTTGGAACTCTGAAATTAAAAGGAAAAAAAACCTATTTTTTCTTAACAGCAATCTCTCTCTTTAGATTGAACTTTATTTTATTAGATTTCAAGAACTGCATATATGGTGAGAATGTTTTTTTTTTCCACTCAAGTATGTGTTTCTATTACAAAAAAACTGAAGGATTTCTAAGATATTTATTTGGTTTGTGAGTTGGTACATTTTTTGAAGAATATCAACTGATTTCTTATGTAATAAATGCTATGATAACCCATATTAATTTTTACAGTGAGTTTATAAAATACATCTTCATATACATATAAGGAAAATGAGGCTGACAGAACTTAACTTGCTCCAAAGGCTGTGATTTTAGCAAATATATCTTTTTATCTCAGCTGTCAATAATATTCTGAATTGCACTTTGTATGAATAATTTACCCATGGTCCTTAAACTGATATAGGTGATTATTATGTATAGGTTAAGCTATTATTTTTTTCATTTAGCATATTATTATGTAACTTCAACAGGAGTTTGTTTGTATCAGATATTAGATCATGCTGGGTAACAAAGAACTCCAAAAATCTCAGGGGGATTGTTTATTGCTTATTTGTGTGCAGTCTACCTTGGATTTGTATATTTCTACAGGGCAACTCTCCTCTGTTTAGCATTCCAGTCTGCTCTATGTATGATTTTGTGGGTTTTTTTCCTATTATGAATACACACACACGGACACACACACACACACACGCGCACACACACACAGACACCTAAACTAAACTACATGGAAGGAAGTGAAACACAAAGGGACAGGAGAGATTAATACAAAAAGAAATTTTTTAAAAAGATTTTATTTATTTTTGCTAGAGAGAGAGAGAGATTGAGCTGGGGGAGAGGCAGAGGCAGACTCACCACTGAGCAGGGAGCCTGATGTGAGGCTTGATCCCAGGACCCTGAGATCATGACCTGAGCTGAAGGCAGACACTTAACTGAATGAGGCACCCAGGTGTCCCTATAAAAGAGATTTAATGATAGGTTTTTTTTTTGTTTTTTTGTTTTGTTTTGTTTTGTTTTTTACAGCTTTAAAAGTAAAGGTCAGGATATTACGACAAAAATCTATAGAAGTAAAAATAGTGAACATAAATAGAGATGTGTTGCATAAATAATGAAATGCCCCTTAAGTTAAACAAGATATTAAAATAAGCAATATAGAGGCTTCTGGGTGGCTTGGTCAGTTAAGCATCTGCCTTCAGCTCAGGTCCTGATCTCGGGTCCTGGGATCAAGCCCCAGGTAGGGCTCCCTGCTCAGTAGGGCGTCTCCTTCTTCCTCTCCCTCTGCCGCTCCCCCTGCTTGTGTTCTCTCACTCTCTCACTCTCTCTCTCTCTGTCAAATAAATAAATAAAATCTTTAAAAAATAAAATAAGCAATATAAAAGGTGGTTTTGAAAAGAATCCTACTCTCCTAAAAGGTTGCTACTGATCAAAAATATGAAGGAGTGAAATCGGTTTGAATAGACTTTTGAATAACAAAGTCTTGAATAACTTCTGAAATACACTAGAATATATTAAGCTTGAAAACTGATTTCAGTCAGAATAATCAGGCCATCAGGAGCATGTCCCATGAAGTTTCTTTTGGCTAAGAAATGTAGGCTTGATAGTGTCTGTGTCTGACCCAATGTAATTCTTCATTCCTATATAATTAGCTTTGAGAATCCTTTCTCACTCTTTTTTGCATTAAAACTTCTTTTTTTCCCTTAGATGTAAGTTTAATAGAAAAATCTGTAGACTGTACAATATGTTGTTCATATTTACAAGTCTGTCTTACTCCCACGTACATACACATATTAGCTAAATAGTCTCAGAAAGAAATTAGGAATTTAAAGTTTTAACTCTAGCACTTCCACAGATTTTGGATATCATTCACTCTCATTTCCTTGTTGTTTTCATCCTTTCTCTTGTATTTGAAAGACTTCATTTGAAATTTTTAAAAAATAGTGTATAATATCTTGTCATGATTTCTTATCTCCAGTAATTTCATTCATCTAAATGAACTTACAGAAGATATTTACATCAGAACAAAATGTCTAAGTAGAGAAAAATAATATTTTACCTCTTATTGAGGTATCTATATTTCATTAAATAATATATAAATAACATTTATATAATACTATATATATATATATATTATTTAAAACCCCACATTCTTCCCTGCTTGGGTTAGGTTCTCAATATATAGGACCACAATTTTTGCCAATTTGTAGTATCTGGTAAAGCAGACAGAAAAAAAGATACAGTGTACATATGCTTTTAATACTATATTTTATCTTAAAACATCAAAGTCAATTCATTCAAAATCTTTTATTGATATGCCAAGGTTTTATTCAGGTACAAGTTTCTGACTGGATAACCAGCAATTTCTAGCTTTTTTTTCCTTATATTGGAATAAGAACATAAGATATTTTTAAAGTAATGTGAGTATACGCTTTTATATTTCCCCCCAATCTTTTTGGTTGTCTTGTCCACACTTAATTCAGGAGCCTATGAGTTTTGTTGATACTGTTGTTGTTTACCAATTAACCTATATATAGTTAAGCAAAATTCTTTAGGTAACCCAACTCCTAAAATCCTATGTTTTCCATTATGTAACAAAACTTAATTCAGTATTATCCTTATTAAGAAAGTTTCTTTAAAACTGTATGTAGGCAAAGGGCACCTGAGTGGCTCAGTCGTTATGCGTCTGCCTTCGGCTCAGGTCATGGTCCCAAGGTCCTGGGATCAAGTCCCACATCAGGCTCCCTGCTCCACGAGGAGCCTGCTTCTCCCTCTCCCACTCCCCCTGCTTGTGTTCCTTCTCTCGCTGTGTCTCTCTCTGTCAAATAAATAAATAAAATCTTTAAAAAAAAACCTGTATGTAGGCTCTATTATTGTTAAGTCAGGAACAAATATGCAACTCTTTATTCAAGCCTATTCACTTATTGTTCCTTTACCTGGAATGTTTTTCCCTCACTTCCTTATCTCTGCTGGAAGACTGCAGAGAAAGCCTTCTTTGCCTAGCTTGTCTAAAAGAACCCCCACATAACGATTTCTCCCTTATTCTGATTCATTCCTCATAGCACTTACTACCTGACTTGTTCTATCTTTATTTGTGTATTTTCTTTGTTTCTCTTCCCACTCTAGAGTCAAAGCTCCACGAGCACTGGTTTTGACTTTATTTCTTGTCCACTACTACATCCCAATGCCTAGACAAATCACTGGTTCACAGGTGACCAAATATCTCTGTTGAATTACTGCATGAAATAATCTTGAGCCCCTGTTTCTCCTTAATAACAGAATAAGTCATCTAGATACTTCCAAGTAAATGCAGACGAATTCAGTATTTTATCATTCTGATTTAAACTTAGTCTCATTCATGGATTCCTCCCTCCTGTCACTTGTCGCCAGGATGCCATCTCAATTTTGGTAATGTGTAAGAGGACGCGGGCTTACATGCTATCGCAGCATGGGCAAAGGTACCTCATCCTTCACAATTCTGCCCTGGCACCTACTGAGATGGAAATTTCCACCTGATACTCAATCTTGGTCCTCTTTTTTTTTTTTTTTCCCAAAGATTCTATTGATGTCTGAGATCTGCCATCATTTTTGATTAACCAATATTGACCGCCAAGCTCCTTGATCTGCAGACTGTTTCCATGTGTGGGAATAGGGCATAGAGTAGTGGGCATAGAAAACCAAAGGAAACTCAGTCACAAGAAGGATACTTTCTTAGGCCCTCTCATGAACAGACAAACCATGTTTCCATTTATAATTTGATGTTCCCACATCTTTGTACAGTAGGTCTATGTGGCTCTTCATCCCAGGTTCCAGGAAACAAGTGGGGCACAAACCTTCTCAGTTCTTGGATCTGAGGATTGCTAGTATTTCCCACTTTGGCACTTGGCTGCTGATCCCTTCTCAGGAATCCTTAATAACAATGATCCAGTCATATCTTCTCTTTCCCCATCAGCCCTTTATCTCCCACACCATGAACATACATTTCTTGCATTCTCTTATATCAAAAGAAATTTTAAGAACTAAGGCTTTCAAGTTTCTAGTGTTTAGAATGTAATGACCTTTTGTTTTCTTTCTTTCAACATATTCATCTTTGGCTTTTAAACCTTGACAAGACTATTTTCAATAGCGTTCATTTTAAAAGTACTTAGAAATTCTTGTGTTATCTTTTCAACAACTGGATCAATGAATGTCACTTTCAAAGGATTGGCAGGTCTCTGAGGCAACTTCCTGGGAGAAGGGTAAGGAGACTTCACAGGTCTCAGAATTTCATCCAAATACATGAAATACACTCAATTGCTCAATTGACACACACAACATTTGTATATACAGTTAAAAAAAACGATTAAGAAGGAAAGAAAAATGGCATGATCAAAATTGGTTTTGCCTGACAAAGTTTTAAAGTAAGAACACACCTAAGATAATAATGTATTTATCATTTCAGATATAACACCGTAAATTTAGCAGACTTTATCATCAAGACAACTGAGAAGAACACTCTTGAAGTGAGGGTTTTTAATGTGGGAGAAAAAAAAATGTTTATTTTGAGGCATAAAGCACAACCACCAAGGACAGACAGATGTGAAGGAAGAAATGTGGTTGTGGATTCAGAGATCACTGAAGAATGTCAACAATTTGCTCCAAAAGATTCTTAGCTATTAGATATTGCTTTGGCCATCAGGAACATCAGGAAGAAAAGAAAAAAAGGTTCTGATATGTTTGCTTCCCAAACCAGACATTTCTAATTTCAGTACATGAAGTTACTTGATCATTATTAAATTTTAAATTTATAGAAAATTTGGAAGATATAGAAAAGTGAAAATCAAACCAAGAATATTTTCATGTCCCAAAGATAAAGTCTCATTGCCATAGTTGTGTTTCTGTTTTTTTAGTTCAAGTAAAGTTCTCTTTTGTCTGTCTGCTCACACACCTGTGGTAATAATACACATGGAATAGTCTATCTTGGAGGTTTTGTTCACTTAATATTATAACATAAGATTTCCATATTATTATAAGCTCTTCATTGACATTTATTGGCTATATAATACTCAAGATTGAAAATCATGGTGTAGCTAAGTAACTGGGTTTTGAAATATATCAATTTCAGCGATACATGCATGAGATTTTTTTCCCCAAAACTTGAATACCATTCTTTAGAAACCTTAGAAACCTGTCTTTCTGGAATACTGTCACACCACTTAAAGTCTAAAGTTATAAAAGATTCAAAAGCATTAACATCTGCCACCCAAACTGTTGAAATCCCATCTGGGGTAGTATAAGACCCCAATCATCGCATAGTTATGTATGACTTTCAATTCCTCAGTATAGTTCCTTCTGTGTGTGTCCATCCAGTTCCCCAAAATGACAGACCAGCCATTTCTTTCAAATCCCCATACCAACTTTCTTTTTAATAAATTGAATAATAATACTATTCTACTACCATCTTTGAGGAACAAAACGACTTTAGAAAGAACTATTCTGTTTAATCATTGCTACAATGCTTCATTCAACTGAGAAAATGCTTGTGATTTAAGATTTGCCAAACATTTTCAATCCATCTTCAGTGATTTACATGTAGGCAATGTCGGTCCCCCGGGATCAGCAGTATAATCTTGATGAAAGCATCAATTCTAATGCATATTCAGAAATCTTATCGCAGCACTATTTTAGGGTCAGAATGCTGGGAATCAGGCTTTTGGCAAAGCAAATTCCAGTGCAGAATGGTGTAATACAGGACTATGTCATAGCTTTTCTCTTTCCTCTTCTCTATTAAAATAATCAGATAAAGAATTTTAAATAATGTGGATGCATGTCCTCTTGACATGGCACATGGGATTTAGAACATCTGTAGTTAGTATTGAAATTATGTTCTAAAAACATACATTTTTATTTTCTGAATCAAGCCAATGTAGTAACGATTAATATTAGCTTATTCTTTCTCTTTACATTCCTGTTCTAACAATGAAAACTCCCACTGAGGTGGATGGATATCTCAATATTTTTTTGAAAAAAAAAATCAAAAAACTGCACCTAAATGCATATGAGAAACATACACAAACACAGAATGTTTTAAAACATTACACTACAGTTATATGCTATCTTTGGTAAATCAATGCAGTCCTATAATGAGCATGGACTCTGATCCTGGAGTTTTTCTCCTTCTAAAAAGTTGAGAGCTAGGTCTTTATTCAAAATGTTTTTCCCCTATTTACCAATTGATCTAATGGGCAATCCTGCAGGCCAAGTGGAAGTTTCACAACTCAAATAAGTGACTACTAGGTCCTTCTGGAGACCCAGGTCCCCTTGCATTGGCTGAATCCCCATTTAGAGTTCAAATGTGATCACAGGCAGACATTGAGTGGATTTAAGCCTCAGGGAGAGCATTTGGCTCTATGAAAGGCAACCAGAAGTGTATGCTAGTACCCCAAGAAAGAGATTTCACCCTAGTCTTTCCTTCATCCTTGATCCAGTCCCTAACTCACTGCCAGAATCTGGCCTCAGACACTTGGCTTGAGAGGGAAATGTGTATCAGTCCTCATAAGAACAGCATGGTGACACTGGAGCTTCCCTGGACCCCCAAACCAGAAGTCCCTGACTTCTGCATTCCCAGCTCTAAGTTCTTATTTAGGCTTGATTCTGGAGTCTAGCCATCTCCAGGGCACATGCTTTCCAAATACATCCCCAACCACTGTGTATAAGGCTTGAATTGCCATTGCTGATGCTAGGATCCCCTATGTAAAATGTCAGAAGGAAACTTAATAAAAATTTTTCAAGACTCTACTTTTATTTCCTTTCTTTGTTAACTGTCTTGTATCTCACTCTGTCATGTTTTTTCTGTCTTAGGATTTCACTTGTGAACTCAAAGTATGTTGCCTCTCTGATTTAGACTACAGATTTGTTGTCAGCTTTGGGTACAGTGATAAGCTCACAGAGATCCTTAAATATGCCAAATAGTTCCTAGATGTGACAGGGTAAACTTACTACTCATACTACATTCAAAAGAACAGAAAATTCTTATAAACCCATCTGACCTTCCTTCAGATTTGCAGAGGAAATAAATAAACCTGTATTTTGTCCAATAGATAATTTAAGCTCAATCCAAACATTGAAACTGTCTCCTTGAGTATCTCTGTTTGGAGAATTCAGATAAAAACCCTCAGTCTTTAGGCTCCTGGTTGACTCATTCAGCTGAGGGTCCGACTCTCGACTTTGACTCAGGTCATGATCTCAGGGTCCTGAGATTGAGCCCCAAGTCAGGCTCCATGCTCAGCCTCTCCCTTTGCCCCTCTCCCCACTCACATTCATTCATTCTCTCTCTCTCTCCCTCTAAAATAATAAATAAATCTTTAAACAAAACAAAACAAAACCCTCAGTCTCTCGTGCTAGCATGAGGTGGTCTCTTAGTGTATAAGGTTGCAGTTGTTTTATGGGACCTTATGGTTGCAAAAAAGACATGTGTTCCTTGGATCCATGTGGCACCATTTGGATCCTGCTGGTATTTGCCATGCAGTAGCAGCTGAGTAACTGGTAACCATTGAGCTGAGGAATGACTGGCCTTGTCCCAAAAGATTCTGCAGGAATCTGCTGGCAACAACTCCAATATGATTTATTGTCCCTTGTTCTTTATGGTTGCTGGTCTGTCAATAGAGACAACATTGCTTGGTTCTTTCCAGTGGCTTATCCCACCTTGGCAATTACTGTTCCTAAAAATACCCCTTAGGCCTGTGACCTCAGTGCCAGATGACTTCCCTGCCAGTGGCCTACATGGGGTTCCACAACTTTGAGGATACAATTGTGAGAAAATGTTGTCCTGCTTCAACAATACCCTCTGATAACAACCATAATTTGAACTCAACTTTCCCATGCCCTGTAGAAGGAAGAGAATTCTTGTTCCATCCTTATTATATGGGAAGCAAAACTCCTGTCAGCTTAACAATAAAATTCCACTGAGTTTATTTTGTTGTGGCTTCCCTTAGTTAGTAGAAGGCAGTTTGGAAGGTGGTCTGCTCCCAGAATAACAGATGTGATGGCAGGTTTCTGAAATTCCCTCCTTTATCGTTTCCCACCATTCAATACACTCCTCTTTCCTAAGGCTTGAAGCTGCAGAAAATACTTTACCCCTGTGTTCTCTTCTCTCAAAAGTTCATTGGGCCTGAGGACAAGTGGGACTAGATTTCCTTCTTTCCTTTCCTAGACTATCACTGTTTCTATTGTATCTACATTTTCACTGAGTGTTGTAGCAGAAGATGATGGAGGGAGAGAGTAGGATGATTAGTTTTTTCTGCATTGATGTCAGAATTTCAAAATCATATCCTAGTGATGGTCTTAAGAAAAGTACAGAAACCATTGTTCACTTACTGTCAGAAAAAATAAAAGTAACTCACCACCAACCATACCAAAACAAAAAAAACTATAAATTCTGGAACATTGTACTTATTTTTTAAAAGATTTTATTTATTTATTTGACACAGAGAGAGAGAGCACAAGCAGGGGGAGCAGCAGGCTTCCCGCTGAGCAGGGAGTCGGATGCAGGACTCGATCCCAGGACCCTGAAATTATGACCTGAGCCAAAGGCAAACGCTTAATGGACTGAGCCACCCAGGCGCCCTTGGAAGATTGTCTTTAACATTCAGATGGAATATACCAAAAATATACGCACAACCTATTAAGCAATTTACTTACCTGAGGGGATAATTTTGAGCTAATTTTTTCTTGGCAGAGCAAATCTGTTCAAAATAAAAACTTTTATACAAGCTTTAGTAAGGTACTTTTACAATACATAAAGAAAATTGCATATCCCTACTCTCAAAATCCTCCAGGCTATTCCAATATATTAACATAAAAACATTGGGTTTAAATGAAGCACTTATTTGATAACTTGAAGAGATGTCAAAAACTTTGACCAAAATATCTGACACTATCAACATAAAGTCCACATCCCCTTTCATGAAAGGTATATAGTATTCAAATGATGCAGTAATATATTTCAGCATCTTCAATTTTTCAACAAAATATCAACTTGGCTTCCTCAATTACAGAAGTCCCTCTCTTTAAGTGATGACCAGAGATTTCAATATTAAGTTTTACTGTCAAGTTTCTTCCAAAAGTCCGGCTAGAGTATAGATATGAGAAATTCTTTTTTTATGTTAGTTTAATCACCATACGTTACATCATTAGTTTTTGATATAGTGTTCCATGGTTCATTGTTTGCGTATAACACCCAGTGCTCCATGCAGTACATGCCCTCTTTAATACCCATCACCAGGCTAACCCATCCCCCCAGCCCCCTCCCCTCTAGAGCCCTCAGTTTGTTTCTCAGAGTCCATAGTCTTCATGGTTCATCTCCCCCTCCGATTTCTCCCCCTTCATTTTTCCCTATCTTCTTTTTTTTTCACATATAATGTATTATTGTTTCATAGGTACATATCTGTGATTCAACAGTCTTACACAATTCACAGCGCTCACCATAGCACATACCCTACCCAATGTCTATCACCCAGCCACCCCATGCCTTCCACCACCCACCACTCCAGCAACCCTCAGTTTGTTTCCTGAGATTAAAAATTCCTCATGTCAGTGAGATCATCTGATACATGTCTTTCTCTGATTGACTTATTTCACTCAGCATAATACCCTCCAGGTCCATCCACGTCGTTGCAAATGGCAAGATCTCATTCCTTTTGATGGCTGCATAATATTCCATTGTATGTATACCACATCTTCTTTATCCATTCAGCTGTCGATGGACATCTTGGCTCTTACCATAGTTTAGCTATTGTGGACATTGCTGCTATAAACATCAGGGGGCACGTACCCCTTTGGATCCTTACATTTGTATCTTTGGGGTAAATACCCAGTAGTGCAATTGCTGGATCGTATGGTAGCTCTATTTTCAACTGTTTGAGGAACCCCCATACTGTTTTCCAGAGTAGCTACACCAGCTTGCATTCCCACCAACAGTGTAGGAGGGTTCCCCTTTCTCCACATACTCGAAACATCTGTCGTTTCCTGACTTGTTAATTTTAGCCATTCTGACGGGTGTGAGGTGGTATCTCATTGAGGTTTTGATTTGGATTTCCCTGATGCCAAGCGATGTTGAGCACTTTTTCATGTGTCTGTTGGCCATTTGGAAGTCTTCTTTGGAAAAATGTCTGTTCATGTCTTCTGTCCATTTCTTGTTTGGATCATTTGTTCTTTGGGTGTTCAGTTTAAGAAGTTCTTTATAGATTCTGGATACTAGCCCTTTATCTGATATGTCATTTGCAAATATCTTCTCCCATTCTGTCTGTTGTCTTTTGGTTTGGTTGACTGTTTCTTTTGCTGTACAAGAGCTTTTTATCTTGATGAAATCCCAATAGTTCATTTTTGCCCTTACTTCCTTTGTGATGTTTCTAGGAAGAAGTTGCTGCGGCTGAGGTCAAAGAGGTTGCTGCCTGTGTTCTCCTTTAGGATTTTGATGGACTCCTATCTCACATTTAGGTCTTTCAACCATTTTGGGTCTATTTTTGTGTGTGGTGTAAGGAAATGGTCCAGTTTCATTCTTCTGCATGTGGCTGTCCAATTTTCCCAACACCATTTGTGGAAGAGACTGTCTTTTTTCCATTGGATATTCTTTCCTGCTTTGTCAAAGATGAGTTGACCATAGAGTTGAGGGTCCATTTCTGGGCTCTCTATTCTGTTCCATTGAGCTATGTGTCTGTTTTTGTGCCAGTACCATACTGTCTTGATGATGACAGCTTTGTAATAGAGCTTGAAATCTGGACTTGTGATGCCACCAGCTTTGCTTTTCTTTTTTAACATTCCTCTGGCTATTCAGGGACATTTCTGGTTCCATACAAATTTTAGGATTATTTGTTCAGTTTCTTTGAAAAAAGTTGATGGTATTTTGATAGGGATTGCATTGAATGTGTAGATTGCTCTAGGTAGCATTGATACCTTCACAATATTTGTTCTTCCAATCTTTGAGCATAGAACATTTTTCCATTTCTTTGTGTCTTCCTCAATTCCTTTCATTGGTATTTTATAGTTTTCTGAGTACAGATCCTTTGCCTCTTTGGTGAGATTTATTCCTAGGTATCTTATGGTTTTGGGTGCAATTGTAAATGGGATCGACTCCTTAATTTCTCTTTCTTCTGTCTTGTTGTTGGTGTATAGGAATGCCACTGATTTCTGTGCATTGATTTTATATCCTCCACTTTCCTGAAGTCCTCTATGAGTTCTAGCAGTTTTGGGGTGGAGTCTTTTGGGTTTTCCACATAAAGTATCATATCATCTGTAAAGAGGGAGAGTTTGACTTCTTCTTTGCTGATTCGGATACCTTTTAATTATTTTTGTTGTCTGATTGCTGGGGCTAAGACTTCTACTACTATGTTGAATAGTAGTGGTGATAGTGGACATCCCTGCCATGTTCCTTACCTTAGGGGGAAAGCTCTCAGTTTTTCCCCATTGAGAATGATATTGGCTGTGGGTTTTTCATAGATGTCTTTTATGATATTGAGGTATGTACTCTCTATCCCTATACTCTGAAGAGTTTTGATCAAGAAAGGATGCTGTACTTTGTCAAATGCTTTTTCTGCATCTATGGAGAGGATCATATGGTTCTTGTTCTTTCTTTTGTTAATGTATTGTATCTCATCGATTGATTTGCAGATGTTGAACCAACCTTGCAGCCCAGGGATAAATCCCACTTGGTCGTGATAAATAATCCTTTTAATGTACTGTTGGATCCTATCGGCTAGTATTTTGGTGAGAATTTTTGCACCCATGTACATCAAGGATATTGGTCTGTAATTCTCCTTTTTGATGGGGTCTTTGTCTGGTTTGGAAATCAAGGTAATGGTGGCCTCATAAAACGAGTTTGGAAGTTTTCCTTCCATTTCTATTTTTTGGAACAGTTTCAGAGGAATAGGTATTAATTCTTCTTTAAATGGTTGGTAGAATTCCCCTGGGAAGCCATCTGGCCCTGGGCTTTTGTTTGTTGGGAGATTTTTGATTACTGCTTCAATTTTCTTAGTGGTTATAGGTCTGTTCAGGTTTTCTATTTCTTCCTGGTTCAGTTTTGGTAGTTGATGCATCTCTAAGAAAGCATCCATTTCTTCCAGGTTATCTAATTTGCTGGCTTATAGTTGCTCGTAGTATGTTCTTATAATTGTTTGTATTTCTTTGGTGTTGGCTGTGATCTCTCCTCTTTCATTCATGATTTTATTTATTTGGGCCCTTTCTCTTTTCTTTTGGATAAGTCTGGCCAGGGGTTTATCAATCTTGTTAATTCTTTCAAAGAACCAGCTCCTAGTTTCGTTGATCTCTTCTACTGTTCATTTGGTTTCTGTTTCATTGATTTCTGCTCTGATCTTTATTATTTCTCTTCTCCCGTTGGGTTAGGCTTTATTTGCTGTTTTTTCTCTAGCTCCTTTAGGTGTAGGGTTAGGTTGTGTATTTGAGACCTTTCTTGTTTCTTGAGAAAAGCTTGTATTGCTATGTACTTTCCTCTTAGGGCTGCCTTTGCTGCATCCCAAAGATTTTGAACAGTTGTGTTTTCATTTTCATTGGTTTCCATGAATTTTTTAAATTCCTCTTTAATTTCCTGGCTGACCCATTCATTCTTTAATAGGATGCCCTTTAGAATCCATGTATTTGAGTTCTTTCTGACTTTCCTCTTGTGATTGAGTTCTAGTTTCAAAGCATTGTGGTCTGAAAATATGGAGGGAGTAATCCCAATCTTTTGGTACAGGTTGAGACCTGATTTGTGACCTAGGATGTGATCTATTCTGGAGAATGTTTCATGGGCACTAGAGAAGAATGTGTATTCCGTTGCTTTGGGATGGAATGTTCTGAATATATCTGTGAAGTCTATTTGGTCCAGTGTGTCATTAAAAGTCTTTATTTCCTTGTTGATCTTTTGCTTAGATGTTCTCTCCATTTCAGTGAAGGGGGTGTTAAAGTCCCCCACTATTATTGTATTGTTGTTGATGTGTTTCTTTGCTTTTGTTATTAATTGGCTTATATAATTGGCTGCTTCCATGTTAGGAGCATAGATATTTATAACTGTTAGATCTTCTTGTTGGATAGACCCTTTAAGTAGGATATAGTGTCCTTTCTCAACTCTTATTATAGTCTTTGGTTTAAAATCTAATTTGTCTGATATAAGAATTGCCACCCCAGCTTTCTTTTGGTGTCCATTAGCATGGTAAGTGGTTTTCCACCCCCTCACTTTCAATCTGGGGGTGTCTTTGGGTCTAAAATGAGTCTCTTGCAGACAGCATATTGATGGTCTTTCTGTGACCCCGAGGGTCCTGAGACCACACTGTCCCACGAGGGTTCCACCCCCCGCTTAGCCACTGGAGCGACGTCCCTAGGGGAGCCGACTTCTAAAAGTTCCGATTTTGTGCTCTGCTGCTCTATCACTTGCCAGTAATGGCTGACGGAGGCCCTCTCCCCCATTGTCTATCCTCCCGAATATCACCTCGGATTCACCACTCCACACGTCCTGCCTTCCAGAAAGTAGTCACTTTTCTGTTCAGAGAGTTGTTGCTATTCTTTTCTTCGATCTCCTGTTGAGTTCTTAGGTGTTCAGAATGGTTTGATCCCTAACTACCCGAATTCCTGGGACCAGACAAAATTTAGGTCTCCTACCCCTCTGCCATCTTCTAGATATGAGAAATTTTAACCTTTAATTCTTTTAAATTCTCTGTGAGCCACCTGAGTAAAATATACTTGTTTTTTTTAATTCACCACAGTCATGCTAAGAATTAACAATATGACCTTATGTTGTATTGAGGACCACCATAGAAAACAACATATGGAAATTGTGTCTGCATCTTTTATAAATTGCTATTGAAGACTCTGTCCTTACATTTGTTGATCAATTCTTGATATATAAATGCCTGCCTGAAAAATTCTTCTGAACGGAATTGTTGAAATCTTTATTTTAAGACTGTTTTTAGAGAAGGTTTAAGTTCAGAGCAAAATTGAGAGGCAATTACAGAGATTTCCTGTACACCCTCTGCCCTCACACATGCACGGCCTCCCCCATTACTGACATCCCCCACTAGAGTGGAGCCAAGGGGCCCCCATTTGGGGCCAATGAGAAACCTACAGTGACCCATCTTAATGACTGAAAGTCCACAGTTCACTCTTTCTGTTGCACATGCAGTGAGTTTGAACAAATGTATAATGGCATGTATTCATGGTGTGAGTATCATAGTATTTGATGGCCCTAAAAATCCTCTATGCTCTGCCTATTCATCCCTCCGCACACCTAATTTCTGGCAACCACACATCTTTTTAGTGTCTCCAGAGTTTTGCCTTTTCCATATGATATGGAAAAGTGCAGTATGTAGTCTTTTAAGATTTGCTTCTCCAACTCAGTAATATGCATTTAGGGTTCCTCCATGTCTTTTCATGGCTTGATAGCTCCTTTTTTTTTAATGATGGATAATATTCCATTGTCTGGATGTACTAGTTTATCCAGTCACCTACTGAAGGACAGCTTGGTTGCTTCCAAGTTTTGATAATTAGGAAGAAAGTTGCTATAACATCTGTTTGCAGATTTTTGTGTGGACCTAAATTTTCAACTCTTTTGGGTAAATATCAGGGAGCATAATTACAGGACCGTACAGTGAGAGTAAGTTTAGTTTTCTAGGCAAGTGCTAAACTCTTCCAAAGTGGCTGTGTTTTACTCTTCTCCAAAGAAATTATTGCCTGGAAGAATCTCATGCCTTCACAAGCCTTCTCTCACTCTCACTTCTCCTTCCTGTTTTGACAAATGAACAATCATAGAATACACGATAGGTAAATGTGTCATGGGGTTTTCATGACCTTACAGTTCATAAGGACTTTTTAGAATTAATATTCAATTCAATAAAAATCTAAATTCAAGACTATAGTTTTTCTAAATCATTAAGTCCAACTATAAAGATTTTTTATACTTTATAAATCTATTTTTTACACTTTATAAATCTAATGAATTAAAAATAACATTCAACAAGGCCTTTAATGGTTAATCACTTTTTTTCATTATTTCTATTTACTTTTTATACTCCACTACAAAACAAACAAAACCTTTTCAAATATATAAGCCATTTCTATTACTCTAACATATATATGTATTTTACAAATTTTAATGTTTTTATAAAATTAATAAATATTTATTTAAATTTTTTAAAGATTTATTTATTTATTTGTTTGTTTGTTTATTTATTTGACAGAGAGAGAAAGAGCGAATGCGCACAAGCAGGGGGAGAGGCAGAAGCATTCTCCCAGCTGAGCAGGGAGCCAGATATGGGGCTCAATCCTAGGACTCTGAGATCATGACTTGAGCTGAAGGCAGATGCTTAACTGACTGAGCCACCCAGGTGCCTCGATATATTTAATTTTTTAACATAATTTCTCAGGTCTATATTCAAATTTCCAATAACATACTTTAAATTTAGTGTTAGCAAGTCTAATAGTCTAAATCCTTTTGAACAATTCATCATACCAAATAGCAGATATGCACAAGTCATTCCCAAAATTCACACAGAAGGGTTTTTAAAGCTTAATTTACTTCACCCTTTAAAAATATATAATTCTAACTCTTCATAGCATTGAAAGTCCCATCAAGGAAATAAGTATGCTTATGTTGCCTATCTACTAGAGATGTTTGCTTCATACATGAGATTTGACACTGTTGAGAACCCCACCAGCCAACCCCCACCAAAGAGAGAGCCCCTTTTTATAAATTATTACAGGGACTCTGACCTTCAGAGGGTTCAAAATAGCCACTGCCTTACTCTTCTTCTTACCTTATTTACCTCATCCTTTCTTCTGCTAACGAATTCTGTAGCCACACAGAGATGGTTACTAAGGGCTTTATGCTTGGCTGAATATTGTAAATCTTTGGCTCCCCTAATACATTTGAGTGCTTTCTTGTCTGGATCTAAAAACACTTTTAATGCCATTCCACTGGATCCTTCATACACTTATGTCATCCTTTAATAGCCTCTTTTATATTTATTGCCTGATTCGGGTAAGCAGAATTCTGTATTTTGTATTCTTTTCATATTTTTCCTGTCTGGCAGGCCACAAGTTTTATAGACACTACATGCCATCAGGTTAGATTCTGCACATCTCTCATGGCCATGGTCATAACACCAAACTCACGTTAATGATAGCAGCACAAAAAGATGAATGGGAGCCAGCACTTAGCTCATGAAGGATAGCACAGCAAGGAGTAGTGGGTTTCCCTTGTTTACATGCCCAGTGGTTTTCTTCCTTGTATTTTGCTTCCCAGGGAATCTTGAGATTTTCATGTACAATAGGTTACCTTATCTTGAGTTATCCACATCCAAATTCCTTACTTTTCTCTACCATTGTTATGGTGGATCCATTATTTTTATCTCTTTTTACTATAAACCTACTCTAATCCTTTTGGAAATAAGGGAGTTCTTAAGCAGTGAATAAAACATTTTAAAAGTCCTTATTAGATCTGGTGCTGTTTGATAGAATCTGAAATCAAATTGAGTAGCTTAGCTCTTAAAGATATCTCACTAACCAATGTTACTGTTTAATTTTCTTTCTTTAAAGCAGCATAACCTTTGAAAGGCAAGTTTTTAATATTATTCTTTAAAAATATTGTACTTTGGGCAAAAATTTTCCTAAGAAGTATATTGCAATATTCTTTTGCAATGAAAGAAAAAGAAAGTGTAGATTCTTAAATCAGACTTTCTGGTTTTGAACTATAATCTAACCACTTTCTCACTCTGTGTCCTTTGCAAGTCACTTAAAGATTCTAAGCTTTAGTTTCCTCATCTATAAAATGAGAATAATTGAAAAGCACTAACCTCATTCAGTTATTATAGGGATTAATTGAATTAATTGAATTAATATACGTGCAGAAAGTAGTAAGCACTTGATTAATGTTAGTGGTTACATTTATTTATTTATTTTTTAATCCCCACAAAACACATCCAGAGAAAGTGGTTTTAGTATATGGGAAGAAAATAATGGCAAAGTACATTTTATTTCTATTTTTGCTTTTAATAAACGCATGGGTTTTTATATTTAATAGAGTGTTGAAGAGCAACAGGTATCTTGAGAAGTCTATAGAGACTGCACCTTGGGAGAATGACCACAAAGGAAAAGGAAGATTTTAATGTGATATCCCAAGCAGTTTGGGATTTTGAACTCTAAGAAGAGAAATCCACTGACAGATTTAAGAAAAATAATGAGGGGTGCCTGGGTGGTTCAGTTGGTCAAGCGTACAACTCCTGATTTCGGCTCAGAGTCACAGTCTCAGGGTCCTGAGATTAAGCCCCATGTCGGTCTCTGTGCTCAGTGGGGAGTCTGCTTGAGATTCTCTCTCTCCCTCTACCTCTGCCTCTTGCCCTGCTTTCTCCCTTTCTCTTTAAAATAAATAAGTAAATCTTTCTTAAAAAGAAAAATAATATGATTGAATTTGTATTTTGTAAATACCAGACTATTGACAGTGCAGGTCCTTCCATACAAAATGATAATATTCAGTGTACCAACAGGACAAGTAGAAATTCTTTAGAATGGTATTCTCAATGTTAAGATTAAAGTAAATTATACAGGGAAAGTCTCCTCTCAGTAACAATTAGTTACCTATAGTCATCAAGATGTTCTCCCATCTTCCATTAGGAAAATGTCCAAAATCCTGGGCACCTGGGTGGCTCAGTCAGTTGAGTCTTGACTCTAGACTTCTGCTCAGGTCATGATCTCAGGGTCCTGAGATCAAGACCCACATCAGTCTCCCTGCACGCTTGGTGGGGAGTGTGCTTCTCTCCCTCTCTCCCTCTCCTTCTGCCCCTCCCCTCTCTCGTTCTCTCTCTCTCTCTCTCTCCCCTAAATAAATAAATCTTTTTTAAAAATGTCCAAATTCCCTTTGAAGATCTCAGAATTAGGGCAGTAAATCTCTAAAATTACTCTCAGAACTAATTGATAGAGATTAAAAGCAAATGTCTTACTAAAATATTAAATTGAAATTGTATATATGACTAGGAAGGATATACAAAAATGTTTATTCACATTGAACTTTTAAAATAGATTAAATGAGTTTTCAGTGGCAATCCTGCTAGCCCCTAATTCCAGGGAGACTTTATTTCATCTTTTTTGAGCACATAAACTCAAATACCCTATGTAGCAGACACTCGAGTGTTGAACAAAAGCAATCTTCACTGAATGAATTTTTAAATGACCTGTGAAAACAGTTATTTTTTTTTCCATCCTAGCCGAAGTTATGCAATGTTATAAGACTCAGTCTCACCTCTGATCTCTCAAGGCTACAAAGATACGTTATGTCCCACATTGAATGTTATTCTTTAGATGAATGTTTGACTTTTGGATTGTTGGAAGCAAATTTGTACAAGGCTTCCATGGCTCAACTACTGAAGAGACAAACATTCTTCAGCCAAATGTTTTCTCAACTCATTTCAGGGGAATTCTGACTCAGTGTAGAAACTGTGAATTGTCTAACTCTCACCTGGCAAGAAGTAATGGCTTCCCAAATGCCAGATAATTCCAAGCTCAGATAAAAATAGACACCAATACTCATGAAATTGTCTCCTTGTTAAATTTCACTGTAAGTTTACTTAAAGTACTCAGAATTTAATGCAATAAAACTTGTGAAATCAATTTTTCCATTTATTGATCACTCATAAAACAGTCCTACATCTTTCAAACCATTCTAAGCTTAAGAAGAGCAAATGGTATTCACTTATATTATTTGTTGTTTTGAAGTTTCAAAGTATGTAGTAAGTCATTATATCTCTACAAAATTGTCTCATTTTATTGAAGCTGAGGCTTCAAAAAGTTAATTTTCTTTTGTACAAGTAAATAAAATTAGTGTAACAAAGGTCTTCTAATTCCTGATAATAGTAAAATCAAAATGAAAGAAAATATTGTGTGATTTGTCACTATACTTGACTTTTATAGCCACATCTTATGGTAAATAACTGATTTATTCATTACACAAATGTTTATTAAGAACCTAGGCCTGTGATAGATGGTGGGAGGAATGTAGTGATATACAAAACTATCCCTATTTTCAAGTCCTTTTACAAAGGTGGGAATGCAAACTGGTGCAGCCACTCTGGAAAACAGTATGGAAGTTCCTCAAAAAGTTAAAAATAGAGCTACCTTATGATCTAGCAATTGCACTAGTAGGTATTTATCCAAAGGATACAAAAATAGTGATGTGAAGGGGCACCTGCACCCCAATGTTCATAGCAGCAATGTCCACCATAACCAAACTATGGAAAGAGCCCAGATGTCCATTGACAGATGAATGGATAAAGATGTGGTACACATACACAATGAAATATTACTCAGCCATTTTATAGAATGAAACCTCGCCATTTGCAACAATGTAGATGGAGCTAGAGAGTGTTATGCTAAGCAAAATAAGTCAGTCTGAGAAAGACAAATATCTTATGATTTCACTCATATGTGGAATTTAAGAAACAAAACAGATGAGCATATGGGGAAAAGGAGAGAGAGAGAGAGGAAAACCAGAAAACAGATCCCCCCACCCCCCCCACCCCCCCACCCGAACCCCCGGAAAACAGACTCTTTACTATAAAGAACGAACTGAGGGTTGCTGGAGGGGAGGTGGGCAGGGGGATGGGCTAAATAGGTGATGGGTATTCAGGAGGACACTGGTTGTGATGAGCACCGGCTGTTGTATGTAAGCGAAGAATCACTGAATTCTATACCTGAAACTAATATTAAACACTATGTCAACTAAATGGAATTTAAATAAAAATTTGAAAAAAAACCTGTATTTTCAAAGTTGTTAAACCATAGTGTGCTATCAAGAAAAAGGGATGTGTGTTTGTGCAAACACATGCCCACGTGTTTCATTTTACTGAAATCTATTATCAGACAATGAACTAGATTAAATATCTTTATCCTTCAAACTCCCTAATGAATACAGTGTTTCAGAATATTTGGCCCTCCCCAAGTTTGTAGTTGCACTCTTCTTAAATACATTCTCACCAATCTTTGCTTTTTCTTCTGGAAATTCTAAATTTAACAAGGTAAAAAGAAAAAAAAGGCATCTAAATAGAGTCACATGTCTAAAAGGTGCTATAATATAATCAATAAAAAATTGAAAAAGTATCATCACCTGGAAATAAAATGCATTTTCTTCTGTTAGCTAGCTAATGTGTATACTCAATGCAAAATTTGGAAATGAATTAACCTAGTTTTTCCTTTATAAATAAATCATTATGTTTCCCAGGAGTGTTTAAGTATTTTGTGCTTTTGGCAGGCAGATAATTTTTTAGTACAATTTTATAACTTCAACACTATTGAATTACTCTTTTAAAATTATGTTTTCTTTTGTAGTCACCGTGTGCCCTGGGACAGTCATTAAACAGTATCTTTGAGCCACATTTTCCACTTCCATACAGTTTGATACACAGTATTCCTTTTTTTTTTTTAAGACTTTATTTATTTATTTGACAGAGAGAGAGACAGCGAGAGAGGGAACACAAGCAGGGGAAGTGGGAGAGGGAGAAGCAGGCTTCCCGCTGAGCAGGGAGCCTGATACGGGGCTCGATTACAGGGTCCTGGGATCATGACCTGAGCCAAAGGCAGACGCTTAACCACGAACCACCCCAGCGCCCCCCGATACACAGTATTCTTAATTGGTTTTTCTCTGCAAAGGCAACTTTGAAATGCTTTTCAACTCTGTATCACTTTCCCTATGAGGTTCATTTGTGAGGCACTTCCTTTGATGACATAACCGATATGCAGGATTTCACTTCTTAAATGCCACCTCTGACTTGCTACCCATCTACTATTTACTTGCACAGTATGAAAATAAGACATGTATTAAAGAAATGGTAAATACCTTTAAGTCTAAGAATGCAGTATCATTAATTTTATCGTTTAAAGCAACCATTTCCAAATCTCCACCTGACAACTGTCCCTTAAAATTTGCATAGTAGCAAGAATTTGAAAGGCAGTCAGGGAATTTGGATAGCTATACGTAGTTCTGAATAGAGATTTTGGAATTTAATAAATTTGGCAATGATGGGGAATCTTCTTTCTGCCCTATCCTTGCTAAATGTGGGGGTTCAGCAGCAGTAATTTTGGCAACACTCATCTGCTGATGAGTGTTTTTGAACATGACAGCTAAGAAATTAGCAGGAGTACTTCTTTTGAGTAGAAAGCATTTTATTATGTATGAAATGACATCAGAAACGTGTTTCCTGCTCATATCCAACCAGGATATGTACTGGTAGATCTAGACTTGTATTATTTCTCCAGTGGCACAACTCTGCCTCTAAAACAAAAGGCATTTATTGGGAATGGTGTTTACCATTTTCTGATCAACTGGCCACTGAGAAAAGGAGAAAGACTGAGGTTTTTATAGCCAAGTCATGCCTAGCTTTGTTCACTGTCTGTTGCAATTCTATGGGATCCCACCTTGTGACAATAGGAAACAAGTTTAAAAAAAAAAAAAAAAAAGACATGTAAGTTGCCCAGACTGCTCTTCCTGTGAAAATTCTATAGACATTCTTCTTTCATCAAGAAAACCAAAACATAGGGGCACCTGGGTGGCTTAGCCATTAAGCGTCTGTGTTCAGCTCAGGTCATGATCCAGGTGTCCTGGGATTGAGCCCCGCATCAGGCTCCCTGCCTGGTGAGCCTGCTTCTCCCCCTCCCCCTCCCTCTCTGCCCCTCCCCCCTGCTTGTGCGCGCTCTCTCTCTCTCTTTCTGTCAATAAAGAAATAAAATCTTAAAAAAAAGAAGAAAACCAAAACTTTGACATTAATCCCAAGCCTGTCATTTGCACAAACAGCATGAAATCCATATAACTTTGGGAATTTCTAACATTATTTTAACAATTTTAATGTATTAATATTGTTATCCCTAGTAAAATATAGCTTTCTTGAAATTGAGTGGCACCTTCACACTTCTACTTTATAAAAATTAGGCAATGAAATAGCAATTAGAAATCACTAGCATTGATGATTATGAAAAGATATTACCTCATATATTTTTACCTAGATATCTTGAATAATTCTACCACACTGTTTACACCCCCATTCTTCTATTGCAAGAAATAGAGAGCAAGAAGTGAATAAACAAGCATAAAGAAATGGTACCACTCTTCTTTTCTACCATTTTAAGATTAACAAGTTGTCACCTACACTCTGGTTTGTCAATATACATATGGGACCAAGGGAAAAGAAGCAAAGAATAAAAATAGGCATGATAGAAGGTGATGCTAATAACAGCTGTGATAAAGGAAGAAAGAAGATAGTTGGAACAGGGAAAGATACAGCTGTCTTTCTTGCTGGAGTTAGTGGAAAGCAGTTGTGCTCTGGTGTCTGAGCCCAGTGGAATGTTCTGGTCATCCCCAGGTAAGTATATTCTTTATGAGATAGTGTCCTGAACAAACTTTCCCCATCATTGCCACACTTGTTGAGTTTTATTTCTTGAATACCCCTGAAATTTAGAAATCCATAAATATGTATATTTTTTAAAGATTTAAGAAAAGCAATTTATTGTGCCAAATTTGCTGCCATGAATTGGACGAAAACGCTGCTGGAACCCACAATGAATGATCCAAAAATGATTCTACTATGTTTTGATTCCAAAACCATAGATCTGGCTGACCTAGACTGACCCAGTAATGTTTTTCCTGGCCATCTCTTCAAATACTACTAGTTGTCTTCTGTTGGGGCTATTTCAAAAAATACTGTCTTTCTCGTCACCCACACATTTCAGCCCTACTTCATTCCCAAGTGCTGCTGGGAGGTTGCATATTGTCAGTTATAAAACTAAGAGGATTCTGGCACCATAAATTGATTATCTTCGATTCTCTTTAAAGCTACTAATACAAGACTTTAAGTCAACCAGAATTTCAAATTCAAAAACATCTCCTGTTCCCCTTGTGTTTGCATTCTCAATGGGTTCTTCTTTTCCTCTCTTCTGTAATTTCCTTTTGCAGTTCATCATCTAATAAAAGACCTTTTGAAATGCAAGAGATGTTGTAAACATATTCACATGGAAAATATTTCCCTCTGGCCATCATATCAAACCTTTGGCCAAATATTGGAGATAGAATATAGAATAGATATTATAGTCAAACTTTATGAGAGGCATTGTGAACAAAATTGCTGCTGGCTTCCCTTATACTTGCAGGAACATAAGGCAGTTTGGCACTGACTTATCTTCAAATTGCTTCTTGTGAATCGTTAATCTTGAGGGAAATGTTTTCTGTGGTCCTTAAAGGCGAGGAGACTTAGGACCTCTGAGGGTTCAACCACAGTATTAGGAAGCTAATGGTTTTTCACTAAATGCCTTCTGAGTGACAGTTAATGGCTAGAATACACTTATTTTTGAACAAGTGCAACTATTTCCTAGTGCAAGCCAAATGTCCGCTGGTTCACACTTCTCATTAAAGAACAAGATACCACTGAAACAATGGATTGAAACTGCAGGGCATGCTTTTGCCGGAAGTCCAGCCCCCAGACTCACAGTCTGATGATGACATTCCAGAACTTGTGTTTCAGAGAGAGGATAATTTGAACACTTAGGTCTCCTGAAAACTGTCCCTTTTAGGTACCAAGGAAACTTCCATATAGAAGTCAAGTCATATATTTGATCCACATAAACATAAACACACAAAGACTGTAGATGAAGAAAAGACTTTATTGAAATTAAAAGGGGCAGGGGCAAGGTAGACGGCAACAATACAAACCACTTGAAATCTCAGCTCAGTTGCCCTTCTTCCAAAAACCAGCTGGTACTGTTTTCACCAACCTCATTGCCATAGGCAGCACCAAAGCCCTCCAGTCATCATTTTTGCTCCTTCCTCTTCCCTCTATCCCTCCTTCTCTGTTTTCTTTTATCTCTAATAATTTCTAGGACTATTCCTTGAGCTACTACTTTATAATATGCTATGATGAAAAGAAACTATGCTCTCCAAGGTTCAAGTTAGGCAGTAAATGCCAGGTGCTTAACTGCACAAAGGATTTAAATAACACATCTTTGGATAGCTTGAAATAGCTATTTATTTTTCTCTTCCACTCCAGAATTTTTTTTTCCCTGTCAACAGCTCTAATTGCCAGGGGAAAAATGTAGAGGAAATGTTAAATAGCATTTCTTAATGTTATAGAAGACAATACCAGATTTAAAGAATATCTTAGAAATCTTTAGAAAAATGGAAATAAATGGTCACAAAATCCCAGAAGTCACAGATGGTGTAATAGTCTTTGGAATAAGTTCAAAATACAGAAATTTAGAGAGGGGGGATAGTGTGGCCTTTGCTATAAGATAAGAAAATGAAAACCAACATTTCTTGAGCGTTCACTATGCCAGACACTCTTACCACTGAGAGTAATTAGTAACCACGATGTCTCTAGAAGATCAAACATGTGAATCTGAGTAGACCTGGCATTCAGACAAACTCAGGTCTCACTAAAAAGTAGAGACAATGAGATGTATGACTTTCTTAATTAACAATCACTCAGTAAATATTTATGGAGTTACCAGTTTCATGCTAGTACATGTTCCCCTCCAACTACTTAACTGTGTCCCGCTGTTATCTATAAAAGGTTTGAGGTGGGTTATGATAAAACAGAAAATATCAGAACCATGAAAATTTAGCTAGATGAAAGCAAATATTACCAGAAGTAAGCATATAGAAATATAGGCCAAAGGATGCTATACAATTATGAAATAGTAATACTAAGTTGCACTTAGCTTCTCGATCAGAAAACTAATGAAAATTCAATTAGGTATAAAATTCGCATCTTGCATTATAAAAAACGAAACAAATGTGTAAAATAAAGACATATTTTCTTCCACTTGTTTTTTATAACGTTTTTATGGTTAATTTCGTGAATGGCTCCTCTTCACAAACCTCATGACAAGTAAAGCAACAGTAGATGTTGTACAGAAGGAACTCGCATACTTCATCAAGAATAAAAGCATTAGTCACAGAAGAAATTCAGGGGGACACCTGTAAAATCTGGCTCAAATATGCACTTAAGTGTTGCCAAAATAATCAAGAACAAAATTAATTAATTAATAGACTACATGTCCTTTAAAATATTTCTCTTTATAACCAATCTTTTGGTAAAAGATGTATATTGAATGATTTGAAGATATAGTCTCTAGCAAGAACTCAGAATGTAGGTATTGTCTCTAGCTTGTAAGTGTAAAGGCATATGCTTTTTATACTAATGGCTACATTTGGGAAAATATAATATAAAGCATTAACAATAGTTGTCCAGGGAAGTATAAAAATGAGTATATTTTATTTTGTACACTTTTTTATCTATTTTCTTTAACATTTGATGTGAAGGGGGTTATTTAGAATCATGCCAGAGCCTGTCCTCAAACCCCACTGTCTTCTGCCTGTTTGAGGTTTTTATCACGCTTTAAAAAATGTGTCACTCTGTGTGGTGATAGATGTTAACTAGATTTATTGTGGTGATCATTTCAAAATGTATAAAAATGTAGAATCCTTATGTTGCATACTTAAAATTAATATAATGTTATATATCCATTGTATCTCAGGAAAATAGAAAGTATCATCATAGATATCAATTATGTGGCTGACATGTCCCCACAGGCTGAATGTGCTTTGGCTGCATGCTATACATATTACTGAGGCATCAGAGATCCATGGTTAAGCTGAATGTGGGCCATAGTTACCAAACAAATGTATTAAGAATAAGTATACACTGAAAGAGGTGCACATAAATAAGAACAAAAGACTACTGGACAAATTAAATATTAGGATGATTCAGTGTCAGAATAATATTTACCTTAAAAAAAGGAAAGGAAACAAGAAAAGATAGAGGGAAAGAAAAGAACATCTATACAATTCAGTTGACTTTAAGTTAAAAATGAGTCAGTAGTATAGAACTGTAGTCAAAAATGTTAATGCAAAGATCCACTACCTCTAGGACACCCAGAACAAAAGAGATGACCATCCCTCTCTGTTTTATACCTTGCAGAATATCAGTGAAGTACTGACTCCTGTCTGGGAATCTACAGTTAAGGCGGGGGTGGGCGTAGGTGCTGGGAGCGCAATGACCAACTGGAGAGAGCCCAAAGGTGAATAAGCATAAGGTAGCAGACCTCAGGAATGACAACAGGTGTTGCTGCAAGAGGAAACTTCCACCTCATGATCACAACCCCGTTTCATGACATAAATTCTCTCTTCATTTCTTCTTTTTCCACACTTCATAATCTGATTTCTATCCTCATTACTATAGCAAACTAGCTCTTCATAAGACCTCCACGTTAAAAAAAAAAAAAAAAAAAAAGACCTCCACGTTAATAAATCTGAGATATACATTTCAGAAGTTATTACATTCAATTGCAACAGCATTCGGTGTCACCCATTCCCATCTTTTTGATAGACCCGCCTTCCTTGTCTTCTGTGAAACCATACTATTCTTATTTTACTTCAAACTTTCCAATTGCTCTGTATGTGCCCATGGTACACTAACAGTTTTCCCTAAAAATATCTATTCTTCAATTTTCTGGCTGAATTTTTAGTCTTCGCTCGTATAACTTGAAGATACATGTTAGGCAAATTTCACAAAACTGGTTTGGCATCTCTATTTCAGACACGCTTGGTGGTCCAGCACCTCCTTTATAATGCTGCAATGGTTGGCTCTTACTTCCCTGGCTTCTTAGTTGAAAAACAGGAAAAAAATTCCTTTTTAATATTAAAAGGCAAAAACTGAGAAACTAAGACTGACAACAATCTAGATCTACAATCGGGAAGATATAGTCTAACATTTACAGGGTTAATGACACCTTACTCTGGTATCTGTAATCTGGTATTAGAATATATCTTTAATACGATACCATTGTAACATGATATTGTAATATGTTATTAATATTGAATAATCAGTTATAAGAAATTTATGAATTCAATTTAATCATTCCATGTTTTAGCGTTTTACTTATGACTGTTCACACATTCGCTGAATGAACATCTGTTGAGCACCTATCAGAGGGGAGTCACTTTGTCAGTCACCAGCAACACAGAGGGGAACACACTCCCTCCATTATGGTGCTGTTGCCTAAGTGGAGAGAGATTTTAGTTAAAAAGTCACAGACTAATGCAGATGCATAATTTTGACAGATTATAAAGAGCTGGTGCACAGGGCTACCAATGGGACTTTGATCTAAACAAGAAGTCTGTCTTGAGGTCAAAGCAGAAGGAAAACTAGAAATTACCTGAGGGAAAAAAAATGGAAGGAAAATTACCTAAGCCGAGAAATCAGTATGCATAATGTCCTCATCGAAGGTGGAAGCATAAAATGTCTGAGGGCCTTAAAGAAGGCTGGTTTTATCAGTTGAGGTTATAGTGAATATCTGCATAGAATCAGGTAAGGAATAGAATTATCAAGTTGTGAGTCAAAATGATGATATGCAAACTTTAAAGGATATGTAAAAATTTGTTTTTAAATTAATTATTCAATTGTACTATTAATTCAGCCTGTATAAATAAATTTAAATTTACCTGTGAAATATTTTGAAAGGACACTGGGTAGCTTACAAACTTAAGTTATCACGTAGAAGCTTAAGAGTACAAGAAAAAAGTAATTCACATTCCCATCTGCCATACCAAAATTATTTCCATTTTTTTATATTATTAGGTCTTTGTCCATAGCTACACATAAGTTGCTGTTATTTTGCTTCTTTTACTTATATCACTAAAGATCATGATTCATTTAACATATTGATTCACTCTGAATAGACTAGATTATGCTACGGTAACCTTCAACACCCGAATGTTAACAGTTTGTAATCACAAAGGATTATTTCTCATTCACTCCACCAGCCCATTGCAGGTTCCATGAAGTTCATCTCCAGGACTTGTCACTTAGAGAGGCAGGCTGGGAAAGGATCCAGAGGGAAGAAGACTTGCACCCAAGTTTAGAGCTTCTGCCTGGAAGTGCAGTATGTCACTGCCATCCACATGTACTTGTCCCTTCCTAACTTCAAGGGCACAAGGAAATACATTTTCACCATGTGAAAGAAGGGAAAAAAAAACATGTTTTCTGAACAGTGCTAATAACTATCCCACCTATTTTCAGACATTGAATTTGTTTTCGATCTTTTTACAATGGTAGGGAGTGCTACAATGCATATTTTCAGAGGCATTTTTTTCTGTTATTTCTTTAGTACGAATTCCCAGTAGTGGAATTACTGGATCAAGAACACGAATATTATAATGATCCAGTACATATCACCATATTGTCTTCCAATATTATAGTAAATAAATGTCTCCATTTTATTCACGTAGGAGCCACTTGTTATTCATCTTGGCATCCCTATTGCTAGCAGTGTCTTAAAGTATAGGCAATTCATTGAGTAAATAAAACATTCTAGCCTATGATTTTGCAAACATCTCTTTGTTTTGAAATATCATGATTTTATATTGAGAAGCTGAAATTATTTTAACTGAGAAAAGCTATTAAGATCAAAATAGTGTAGACAGCTATCATTCTTTTATTTCCATATCAATTTGCAGTGCCAGCCACAGATTTTTGATATAGGAGGTTTAATGCAATCTTATAAGCAATTTATATACATATATGGATACAGATATATATAAAATAGATAGCACTATACATATGCTAGTATTTTAGGAACAATAAAATAATACCTAAATTTACCTAGAATTTCTTTGATAATGACTGAATTGTGGTCCTTACTTGTATCCAATAGAAACAGACTCTGTTAACTGAAACATTTTGAAAAGAAGTTGGGATACCTTACCGAATCACTGGGAAGACTTAAAAAACATGCAAACAAACAGACAAAAACAAAAGGTTAAAAAAAATAGACAGCAACCCTTAGGTCCAAACTCTGTTGACATAAAGAACCTAATGGAGGTCACATTGCTGTGAGCGCTGCTCTCTCGGTACAACTGTTGGTAACCGCCTCTGTGGGCATGTGACATGGCCTCAGTTGCTACCCCAATTCTGTTACTACCTTTGGAAACCAAACATCAGTTTGCTCTGGCCTTGCTCCAGGCTCACTTCCTCTAGATTCAAATGTGTACGTGGGAACGCATGATAGGCTAGAAATAAGTCAAGTGTCTAAACAGGTGGTAAAATAGGCGGCAACTTGTCTGGGACTTTCAGCTTCTGTAGCAGACATGAAACCTGTCCCAGCAGGGCTAACACAGAAAAATAGTCCTCAAATATAGTGAGGGAATTCAGAAGCAGGAAAACACACAAACAAACAACAAAAAAAAATTAAATATTTACTACAATGAGCAAAATTAGACATTTTCTATAATTCTCTTTAATTTGTTCATTCACCTCCATCTAAAACTCATTGAGATTGGTCTGTTCACTTCCTCTCCCCTTGAACCTTTGGGATTTAAAAGGCTTTGCTTTGCATTTTTTTCTTTTTGTAAAGGGAGTGTTCATTTAAAATTTTCTTAAATGAGTCACATCCTACTGCTTTTAGAGTCTCTGGTGCATTTTTTAAAAAGTATTTTGGTTGTATCATTTCCTATAAAATCTATATACTATTTAGAAATGTATTGTAAGTCATTAAAAAATATCTTCTTTCTCTGGTTTGGGGGAAGAGGGGCGTATGGGTGGCAATTGCCAACGTGACGGGAATAAAGATAAAAAAGAAAGGGTTTCTTTTGTCAGCCACAGATTGTTGATATAGGAGGTTTAATGCAATCTCACAAGCGATTTATATACATATATAGATACAGATATGTATAAAATAGATAGCAATATATACATGCTAGTAGGGTTTTTTGTTCCTCCAAGCTGTCTAGTAGAAATGACAAATAATCTCAATGCAAGCATATATGTCATATAAAAGAAATAGGAACAGAATGCTGTAGACACAAAAAAAAGGCAGTGACCAGTCCTACTTACAACAAGTTTCAGAGGAGATGATATTTGAGTTGAGGGTTTCCTTTATCATGAAGCCTGTCATGCAAGGCAAGGAATGAGCACTTGCAGGAAACTCTGCCACGCTGATTTCCTTAAGAGGAAATGCATCTCATGTTCCTCTGAGATGCAAATTTTATAAAAGAAAACAGCAATTTAAAAATGAACAGTCACTATCTTCGGGGGCATTTCTTTAGCATGAGTTATCTAATGTTGAATAATTTTCTAAGCTTTTGGGACAAACTCATCATCGCCCCCAAATAACTATTTTTGAAGTAATAGAAGTTTCTAAAAGGAAAGAGAAAATTCAAAATAAAGATGTGTATTTTAACATTTGCTGCCTCTAAAGACAAATGAATCTTTAACTTTACCTGTCTTTTGTATCATTGAAATACTGAGAAGTTTATTTTCCATTCAAATATCTCAATACCATATAAAGCACCAAAACAATTTCAAAAGAGCTCAAGGTGGAGTTCACAAAATCACCAACTTTTAGAACCAGACGTGGTCCTCCCTCTGGTATAAAGGCAGCCAAGTTCAAATATTGCCTCCTCTACCCAGATCTTCCTTCACTTCCTTCTCGGCTGTCTATCCTTACTCCCTCTGACTTAGTATCATTGATAACATTGAAGTACAATTTGGGTTGGAAAACATTGGTCTCGACTAAGTGCCCCATTTTTCAAAGGATTCATTTTCAGAAATTCAAGTTGAGGGGAATTAAGTGATTCAAATCTACTTGGTTTCAAGCTCAAGTCAAAGACAATGATGGTGAAAATTACAAAAAATTTCTCATACTGAGATTAGTTCAAAGTGCAGTGGAGTAGTTAAGTTGGGAGCTTAATGTAGTTAAATGTTTCTTCAGCAAGCAAATTGATGTATGAATGTTTCAGGAAGGTATTTTCAGCTCAACTTTGCAAATAACTGAAAGCTAGTGCTTTCTAACAATGGAATAAATTGTTTTACATGTGATGAATTCCTATATATTTGCTGTATTCCTGATGATAATAAATTATGGAGACTGAGGAGGCTTGGAAACCATCATTTCGTTGAACTAGAGATTCTCCTAGAAGACTCTAAAGTCTAGACATGACATTCCCAACTCTTGGTCAGATGACCCAGGGCAGAGTTTCATCTTGCCACTGGGGAATTCTTTGATGTGGGGAAAACCACTTATTTGTCTTCACCAGACTACTGTGATGATCATCTTCGGCTATATATATAAAAAATCACAGGATATTTGTTTTATACTTCACAGCTTATAGTTTTTACTATTATCATCCAAAATTCTATCAAATATATTATTATTTTAAAATAATTGGCACTGAAATTAGAACATTTTGACTATTGAGGTCACTATAAAAAATTATAAGAAATTTTTAAGCAATAACAAGAATAACAACAGAAGCATTCCTCATGTTTTTCTTGGAAATTAATTCTCAGGACACATATTGAAAGATTCTACTTCAACCCCTTGGAGTCTAATTCCCATCACCTGTATCTAAATCCATGGGTTATCCTGCAACTAATGATAAATAATGAGATGACAGAATGTTTATCAAATATGTTTTACCGTACTGACTTAGTTATTCTGAGTTAGCGTAAGTACAGCCACAAGCACAAATTGGTATCACTCTGCACAGCACTCTGTTTTGTTGAAGGGACAGGAACTTCTAATTGTATATGAATATTACCCTGTCCGTTAGAAATTATAGGAAGAACAGAACAAGAAGCAGGGTTTCTGACTCTTTCAAATGCAGAAATAAGGAAGAAAGACAGAGGGAAAGAGACAGGGAAAGAGGGAGATTGGGAGGGAGGGAGGGAGGAAAGGAGGGAGAAGAGATGGAGAAGAGGATGGAGTGGGGAAGGAAGAGAGTAGGGAGGGGCGGGGGGAAGGGGGAGAGAGAAGGTGAAACATTTGACAACAGAGAGAACATGGGTTCATTTTCATAATATGAAACTCAGTGTTTATTTTTCTCTGGTGTGCAATAATGGAACACAGCATGTAAGGATTAGCTCAAATTGATTTGAAGGTACAGATCTTTTTATGAAAGATCTTTCAAAAGAAAAACATGATGTGTTCTGGCAGTAGGAAGACAGTGCCAGGAAGCACATCAGCAATTTATTTTCCAAGTAGGAAATATTCATTAGATCTAAATACCAAGTTGTTTGCAGAACATGTTCATGCAACGACTTGTTCCTAACACTGCTGAACATAGTTTCTGTCTGGTTTTACATCAGAGATTGCTTAAAATTTTCTCTTTCAGCTTTATCCTTGATAGATATTAACTCAATATATGGATATGCACCGTGCAGTAAAGCTTGGTAACTTGCCTTTTAAGAATAGGTCACTGGAAAACTATTGGCAAAAAAAGGCTCAACAATTTATTTAATTGCAAACTCTTAGTTAATTGTGGGAAGATAAAAGTCTTGTTGATGAAACTAAAAAAAAAAACACTTAAAAATATAAAATTAAAATTGCATTTTATGAAAGAGGAGAAAAGGATGACATATTTTTTAGAAAATGCCTAGAATCAGATTTCTTGCTTGAAGAGTGAGAAAAAGAACTGAAAAAAATGAATTGAGTCAGTCTTACAGAGGAAATATTTATAAATCTCATTATTAAAAAACATGATAAAATATCATTTATACTCTAGCTCAATGATTCACAAGTAATTAGTTACCTATTACAGTAAAAATAAATTTCGAAGGGTCAACAATATGTGTCATCCTCATGACCACACACCTACATCTTTCCAGTGTGTTATCCATGGAAAACCGCATACCCCCAAAATCAAGATCTCAGAATTACGCTTCCTGCTTTGTAATACCCCAAAGGCATGATTATCTAATACAGAAGAAACCACACCCTGTTTATGTGTTGCTTCACTTGAGACATATTTCTGTCTGGTTTCTCCTATAGCTATCAGAGCAAAAATTAGTACCAGACTATATGATTTCCAAGGAAAGGAAAGTGACAGATTTGCATATTGTGGGAAATTAAATAAAATTAAATAAAATGATAAATTATTATTTAAATACTAAAATAAACTTGAATGAATGGACTATATATGTAACTGTAGGATAAGAACACTGCTAATATTATAATATTAGATTCAAAACATACTTCGTATGCTTAAAAATCATTCCTTCCTCCTACTCTGGAAAGAGATAGCCACATACAATATGGACAGTTCATGTAGATTCACATACACCACCATCAGAGGGCCTCAGAGGGAGAGTTGGTGGGTCAATACCGAGTGTCTATAGACTCACATTGTCCAGAATATGCCTTAAATTCAGTCTCCCCAATGTATTCTTACCATTATTCTCACTCCATCCCTGAGTGTCCCCTCTTCTAATCGGTAACAACTTAAATAGTAATAACAATTGCTTAAGTGTGCCTAAGTTATTCATTAACTGATTCACAGAAAAAAAAAAATCTATTGACAAACTACCCTGCACCAGACATTGCTCTATGTGCATTGATATCATCAGTGGAAAAACAGACAAATATCTCTGCTCTCGTGGAGCTTACATTCTGGAAAAAGTCTACAGCAAACAACAAACAAAGAAAAAGAGCAAATTATATAAAGCATGTTAGAGAGTTATAACCGTTACTGAAAAAAAAAGCAAAAGTCATCAAGAGTAAAATTAAGAATGCTTGGAGTGTGGGCACAGTTTGTAATTCCAGTAGTGATTTTCCAGTAGGAAAATCATTTTTAAGCAGGTACTCATTAAGTAGGTGATACTTAAAGTTAGTGGTTATTCACATGAATTAGCTGGTGGAAGAGCATTTTAGGCAGGGAAAATAATCTGTACAATAGCCCTAAGGAGGTCATTATACAGAATTTGGCTTTTACTATGAGGATAAGAGGAAACTGTGGCAGGGTTTTAAGTAGGGGAGGGACAGGATTTATATTTTAAAATTATCACTCTGGCTTCCGTAATGTGACTCTAGAGGGTAAATGTAGAAGGATGACACACTGGAGGCTATTAAGTAAAGTAGATGAGAAGTAGTGTCTTAAACTCAGGTGGTAGAAATGAAGAGGGTGAGAAACAGCCAGATTCTAAGAAATAAGTGGTCATGGAAAAAATTGTATGAATTCTATTGTTTGGGGGAGAACAAAGAGGACCCTTATAGACACAAAGTGAAGTCTTGAGTTACTAAACAATTCTATTTCCATTCTATAGCATGAATGTAGTTGGAAAAATCAAAACCAGCTTTATTTGTGCTCTGTCCTGATCTTAATCATTAAATTTTCTGAATAAAATAGAAATTATGTTTTATCAGAATATGGAACAGTTCTCCATTTCAACAAATTTTCCAGTAGATACCATGTGGCAGAACAATGCTACCCAGAGGATAAAAGGAGAAATCAGAAGTAGTCCTTATATGTTTTTAGCAGAAAAAAAAAAAAAAGTCATTTAAACAAACAAGGACAACAGAGTAATGTCATCATTGTGCTAGAAGTTTGAGGATGATAAATTAGGGCTCAAGGAGGGATGGTTAATGATTAGGGATAGGTAAAAAGGGTATTGAAAAGTGATGTTTGGATATGACACCCCTAAAAAGAATCTTGAAAGGGGAATAATATTTGTCACAATGATCAGTGCATTTCAGGTAGAATGGAAATATGAACAAAACACAGATCTAGGAAAATACTTTAGGACAAGTGTAGGTAGTTTGGTGTGACTGAAGCATGGAATTTTTGGAAAACGGTTCACCATAAATCTCAAATATTTCCATACATCATGCGAAAAAGGACATCAGCTGCCCTTTTGTTCCAAACTACCTTTTTAAGGATCCTTCAATAGCAAATAACCTTGGAAGATAGGGATAGTGACTCCTTCTAGAGCAAAGGGTGGGTTTATGCACAGCTTTGGAAGATAAAGATAATGTCTTCTGGGTAGGCATGTTAATATCCAGTATAAAAGCTTCAAATTCCCCAAGTTCAGGGCTCCTGGGCTATGCTTCAAACCTGCTCTGTATGTAGCATCCACTTGGACCACTCCAAATCTCTCCAAGGAAATTGGGAGGGCAAGGGAAACCTATACAGCCTGGATGGGCTAAAAGTGTAATATCTAGTAATAAGAACCTCAAAGAAGGAAGGGTGGAAAAATAATTGTCAGAATTCTCAATGGAAAGCGAGAAGAATACCCATATTTTCCCTGTGTTGTTTGAAGTTTCAACACCCTTGATTTGAGTGAGCGTCAAGGGCAAGTTCTGAAAACCAGATGATCTCTAGACTTTGAAATAGAAAAACAGTAGATGGAGGAGGGGGGTATTGCATGTTCTCTGAAGAAACTAAGTCATAGAACTGTTTGTTAACAGCAAACCTAGCATAAAGAGATAATAACCACTGATGGTGTGAAGGTTAATTTTATGTATCAACTTGGCTGGGTCCTGTGATGGGGTGTTTGGATATGTGGGTAAACATTCTAGATGTATTTATGAGGGTGGTTTTAAATGAGATTAACATTTGAATTGAATTTGAGTAAAACAGATTACCCTTCCTAATGTGGGCAGCCTTCATCTAAACTTTTGAAGGCCTGAATAGAACAGAAGACTCAGGAAAAGAGAATTCGCTCTCTCTGACTATTTTCAGCTGGGACATCAGTCACCTCCTGTCTTTGGATTCAGATTTGGATTGGAACTATACCATCAGCTGTCCTAGATCTCCAGTTTGCCAAGTACATATCGTGGGACTTCTCAGCCTCCATAGTCATGTGAACCAATAACCTATAATAAATCATATGTAATATGATATTATGATTAATGAATTTATTATATATAATAGGATTTGTTATAATCATATATAATATGACTTATTGTGATTTACATATAATTATTTATTACATAAAATAATCATATAATATTATTTATTATGACTTCTATAATATGATTAATTATAAGGGATTAGCTCACAAAGTTTATATATATATATATATTTTTTTTTTCTAATAGTTCTGTTTCTCTGGAGATCCCAGATCTAATACAAATGGACAGATGTCATCAGTGGAATGAACAGTGAAATAGACATTGAAGAAAGCAGTACAGCAATGAAAATGAGTACCCCAAAATGAGGGGCATCATGGGATTGACTTTCGGCAAGTTTCTAAACTCACGAAGCCCAAGTTCTCCATTGCAGAGTAAGGTCTCCAAAATTATCAGAGTTTAATCTTTGCCAGAACTTTCAACGGGAAAGTATGAAAACTTCTACTTAGGAGTTGCTGAAAGGATGAGCTAGTTTCCTCCATGCTATTTCCTAGCAAAGTTAGCCGACCCAATCTTGGTTGTCTTTTTTTTTTTTTTTTAACATATAATGTATTATTTGTTTCAGGGGTACAGGTCTGTGATTCATGAGTCTTAACACAAATCACAGCACTCACCATGGCACATACCCTCCCCAACGTCCATCACCCAGCCACCCCATCCCTCCCACCCCCCACCACTCCAGCAACCCTAGTTTGTTTCCTGAGATTAAGAGTCTCTTATGGTTTGTCTCCCTCTCTGGTTTCGTCTTGTTTCATTTTTCCCAATCTTGGTTGTCTTAAGCATCAATAATGGAAATCGCTGTGCCCTGGGGTGAGAAGGCCAAATATCTCCTGTGGTGAATGGGAGAGAAATACATTCTTTAAAATGGAATTGCCACTTCTAATGAGTAATAGAGATCTAATGAACAACAGAATGAATATAGACGATAATATTGTGCTATAAGTATGTATAATGTGAGAAAATGTCACCATAATGGCAGACGTATAACAGTATATAAATGTACCAAAGTAACATGCTATACAACTTAAGATTATACAATGTCACATGAAAAAATTTATTCAATAAAAAATAAATTTAAAAAAATAAAATGGAAGGGCACCTGGGTGGCTCAGTCGGTTAAGCGTCTGACTTTGGCTCAGGTCATGATCTCAGAGTCCTGGGCTCGAGCCCAACATGGGGCTCTCTGCTCAGCAGGGAGCCTGCTTCTCGCTCTCCCTCTGCCTGCCTCTCTCCCTCACACGCTCTCCCTCTCTCTCCCTGTCAAATAAATAAAATCTAAAAAAAAGGAAAAAAATAAAATGGAATCACTGTGCAGTTTAATTTAAATGCCTAAACCGTAGAAGAACTCAGGGACATAATATCTACCCAAAGTAATCAGAAATAAAGAGAGATTAAAGACCTTAAGTGGGAAATAGAGATGAAGATGAGAGCCCAGTTTCTGAAGTGGGCTGTTACCAAGGAAACTGAACAATACATCTTTCTAAATCCTTTTGAGCTTTCCTTCTATTTCTACTTCTAGATGAGAGCCGTAGTGTGATTCTTTGAATTCCGTGGCAGTGCTCTTCACACATGAACAAGTGTGATCCCCAAGGAGATCCAGGCTTCACCAAAAACAGATAGTTGAACATCAGGCTAACAGCTAAGTGGCATTGCTTCGTTTTCAATTAACAAATGGTCTCTCAGGACTTGACATTTCTCAGTACATTAAGAGGTTCCAGTAAGGCCTGTCAGGGAGTGAAAAGAGCAAAGGAAAGGCTTAAGAACTAACATTTAATGGAGTTCTTAACCTTTGTTGTGCCATGAACCTCCTGTGTATCCTGTAATCTCCTTATCAAGATAATGCCTAAAAATGCAGAGGATTATAAAAGAATTCAAGTATATTGAAATATAGTCATAGAAAAATATTTTTAAATGCTGATGTTCTAATATGGATGCTTCTTTAGTAAGACATTAAATAAGAAGATACTGGGATGGATCTAATAACTACTGTAATTTTAAAGTAGTGATAGATATAAGATATTTAGACCCATCTGCAATAGCTACAATGTGATATGAAAATATCTTTGCCTTCTGTTGGTGAAAAAAATCACAGGTCCTGCTAATATTACTTTTTTTAGCATATATTTACGATTGAAATAAACGATCAACTTTATTTAGAGGTTAAGAAAAGTACAGATACCATTTTTTTCTATGAAACACATTTGCCCCCCTGAATTCTATTCACCAACCCCAGTGAGTTAAAAAGAAAACTGAATGAAATTTTTCTGTGCCAGACATTGTACTACAGAGGATACAAAAATGATTAAGAGCCGATTTTGGTCTCAGGCATGTAGGAAATATAGGAAAGTAATGTAAACCGAAAGGGGTGTAACCAATAAGGAATAAGACAGCCATCTTGAAAATTTTTTGAAAAGTGTAAGATATGGCCCAGAGATTCTACTCAGATGTGCAGTGTGGGCCTAGAGAAACCCTCTTATGTGTGTACCAGGGACAATTATTGTATTACAATATTCTTAGTAAAAGTATAAAACTGTAAACGATCTAATAGTCCATAAATAAATAAAAGGTTTTATATAAAGTGAGATCTATTAATAAGATGAAATACTACAAAGCAGTTCAGTGGTATAATATTGGTTATGATAGTGATATGGGCATCAAAATCAAGGGTCACAGTTTCACTGTCCGTATAGATATAAACGTGAGGAGTACTAGCAATGGACCCATGGGGAAATCTCTAGGACATACACGAGAGAGGGAAACAGCAAGCGCAAGGAAGATGTCTACAGTTTTGATTTCATTCATCTAACTTAAAAAACATCGCAGTCAAAACAATGCAAATTATTTCTTATGGAATACACACAGAAATCAAAACAGAAGAAGAATATACACTGGCTTAAGACAGACTGTGGAGAGGTGACGTTAAGAACGGAGCAGTAAAATAGTCTGACAATGTCTGCGAAACAGCAAAATATTGATTTGTGTATTCTGGGAAGTGAGAGTATGGATGCCTGTTTAAGATTCAAGGAGCAGACGAAAAGGAACAATAAAAAAAATCTGACGAATAAAATAATAAAGGTAAAGAAAAGAAAAAGAAACTCTTCCTGGGGAAGCTTCTCAATGGCAGGTTTGGGACTTTCACAGGCAGAATCCGTAACGTGAAATGCTGTTTTCATTGACACTGAGGAATCATGCTACTTACCAAAAATATGATCAATAATGGTGTTTAAATGTTCAATCTTTATAGAATGTGAATCTGATTAAAAATTAGAAGTTTGGATGATAAAGTATAAAAGTAGCTTCTTAGAGCACCTGTGTGGCTTAGTCGGTTAAGCATCTGCCTTAGGCTCAGGCCATGATCTCAGGCTCCTGGGATTGAACCTCACTTTGGGCTCTCTGCTCAGCGGGGAGTCTGCTTCTTCCTCTGCCCCTCCCCCGGCTCATGCGGTCGTGCTCTCTCTCTCTCTCAAATAAATAAACATATAAAATCTTTAAAGAATAGTAGCTTCTTAAAGAATTGAGTTATTATCACATGCCTTAGGCTTTCTGATCATTTAATTCACACAAAATCCTGCGAAGGTTATTTTATCGATCATGATATTTAGGTCAGAGTGGTTCAACGACTTGCCAAAGCTCCCACAGCAAATAGGAGGAGGCAGTAAGATGTGAACCACAGCGGCGTTCCAGGGCCCATGCTTCTAAGCTCAGCTCAGGGGAGGTACATGGACAATAGTGCTGATCTTTTGAAGACAAATCTTGACATTCTTGGGCCATGACTAACAAGCACTCAGGACTTCAGACAAAGCAATCAGTGACTCGTCGAGAAACTCTGACAGTACTCTTTTTCCATTGAAATATTTATTGAGTGTCTACTGCATGCTACATTCTACCACAAGAGGTTTTATGTGTATGCATCATTCCTGAATCATTAAAACATATTTTTGAAAAACTACTATTTGCCAGATGCTATGGGAAATACTGAGATAAATAAAGCATGGTGTCTGAGCTGAAGGAGATTAGAATCTAGTGGAGAAGCCAACATAGGCTTAACAATATAATGTGTTTTAACCAATTGATTGGAAACTTGTCAATCTGACAAAATGAGCTTAAAGTAATTTTTTATTGAGATGTAATTGGCATAAAATTTAAGAAGAAGAGAAAAAAAAACCTTTCTGTAGAAAATGACAAAACCCAATACTGTGTGTTGGGGGGCGATATTATGATATACAATTATAAAAAGTAAAATAAGAGTTACCTAATAATTCTTCCCCCAAAATGGGGATACCTGGAAGCCAACATTTTTTTTAAATAAGTGATCATAGCAGGATTATGTGATATAAGCCACATGTATTTTTTTTTTATTTTTTTTATTGTTATGTTAATCACCATATATTACATCATTAGTTTTTGATGCAGTGTTCCATGATTCATTGTTTGTTCATAAGCCACATGTATTTTGATTTAACCAAGCAAGTTAGTCAAATTAATCCTAATGATCAGTGGAGTGTCAGATGTCACAGCAAGTCAGAGGGTGACCTTCTTTTAGCAGTCTCTAGGACAGCCAGTTTCTAAAATAAAAACAAACAAGACCCCCTAACAACATATATTTCCCCCCACTAAATAATTCAGATTCAAGTAAATAAGTAGATATATTACCTTAAAATTTGACTCTGACACTCAAAATGTATAGAGATGGTTTGAAAAGTTAGTGTCATAAAGAACTAAAATATCAGAATTTTCTTTCAGAGAAATTCCCAGTGGGTTTTTCTAAGACCGTGGTTTCCTAAATGATATCACAGTGATTGAAAAATATTTTAAAACATTATGTTTAAATATGCATTTAAAAATAGTGCACTCAAATGTTTAAAAAAGAAGTACGAAAATTATATTTCCCAAAGTATTTTTAGGGAGGAGTCTGCAGGTCCTTATCTGCGACATTTGCACATTTATGTTACTGAATTTTATGGTCTGCATTTATGTGTATGTTAAATTTCAAACTAAGAAATCAGACAACTTGATCGTTATTGATTTTTAAGCTCTGCCTCCGTGACTTTGAATGCAAAAATACTGAGCATAACTGTTCTGAATGAATCAAAGGTAAAGTTTTGTTTTGTTTTGTTTTGTTTTGTAGAATGGCTAAACTCATATTTCTTTCATTTTTTTATTTGGGGATACCTGGTTTTCATGTATATAGTTTGCTAGAAAAACCAATTAAAAATAGTGAAATTTTTCTGCCTTACCAGAAATATCTCTATTACATGGCATTTTGTAGACCATAATATTACACAATTTGTGCTTTTACTTATTGGCAAACTTATTCAACAACAATTAAATAAGAACCTACTACTTGCAAGGTAATGAGCTGTGGGTTTACTAGTAAGGAAGAAATAACTCCAGCCTTCATGAAAGGTTTTCACATTTCTGATATGATTTACTCTTTTCGTTCATACCTATTGCTCTTTCTATGATAATTAATAATTAGCTGCTCTTATAAAATTGAGGGTATTCCTTACTCTTACATCAGCTCAACTAATATCACTTCAGCCTAGTAAATTCAGGTAAAGCAGCAAAATCAACATTCATTCTTAAAATAGAATTATATTATTATTTTTAAAGTTCTGAGATATTTTCATACTCCAAACTATTCCTGCTTATTTTTCCTCCCACTTCTAATGCCCTCAGGAAATAGCTTTTCAACATCTGAAGCTCACTGAGTTTACATTCTTCCTCAAGGGACTTTATAAATTTTTCTAAAGTTTCTTCCACCAAAGTTTCTGGATAAATACATAAGAAGAAAAAAACATGCTGTAGCTAAAATAATGTGGGGAAGCAAAGTATTGACTCCCCTTAACCAGATACATTTCTTGAAGAAGTCCCCATACCCTTTAACATGCTAATGCGTATTGAGACTCCAGAGAAAGTGTATAAAATACATTATTTCATCAAATTACTTGGCTTTGGAAGCCTTTATTCAAGGTCCTACAAGGACTAGTTTTCTGAGAAATACATTTGAGGGGAAAAAATGGATTAGTGCTGGCACTTAGAAAATTGATGAGTCCTAATAGCAAACATGGGCTCTTAAGAAGTCATTTCGGTTAATCCATTTCCAGTTTTAGAGTGTTACTGAAATGGTATGCTCAGGAGTGTAACAGAGAGAGAATATCTGAATTTCAGCAAGGCATTCCTTCATGAGAGCAAGAAACATGGGCTGAGTGACAGTTTAATTACTTGGGAACACATCAGGTTAAATTAGCTAATACAAAAATAATGATTAATGTATCTGTGTCCAGTTGGATTTTTGCCTCTAATATTCCTACTCAGTCCAACTTTTTAATCCACAGTCTTCATGAGGACATAGATGCATTCGCACTGAACCTGCAGGAAAGTAGAAAGGATAACTGATGTACTAGCTCAGGGATGGGAAAGTTTTCCTATAAATGACAAGATAGTGAATATTTTACATTCCGTGAACCATAGTCTTTGTCAAAATATTCAACTCTGCTGTCACTTACAGCATGAAAACAGCCATAGACCATGCATTTTTAAAAAAGAAGAACAACATGGGTCTTTCACAATGAAACATTATTTATAGAAAAGGCACTGAGCTGGATTTAGCTCACAGGCTAAAGTTTGATGACCCTTTTATTACTAGTCAGAGCAAAAAATATTCAACAGTCTGATACAATTGGCTAAATCTGTGCAATTGAAATGTAGTAGATGTAATATTTTGCATTCCAAGTCAACAATTCAATCCGTAGGTATTCAAAGGTAAAGATATGGCTTAACAGTACATGTGGATCAGATTTCCCCTCAATTGTTCCTGAAGTCAGAATTGAAATTATTACATGGTGTAAAATTAAGGCAAATTTAGATTCAACAAAAGGAAAAAAAATTAACAAATGTAGCAGCCCCCCAGGGAAATAAGCTACTTTGGCAGGCAGTTCTTCTCCTTATGGAGCAAATCTTCAGGTATCAAAAGAGTTCTTCTGACCACCTGTTGAAACAGAGATTCAATTACTAACTAGGAGACTGAGCACTCAAGTCTCTATCCCACTCAATATTCTCTGACTTTATTACCTGGTGAGATTTAAGTTATCAATTTTCTTAATCATGAAAGTCCTTAGTTTTTTAAGGAAATTTTAATTTCTAGACTGAATGCTACTAAAATCCTCTATTAATAACTTTTAGGATATTTCTATTGCCTTGTACTTGTTACCTTTCCAGTGCAATGTTTAATCAGTTTCCAAAAAAAGTGTTTCTGACACAGCCTAAAAAGCAAAGTATTTGGATGTTAACCTTGGTGTTTACAACAATTTAAGGTACCCTTGTGACCGATTGAGACCCATGTGTCCTTGGTTTCAGTATTTAAAATGGTTTCAGTATTAAAATGCAATGTGACTTTTTAAAAGCAAACTATGCAGAAGATGTGTAAATCTTTGATGTGTGATAAGAAATTGCCATCACATCATCAACTTCCCAATCAAGCTAAGCTACAAATAACAGCTTTGATTATGACTTTGTACTGACCTTGTCCTTCTAGTAGATCCTGTAGCAGCATTCTTTGCAATATCTACCCATGCACCTCATTGTAATTTGAAAGGCTGTACATTTTTTATTAATATTGAAGATATTATTGTGTGATACAATAATTGTGTATATACAAGTTAGCTACCTGTGGTTAATATTCTTGGAGTTTCTCTCTCCCTCACTCCGGCCATATCTTCCTCCTCTTCCCTCACAGCAAAGTACTGCAAAGTTTAAAAAGTATTTACTTTCAGGAATTTCAGTTTAAATTATGAATTAGTTTTAACTAATGGATTCAAAGATATTAGAGTTAAAAAATTTTCACAAAAAAGAAAGGCCCAGGAAAAGCTATAAAATAGAAGAAACATGTTATCTTAAAAGGAAAAGTCAAGAAGGTTATTTTTAAGCTAAAAATTTATATACATATATATTTTCTCCTAAATGTTAACTGAGGAATCATCCCATTGGAAGAAGTCTGCAAGATACGTATTTATGCTTTTGTTGTTCTCTAAATGAGAGTCAGTGGACATGAAGATGTCAAATGAATTTGCCTATTTCTCAACTATTCCCATTAAAATTCCACCTAGCTTGTAAATGGAATGGAAAAAAAATCATACCATTGAATTATACCTTTTAGTGGTCTGAGCAATTTTTTTTCTTTCTCTTACTAACATGTTAGAATGTGACAGTGGGCTACATTCAGAGGTGCAGAATTAAATATAAAATGGTATTACTCTTGCTGTCCAAAAGAAAATTCAAGAAATTCACAGAATTACAAATAGAAAATGTGGTCTGTATAGTCACTGAGAAATAAAATTATTTAAAACAACACTGGAAATGTTTTGAATAATGCAAGGCATGCGTAACAAAATGAATGGTCATTTCATGGAGGTTGTCAGCTCTGACTGCTTATTCCATTTTTGGATTATAGCTTGCTTCTTCATGTACTATTATTATTGATTTATGTTTAGGCTGTATCTTTGATCTGCACGGTATACTGTTTATTTAAAGGAAATTTTTCATATTTGAGTATTATGTATCATTTATAGGCATAATAAAAATGCTTTCAATAGAATTTTTATTATTTCCAAAATAATGTCAAAACGGTGTATTTCAGTATAATTAAAAATTAGGCCTCATTGTAAACAGTTAATCTTTCGATAATCTTGTGTAGTAAAATTCATTTATTGCCATTTTTTAAGTGCAGACTGTTTTGGGGGGAATATTGTCTGGGTGATGTTAACAAAGGTAACTTTAATCAAAGTGCTCTGTTGGATAAATATGATTAGGAACGTTGATATATTTCCTTCTTAAATATTTGCAATGACATTGGATTCCAAGAAGCCATACAGTAAAGAAAGATGTTTAACTTTGCTCTCCCCTAATTTTCAGGTTCATTTAGGGGATTATTAAGCATTATTAAAAGTGTTCAGTTTAGAAAAACAACTGATGTACAAGAACACTGAAGTTCTTTTGTTGTAAGAAGCTGAATTAATTTACTGAGATATTCTGTATTAGGATAAGTAATGCTAGCTGCTTTAATAAGCAACCTAAAATTACAGTGGCTTAGCTTGGCAAACGTATATTTTTTTGTTAGCATAAAATCCAAAGTCAATGACCTTCATCCAGGGTCTCTTTTAGGTAGCTCTCCCCCAAGGAATGTATGAGATATTTGGTGTCCTTCCATCTCCAACATCTTAAGAGACCTTTGCTTCCAAGCCCAGCTGACTAAGGAGAGAACATATCATAACATGCTACAGAACGTATCGTTGAAAAGACAAAGTTTTAGCTATACGCTGGATTCTGTGTAAAATGTAGGAGTTCGTTCATTCAAAAGTATATTTTTTGAGCACCTACTGTGCACCAGACCCTTATGGAGCAATGAATAGAGAGACAAAAGTCCTTGACCTCATCAACCTTACCTTCTACTGGGCAGAGACAGACAAGAAGTAAATACGGAAAACCTTTCGTACATCAGATGGTGATAAGTATGGTGAATAATAATCTCTATGTGTAGAGAAGCAGATAGGAATTCCAAGCATAGGAGTGATGAGTTAACATTTTAAGCAGAGAGGGGCCAGGGAAGTATTTGAAGGAGCTGAGTCAGAAGGACATAGTCCCAGGCAGAGGAACTATCAAGGGACAGGCCCTAGAGGTTCAAATGTGCCTGCTGGGTTTGAAGACCTACAAGAAAGCCAAAGCGCTTGTCAGGGGTAGGGGTGGAGGAAATGAAGGGATAGGAGGAAGGATTGGTCAGAGTGGGGTGACGAAATGGTATTGTAGAGAGGCTCAGAGAAGGGGCAGGTCAGAGAGGTTGGAAGTGGAGGAAGGACTTGAATCAGGTCTGGGGGGGTGGGTAGAATATGGATGCTCAGAAGAAATGAGGGTGTTCTACATATGGGGAACGATCATGAGGGAAGATGGCAAGTTGAGAGCACAGCACACAACCATGTGCTCCAGACATGAAGTCACAGGATGCAGAGGCGAGTTCCACACCTCGCCCTTCGTTTCCACAATGACAAAGCAGAAGAGTGGCCCGGGCCTCCCCTTGATGTTGTGCAGCTCTATGTATGCCAATGTAGCAAGTGCTAAAGAAAGATAGGATTCCCACAGGAACAGATATTCAGGGACCCTGCAACTTCTTCTTCACCAGAAGCGAGTGTGTGAATTGCTATTTCCCATCATGGTTTAGGCAGAGACAGGAGTCTGGTCTCCATGACACATTGGACACAGGATGTTTTATGGCTGAGCCTGGGAACGTAGGAGTCTGTCAGTTTTCCTTTTGTAACATGGGCCAAAACTGTATCACAACGTGCCATCTTCAAGGGAAGACCAAGGAATATAGAATATTGCTAGTTAAGAAGTTGAAGAGAACTGGGTATTTGTAAATATTAACAAAAATTATTTGTTTTGATCCTTTATAGTATGGTTCCATCGGTCATTACTTTCAAGTTTAAACGTTGTCTTTGAAAAGTGCAAGAGTGACAAAGCATTTGCAGCTCAAAGGTCAAGAAATAAAACTATTTTTAGGTCTAGTTTAATATATTTTCTCTTCAAATTTTAATACACTGTGGGTGTCTCTGTGTGTGCGTGTGTATAGCAATTCCAGATGTTCAAATTAGAAAACTTCCTTGGTAGAATCTCTCTATTCTAACATATCTAATAGCATTTCCTCACAAGTACCTGATAAATCATGATATTTTCAGTCATAGCAATTAACTGATTTTCAAGGAAAAAATAGTTATACTGTGTATATACAATTTAAATTGATAATTACGATATATGGTTTTATATGTACAAAGCTATATAGCACATGGATATGCACATACATGTACTGCATATTTAAATGGATAATCATAAACACGGCTAATTGCTTTAATATTGCTAATATGTGACTTCATCCATTCTAAGAATTAAACAAGCACAAAAGAGCATATCTACAGAATAAACAAAAGTGAAAATCATTTTTGAAGTCTAGCCACAGTTACCAAAAAGAAAAAATAAACAGAAGTTTTATCAGTAAATTTACATAATCTTTTCACTATTAGGATTCGCTAAAAAAATACTTTATTATTTCTATTTTGAGCATAATCAGAAGTCTCTAACAACAATTAAGTGGAAAAATAATAATGATCAAAGTCAAGAAGTAACATATATCTTGAGTCTAGTCATAGATTGATGCTTCTTATAACACTTTTTAAAAACCTTTCACACAAATCCTTAACCTCATCCAGACCTTATCAATCCCAGCAGGACCTTATGCCCTACTTTGATGAGATTGAGATCTCCTGTATTGGGCCAGCAACTTGAGAAGAAAAAAATACCCATTATCACACACACACACACACACACACACACACACACACACACACACACAC
>NW_027397066.1:131791468-131862985 GCF_003265705.2 Callorhinus ursinus
CACACACACACACACACACACACACACACACACACACACACACACACCTCTTTACAGTCCTTTTTTTTTTTTTTCCTGAAAAAGAAAAGGTGCTCTGATACACAGTTCAGCTGGCTGTACTCTGGATTGCTCCCTCTTTAAATACTTGGTTATTCAATTGTACTCTTTCTCCCATCTTCTAATTCTGTGGCTTTCTTCTCTACTGCCTTCCCACATGCAGAGGTAGCCTCATCCTGTAAATGGATTTGGATGATCCTTCAGCTCTGCTGTTCCTTCAAGTTGCCACTGAGGGCCTTCTGTTCTCCTGAGTCCAATCACCTACAATGTCTCTACATGGAAGATGGCTTGGCACCACACCCCACACTCTTCCCATTCCCTTCCTGTGGTCTGTCTTCCCTTCTGCCTGTCTACTGAAATTCCTCTTACTAAGGTACCCATGGCCTCCTCACCTCCAAGGCCAGAGAGCTTTTCTCAGTTCTTTTCATCCGTATCCCCTCTACAGTTTCATTCCACACCTCCGGGACAGACTCATTTGATTCTTTTTTCCCCAGAAAATTTTCCTACTTCTTTTTTAATTGCTCTGCAACTCCACTTACTTTCTCTCTACCCCCATTTAAATATATTTCTCAGGGTTTTTTCTGTGAGTACACATGCCTTTCCCCTCAGTACTCAGTCCCTCAGAGTACACATCTCTGTTCTCATCTCATGGTCGTTAGCAATCTTGCCTATGGAAATGACTCTCTCATGTGTATCTCCAATCCCAGTGACCTCTTTGCCGAGCTCAAGGCCTGTGGTTACAACAGAGTGTTAGACGTTGTCTGTTGGATGCTTCCACTGTGACCGCAAAGTCGGTATGACCAAAGAAAACTATACTGCCTCCCTCAGAGCTAACTCCTTCTTCTGACCTATCTATTTCTTCCTAAGATGCTTCTATTCACTAAGGCACAGATCTTTGATCATTTATGACATTTGGGGCCATATTCACACAATTGAAAAGCCTGTAAAGTCCGTGTCCATAACTCCTTTCAATCCCACTTAAAGCACAATGTTTATTGCAAATCCTCATAAATTGCTTTCTCTCCTACAGGCCTTTCTGTTCTAATCCACTGAAAATGCCAATGTCCAATTATTATTTTTTTTTAAGTTACCAGGTCTACTTTTTAAGGACCCTCAATTACCTCTTTGGGTCCACGCAATCAAATATTAGAGACCTCTACAAGGTGGCCTCTACCTCGTTTCCCTGCTTAATATCCCACTGATCCCCCATGAATATTCAATAATCCAGCTACGCGAAGTTGTAAATGTGTCCCTACGATTTTCTTCTTTTGAAACATTACTCACGCTTCATCCATTCTCAGGAATCCTGCTACCTCTTTCTCCCTCCCAGACGTCACGTCAATTCTGCTTATACCTAAAGACCACCAGTTCAAATTTCACGTCCTTCAGATTTGTCTTTTCTAATCCTCTCAACTATTTAAAACCCTTACATGATGACAGTTAGTTTAGTCCAGCTGTTTTTCAGATACAATATCCCAACTACATATATCAAAAGTTCTTATGTAACTATTTTTCTATTAGTGCCTGTAGCATTAAACTAAAAACCTTGAACATAGTAGTGATCCAGTAAATGCTTGTTGAACTTACAAATCTTCCACTTTATCCACTCAAGCTTTGATATCCAAATCTGGAATTTAGGTAATACAGACAATTTAAATAGTTTCAGAAAGTAACAAAATGGGTACATATTTAATTAAGTAAGCACTGAAAACTCTCAATGAACTTAAATCATATGAAAATTGGTTAAGAATCAAAGAAGAAATCTAGTGAACAAAATTAATTGAAAGATTCTATGAAAAAGAAAATATCTAAAAGGCAAAAGATGCTGTAACATAAAAAAATGAAAGTTTAGAAGTGAGAAAAAAACACTTTTTCTTTTTAAATGTTACTGGAAATGTGCTGGCTCAAGTTTTCCAATATTACCAAGAGAGACGCTAAACATTAAAAATATGCAAATGTCCTCTTTCTGCTTTATTTCCTTTTATAGGTCTTTTGCTACCAAGAAAACCTGTGCTGTTTAGGGGTCAGGAATTTATTTAGAATCTTAAAACTTTATAACTAATCTTAGATGAATTCCCCAAATAATATTCATGACTAAGCTTCTAGTGACTAGAATAAAAATAACATATCTCAGTTCAAAAGCTCTGGAAGTTCCAATGGTGTGAGAATTTTAGATACTAATAACGATGAGAAGCTGATGAGGAGAAAGAAGGGAAAGTAGTGATAGAGTCTGTAGATGATTCCTTTAATAAATTTTGATGTATTGGAAAAAAAAGTTTTTGGCTTTCCATAAAAATATTTGGGTTTAAATAACTCATTGTTGTATTGGCAAGACCCTGCCTCACAACACGTGTTTATGTAATGGAAAATGACTCACAACCGAATATTGTAAAGTTACTGCTCAAAAGTGACAGGAGCAACTCAACTGGAACAATGACACTGCTCAAAAAAATTTTTTTTCTAAGGATTTTATTTATTTGAGAGAGAGAGAGAGAGAGAACGAGAGGGAGCACGATGTGGGGCCTGATCCCAGGACTCCAGGATCATGACCTGAGCGAAGGCAGGTACTTAACCAACTGAGCTGCCCAGGTGCCCCAGACACTTTTAAAAACTTAAAGCAAAAAATGCATTTTCTGAATAATATATGGAATCTATTATAAAAATTATTCTTGAAGCTCCATACTAGGTTGGAGATCTTGTCCCTCTATAAACGTAAAACAGATTTTCACAGTTATAGGTAATATTACAGTAAAATGTACTTGAAAAAAAAATTAAGAACACATTGGTTTCTTGAAGCAGACAAATCTCTTGTTCCCACAATATTTGTATTAGCCAAAGCAACCAGAATTTTAAAGCTATCCTAGAATTCTAAAATTCAAGACAGCGAAACTCCGTAGGATTTAGCATTTGATGCACCTACTTCTCACCATAAATGGTCCAATTCCACCTCATTTTGTTCCTTTTAAAGACAAAAAAAAGTAAATAGTTTTTGTCTGTTTTCTATTTTAAAGATACTCCAAACAAAATATTAGAATTCCTTTCAAGGTTCATTTTATTTTCCTTGATTTTTTTAATTTATGAACATTTTTAACCTTTAAACATATTCCTGGAAACTGCTTTTTCTTATATTGAGAAGAAAAAAAACATAAAATATTTTCTACCGTGGCCTTTTTCCTCTCAAGTCACACACCATGGAAGACTGTCAGAATTTATACGATACATAATTACAGCATGGATTTTCAAATTTACACTTTTTAAAGCCTTTTCTCCAAAATAGATTTTTAAAGGTCTCCAATATTTGCTTTAACAGACTGAAAAAAAAATCAAAACAAAAATTTTTAACTACTGGCTCATTCTCTTTCCTCCTCTATAAAATCCACTTGATAATTCAGGATTCATACAAAATACGTTATGCAGAGAATTAAAGATCAGAACATTCCATAAGTAATGATCCAACAAATACTTCTTTCTCAGGGCTAAAATAGCTCATTTATAAATTGCCTGTTTTTTAAAGACTGGCTGAACCAAGAATTTGATCTATCAGTTTTGAAACATGCCCTGAAGCACAAACACAATGAGAGAGGATCTCAGCGCGAGGAATGAGGTCTGTGTCGCACCTGGCAGGGTGCCTGATGGAAGCTTCAAAGAGTGAAGGAAGCTGCTTTCAGGTTGCAGAGAGGACGAGCTGACTTAATAAAGCCATTTTCTAAGCTTTTAAAAAAATCTTTCACCAAAGTTCTAAAGATTTCCATGATTTTCTCAGGTGCCGGAGGCCTGGGAGAAAATTTTTAATTGATTTTCATTAAAACCTTATATATTCTATGAGCAAAATGCGGGAGATGTGACAGAATGTTCTCCTGGCTTTTTCTGCCCTTCCTTATCTTTCGTGAATGTGATTTCTGTGCCCAGATTGCGTAGATGTCTTAACACAGATAATCTCTTTATGGGTGGAATAAAAATATTTTTTGGATTCTCATTGAAAAAAAAATCTGGAATTCTTACAATGAAAAGCTGCGCATCAAACAAATAAAGGGTAAAAAAATAAATTCTATGAATTCATTAATAAAATACTTCAAAATAAACAAATAATATTAAAGTACAGAGGGGATGCTGTCAACTCTTGGCCAGTTAAGGTCATTGCAATTTATGTTACATAAACATGGAGACCTTGCCTCCCTTTACAGTCTACTAGCTGGTACATTGGCCAGGCTTTAAGATCTGTTGTGGTCATCCTGAAAATAGGCCATTTTATGAGATAATGTAAACTGTACCCTCACACACACACAAAATAATAATAATAAGCATGGCAGAATGGCACAAATCATACAAAAGTCAAGCACCACCATATTGATACATTACAGCCAGGAAAGAAATCAGAGTTTTAAAAATGTAAGAATATAATTCTGCATTGTCAATTGATCATTACAAAACTCTGTGGTCTTCCAATTTGTGCTGCTCACTACATTTTTCTCTCTTCATTGCAGCTTTTTCAAATGGTAGTGTATACTTGCTCTTTCATTTATCCTGTAGCCCCATACAATCTTCTTTCCCCCGTGGTTCAGCAAATCTCATATCTAAAATATAACCAAGTGTCACTTCTTCATTATTATCCTCCAACTGAGGAGGTGACAAACCCTTTCCTTCCTGTGTGTTTTCCGCAACTTTTGTTGATTCCCATCATACTATATTCTCATGCTTTTCTTTTTTAAAAAAAGATTTATTTATTTTTAAGAAAGAGAGAACGAAGGAGGGGGCGTACCCTTGTGCATGAGCAGAGGGAGGGGCAGAGGGAGAGCGAGAGAGAATCCTAAAGCAGACTCCCCACTGAGCTCAAGTCTGAAGCTGGGCTTGATCCCAGAATCCTGAGATCATGACCTGAGCAGAAACCAAGAGTTAGACACTTAACCAACTGTGCCTCCCAGCTGCCCCTATTCTCATGCTTTTCATCCTGATTTTTTCTTATTCTTTTTAAACATTTCCAAGGTTTGGCCAAGGTTTTTTTTTTTTTTTTTTTTTTTTTTTAAGACCTGAATGTTTTTTTTTATGAAATACTTTTACTTTGTCCCAATTAACAAAGGAGCTTTCAATATGATAAGATTTCTTCACTTTCCATTAAGGGAATAAATATGGTCATGCTTAAAGGAGGAGGAAAAGGGACATTTAAACAAACATTGGGGAAAATGTGGAGGTGACAAAACACAGGCTTAGTTTGCTTTTATACAGTGGTGGTTTTGTTATTTACATAAACAACATATACGGGACAGGAGCTTTTTAAAATCTAGTAAAAAGTAAAAATTTTTGCCAATTTTTTTAAATGTTTCCATGTAAGAAAAAATAAGTTCCTCTTATCGCTCTTGAATTAATCACAATTTATTTAATAATCATTTCATATTAGAAGACTTAAGTGTGGCATTTCACCCAAGCAGACTGTAATCCACAAGCAGTATAAAAGGGGATTGATTACTTTTTTGTTTGTTTGGTTGGTTTTTTTGTTTTGGTTTGGTTTGTGTTGTTTTTGTCTGTTTGCTTTTTGTTCTCTATTTCCTTAGCAATCTCCATACTATCTTCTTATGAATCTTAATACTGTCATCTTTCATAAGTCAGTGGTCTCTAAAACTTCAACCAATCATTAGTGCAGTTGACCATCATATTTATATATCGTCATCTAATCTCCTTCTTGAACTTCAGCTTTGCTTTTATAACTGCATGTTAGAGATATCTCCCTGGATGTTTCACAGCAAATCAAACTTAACGTGTCTGAAAGGATATCCTCCTCACCAGAAATTCCTCCTTGCTTGTCATGTCTGTAATTGGCACCGATATTCTCTCAAGCCTCAAGGCTTATGCATCATCTTACCTCCCCATCCTTGCTCATATATTCCACGATCCTCCCAGTCAGAAGTGAGCCACTAAATTCCTAAGAATGTTTTTGAATATTTTTGTGATGCCTATCAAGTTTTGATTTACTATGCTATTTGGTTCCGTTTACATACCCTACTTACTATACTAAAAACTCCTTAAATTCAATATCATGGCTTCCTAACATAGATCTATTCCCAGAAGGTATTCAGATTATGTCTGATATCTGACTAAATGAACAATTAAGTTAATTCGGTCTACTCAAAAAGCCACTCATAGAAGGAATAATTAATTTTGAGATAATTTACATACATAGTCTTTTCAAAAATATTTATGACCATAGCGACCCTGCAGTAGGAATTAGCCATGGGGAAAGGTGCAGTCTTCACATTCCTGACATTCACTCCAGGGCACAAACCAGGTAAGAGGTAAGATTCTGAATGATAACAGGTTTGCTGACCCAGGTGGAGGATATGAATCTGCGCCGTTGGTCACATAATTGATTTTAAAGAAAAAGCCTTGCAGATATTAATCCTTGCTGATTTCTCTGAATGCTGAAAACTTGTATTTCAACACAACGGCTACCAGTCAGAATTCTTCACATCTAATCTTTGGCTCTTTCTTCTGTGCATTTTACCGGGTGATGGTGACATATTCTTTGTCTAAAAGGAAAATAAACAGTCAAATCAATGTCTTCATGAAAGGGATTAAGAGCATACTTATATGCAGTACACAGGGGAAAGGATAGATTCTGCCATTACATTGTGTGGGCGAGAAAGGTACAAAGGCTAAACAAGGAATTCAGGGAGCGAGGAGTGAAGGCCCTTAATAGAACTGACATGATTTGAAGGGACAATTACTTACAGGAGTAAATCTAAAAGGCAAGGGCAAGATCACACAGCACTTCAAAATAACAGAACTATATGGCGATGTGCTGAATACTTGAAAATAATATTTTAGTAAAGCAAAAATCATTTTGTTTTTCATTTTGTAAATTACCTCTATTAAGTATTTTTAAATCAAGAGTGTCCTACTGTTCCCCAGTTATTTTCCAAATGTTAGCCGCTAGTATAAAGGGTTATGTAGTCACATTATAAAACATTAACCTTGATCCTCACAAGCAGCAAAGATGTCTGTTTCTTTTGTGTGTGTGTGTGTGTATGTGTGTGTGTGTGGTATATATATAGAATGATAGCAGATGTGAAATTTGAGGGAAGACAAAACATCTGAATCACTGTTTCCATGACAACAGTTTATAAAAAAGATATAGAAACATAGTAAGTTGAGGCAATTTTAAATTCGAAGGAAGGGTGTTTGACTTTGCGTTGTAAAAAAATTAAAAAAAACTTTCTGTATAAATTATTTTTTGACATAAATACGGGAAAGCTTGTTGTCAAGGTTACACTTAATGACCGATAGAAGAAATGCCCTAATTCATAGCTAGAAAAATAAATTTAAAATGCTTTTAAATCTGCCTACCTCTCACCAGATGGTCTGGAGCATAATAATTCCCATGTTCAACAGGCATAGACATTTTCACTATTCATTTGGATTTCAAAAATCATGCCACATTCTTAAATTTTATCTTAAAACACAAATTAATATTTAATTCATTGAATACACAAGGCATTGAATTACATAATGATGAAGATACAGAGATGAGTGCTTCCAATCTAGTAAGGAAGAAAAACAAAGACTACAAATAATATAGCACAACTCAAAAAGTATCAAGGAATGTAAAAAAGACCTAAGCAAGGTACAGTCAAAATTACAGAAATTACTTGGGACTGCTAATCGAATCAGTTTTCATGGAGGCAATTGCAGCTAATCTGAACCTCAGCAAATAAAATGAATTTGGAAAGGTAAAGATACAGATAAGTATATTTTGAGGATGGTCTTACAATAAAAGGTAAAAAAAAAACAGAAAGAAAGAAACATGGCACATTTGAAAAAAAGATTCAATTGGGAGTAAATAATAGAAAGTAATACAGAAGAGAATTAAGCCTTGAAAATTATAGACACTCAATAAATCTTGTATAAAATGAATAATTACATCGAGTCTAATAGAAAGAATTGAAATGAATTAATTGTTAAAATAGGACTTATCATCGAGGTCTTGAAAGTCAAATTGTAGGTTTTAGAATTTATTCTGTTGGAAGGTAATTTATTCATTTAAGGCATATTTATTAGTTGCTCTTTAAAATTGAGCATTTCAAAAGTTTCTAGGAATTTAAAGAGAAACATGACAGTCTTTGAGTTTTGGGAAGTCATTGCCTGGTTCCCCTGGCCCAGGGTTAATGGGGGGCTTACTATAGTGCTGCCTGGCATAATTTTCAAGGATCAGTGAGGCTTAGACAAAGAGGGGAAGAAATCGAATTCCAGGGAGAGTTGACTTATGGCCTAAAGGTACAGAGGCTAGAAATTGTCTCGAGTGTTTTGGGGTGGTCCTGGTTTTCCCCGGACTTTCCCAATTTTATCACTGAAAATTCTGTGTCCTGGGAACCCCCTCAGTCTTGGACAAATTGAGCGGTTGGGAGGAGTGGACAGAGAAAGGCTACAAGTTTCATAAGGCAGAACATGAAGATAAGGCAGGGATTGGGAAAATATAATCCTGCAGAACTAGCACATGTTGGATCATAGAGTTTTGATTCAAGGCTAAAAGTCTAGGATCTGATCCAAGGGGACCACTGATGAGTTCTAAACAGAAAAATGACATGGTTTTTTTCTACTCATTAGATAAAACAGTCATCAGTAAGAAGACTACTGGCATATACTCCCAGCAAGAAATAAGGACAGCTGAGCAGATTGATGGTAGAAAGCATGGAAAAGAAAAGTAGAAACATTTGGAGAATATAAAATATATAAAGCTTGATTGATTAGAGATGGAAGATGATGTCAAAATTCATTCAAAATTCTCATTTAGTGCCTGTTAGATGACAAATACTATTCTAGGAGGTGAGGATAAGGAGTAAAACAAGTATGTAGTTATATATGTTCTGTTGGGGATGCCATCTCATGAAATGTGGAATGCAAGAGAAAGAACAAGTTTTTGAACTACGTTATGAGTCCAGTTTGGTGCATTGGTTCTCTTACCTGCAGAATGGCATGAAAAAATTTCTGGACCAATCAGTCATACTTTACAAAGACTGCTCTAGCCACAGTGAATAAAATAGATTTTGTGGGACAAATTCAGGAAATAAATAGAGAACAGTAAGAGCTCCATTCATGAACACTGAGACCATGGCATACAGAGGATTTGGTAGAGAAGTAAAGGAGGGAATAAATATGAAAGACATCACAGAGGCTATTTGGACTTAGTACCTTATTGGGAACCACACAATGGAGGGGGTAATGGAAAAGAAAACTCAAAAGAAGGGGAGCTTCGGAAGATAATGAGAGAGAATTTTGACACATTGTTTGCACAGATTCTCAGGGTCATTCATGGATGCTCTGATGATGTCCAACAGAGTCAAAAATACAAAGTAGGACATCAAGGAAACCTTAACTTGTTGACTACAAGGTAACCTGAGATAGACACTCAAATCCATCAGAGTGAACGCTAGCCATTGCGGAAAAGAGAATAGAGAAAAATAACAGGAAAAATAAGGATTGAAACTTAGGGACTGTCCAAGAAGCAACAGGAGGGAATAAGACAGAAAATGGAAGATGAGTTAGGAAAGAATGAAAAAGTCATGGAAGTCATAAAGAACATCCCAATCTAAATTTTCATGATAATATTACTGTGTATTATTTATGACACTAAGAATTGCATTTTAATTGAAGTGGTTATTTTACTTAGAATCCTAAATTAACTTCTTTCTGTCCTGCCCATTCTATATCTGCTTAATCATGAGGTATTTTTAGATATACGTTTGAAATAAAGTAAGTTTTATCAAATGTAATTGGATACATGCATTCTAATACAAATACCTTGGGGAAATAAATTTTAATTAGAAATGGTTTAAAACTTTAGTTTTTCTAAACAAAGAAAATTCTAAAATTTTTATCAGAAAATTCAGAAAACATGAGTTTTCATAAATAGAGCTTATAAATATGAATTTTCAATTAAACTAGCTTAACCACTGTCGGACTCTGAAAACAAGACTGGGTAACTGAATTTTTAATCAAAACCAATTGTAAACATGAGTTTACATCAAATACAATCTGGCAGAAATGCAGTCTCTTAATTACAAAATTAGATAGGTTTCTTTTCAAAAACTTATAAAAATGCTTTTCCACTAAACTAGCCTAGTTTATTTTAAAAAGCAATAGTTCTCTAGGGGAAAACAAGTTGAAGAATATGAGTTTGCATAAAAACAAGCTTTTAAATATGACTTTCTGCCCATACTAGCTTAAAAATGGCATTTTTCTTATAATCTCATTGAATATAATGTTGACATCAAAATGATTTTTCCTTAAAAATAACTTAAAAACACAACTTAAAAACATAACAACTGAAATCAGATTTGTAACATTATTCTAATTTACCTCTCCTATTCTAATTTATAGTCCACATATCACTTCAATTTCTAAAAATAAGGCCTGAGAGGAGGAGCAACTGTTTTATGGGTACAGAGTTTCTGTTTAGGATGATAAAATGTTCTGGAAATAACTAATGGTGATGGTTACACAACATTGTAAATATATTGAATGACATTAAATTGTACAATCAAAAATGGTTAAAATGATAAGAGAGAGAGAGGAAAGAAAGAAAGAAAGAAAGAAAGAAAGAAAGAAAGAAAGAAAGAAAGAAAGAAAGAAAGAAAGAAAGAAAGAAAGAAAAACTAAAAAGGAATATCCTCAAACTCTCCAGCAATATTAACAAAGCCTTTCCTAATCTGGCCTGTGACTCTTCTTTATTCTGATCTCTGTAGAGATGCTTCAGCAGCATCCAGCTGTCCCTAACTTCCCCCACATGATACTTCCTTCTTGCCTCCTCACCTAAGTACTTGCTGTCTCCCTTCCTGGAATGCACGCGTACACACATACATACATACACACTCACACTCACACATGTTATTTTCTTGCCAGCTTCTATTCATCCTATAAGTCTCAGCAGCAGTGACATTTTGGCCTGGACTTGCTCCTTCCCAGGTAAGGGCAATTTCCCTTCTGTTGTGCTCCCATAGTACTTTGGTCAAATGCCAACCACTGAATACTTCCCATTGCTGTGAAATCACTGATTGAGGTGGATTTCACTATAGACTGGGGACAGAGGCTGTATTTTGGTTTTATTACCCAGTGCCTAGCATATGATTGGTATCAGTGAATGCTCCGTAAACATTGAATCAATGCATCCACTGTTTTCCCTCCCTATTCTGTATTTGCTCTCACATACTACTCTGTTATGTGTACCTTGGTTTGGGGGACTCAAAATGCACCCAAGATAATCTGATAACTTCTTTCTTTGACAACTCCTTAGAATTTATTGGTTTAATTTTTCATGATGCTATTTTCATTGTGTTATTCAGATGGGCTGTTTCTGGATTACTTCACATGTTTTATGTTTTGTCACCTCAACAAGCTGAAATCTTTTGAAGGCAAGGGTTTGCTTTGCCTCCTCAAACTGCACCTTACGTGCATTTGATTCCCACTTGGTAAACATCTATTGGTTACTAAAATATTCAAATAAAAGCATCATGGCTATAAATCCTTCATAAATTAAATTTTTATTTGCCTTGTACAATTAAGCAAATGGTTAATCCCTAAGGTTGCATTTTCAGCTATTTTCTTCTTAGACTAATAGGAACTGGGCTCATAGATTCATAGGTGTTTTCTAACACATACCACCGTAATCGTTACAATATTCTCATGTTAGCCTTGCCTTTTAGTCTTCTTTACACCTTTAGATGTCTCTGTTGCACTAAAATAGAGAGGGGAAATAGTCCATTTTAGCATATGTATGAAATTCCCTTTTATATATTTATTTATTTAACCAATAAGTCACTTACCTATTTTTTCGAGAAACCTGAGTTTCTACTCTGTGCCAGCCACTATTGTAGTTACTAAAGAATGAGATACAGAGAGGAACAAAATCAAGTTCCTGCTGAAATAGAGCTTACATTCTAGTGAGTAGAAAGGAAATGAATGGACAAAAAACCACATATATAAAAAATGTTACGGTGAAAACAAATGCTAAGAAGAAACATAAAACAGGGTAAGGGAAAATAAAACACAGAAGAGAAGGGAAGGAAGTGCCCTTCCTTTGCGGGTGTGCAGTGAAGGCCTTAGATGAGACATATGCACAGAGATCTAAGTAAGGAGGTGAGGGAGACAGGCATGTGACAATGAGACCCAAACAGTGAAACTACTAAAGAGCTGAGGGCAGTACATGCTTTGGAATACCCAAAGCAGAGCAGGAAAACAAGGAGGAGAGGTGACTGGGGCAGAGCGGGCCAGGGGGGTGGGGGCTGAGGATGACCGGGAGCAGAGACATACCAGTGAAAGGGGCAACAGTGGAATTCCACTGGACCCCAGAGGCCACAAGAAGAATTTAGAAGGTACTTTGAGGGAGACAAAACGTCAGGGGACGATTCTGAGTGTAGGAGCGACACGATCTGACCTAGGTTATGAAAGGCCTCTGGCTTCTGGTGCCGGAAAGACTGCCAGGGCCATGTGTGGAAGCAGAGAAAACCACCAGAAGGTTGCAAGAGTTTAGGTGAGGAAAAAGGTGGCTTAGACTAGGGCTGTTAGTGCTGGGTTCTGCTTCCACTCCAAAGCCAAAAAGAAACAAAACTGGAGAGCTGAAAGGAGTTGATGGATTATACACGAGTTTAATGGAAAGAGGCGTATACGATGCCTCCAAGATTTATGGCCGGAGAAAATGGAAGAATGAGTTTGCAAAATTACAGAAGGAGCCCATCTGTAGGAAATGTGCCCGTGTTAGAAATGTGAAGTTCAAGAAGGCTAGTCCCCATCCAAGTAAGAATGTCACACAGGTGGCTGGATATGAGAGGCTTCCTCCTCGCCCTCTCTTGTCTTTACAGAATGACGCTCACGCATCCTGCTCTAAAATTATCAATATGTTAGTGATGAGACTGAAGATTGTTCAGTAACATCCTGTAGTTGGATGGCCATTATAAGAATAGTATATAGAAAACTACGCTTAGAAATAAAATGTCATTATCTCTTCCACTTTGGGGAAGCGTTTTCTAACAGAAGTCGGTTGCTTGAGTTTTTGAGGCATATTCTTTTCTGAGAGCCAAAATATCTACTAAAAACATCTTTATGAACTAGAAATGCAGATTAATCCCCTTCAGAGATAGGAGAATTTATGTTCTGTTACTGAGTGCCAGATGCAAGACTGGCACACTTTGCATGTCAACGAGGATTACTGTCATCTAATTTGGTATTTATGCTACGACTTGCTCTGTGAGCAGCCCTCACAGGGAAAACCCTTAATGCCACAGAGCTACTGCTCAGATGGCGTGCACTTCCTGGAAATTCAGATGGGACCAGGCCCTGGACATCCCTCCTAATCCCCTTATGCTAGCTTAAGAGCATACTTTGTAGAAACTGCTCATAAGGTCCACGACTTCTGTGACTGTGCTTCTCAAACTTATGTTTCTTGGAGTGCCTCTGTTTTCATTGGAGACCATTTCTGGACTGGAGCTACCTCTCTTTGTATAGCTGCACACTGCTGTGGTTTGCCTTCCATTTGCAGCCTCGCTGTCAGCAGTGACATCAGAGGGTTGGAAGCTCCAAGGCGATATGCTTCGGAAGCATTCCTCTACATTCTATGTTTACAACTGTTCTCCTTCCACTTGACACAGTGCTTGTGTTGTTCTCATGGTTTCATTCATGCCTCTCATATGAATGACCTGGCTGGCATAGCCGTTTGCAATAAAATAGGGGAGTCTATATAAGGCACATGCTCAGGCTGGCTTGCTACTCTAATTCTTATTGCAGCCATCAAAATAAAAACACGTCTAAAGGCCAAAGGAAATCAACAAGTATTCAATAGCAACACATACGTACATACGTACAGTCCCTTCCCTTTTCCTTTCCCTTAAAAACAAAGAAGGTTACAACTTGGTCGTCTCCGTGAATCCTTTGCAACAACCGAATCACTCCCTGGAGAGTCATAGAGTCTCACTGAAGAAGCATTGCTTGTCGTAGATTGATTTGTGTCCCCCGGAAAGATTTGTTGAAGTCCCCCCACCCGTCACTTGTGAATGTAACCTTTTTTGGAAATAGGGTCTTTGCATACGTAATCAAGTTAGGATGCGGTCATCCTGGATTAGAGTGGGCCATAAATCTCGTGACGGGTGTCCTTGTTAGAAGATCATGTGAAGATGGACGCAGAGATTGGAGTGATTCAGCTGCAGTCCAAGGAATTTCAAGCACTGCAGGCAGCCACCAGAAGCTAGGAGAGAAGCCTGAAACAGTTTCTCCCTTATAGTCTTCAGCAGGAACCAACTTTGCCAACACCTTGGCTTTTTTCTTTTTTTCTTTTTTTAGAGAGAGAGAAAGAGGAAGGGAGAGTGCAGGGAGGGGAGGGGCATAGGGCGAGAGAGGATCTTAAGCAGGTTCCATGCCCAGCGCAGAGCCCCAGAAGGGGCTTGATCTCAGGACCCTGGGATCATGACCCGAACTGAAGTCGAGAGTCGCCTCCTTAACTGACTGAGCCAACACCTTGACTTTTTTTTTTTTTTGACTTCTTTTTTTTTTTATTTTTTTTATTGTTATGTTAATCACCATATATTACATCATTAGTTTTTGATGCAGTGTTCCATGATTCATTGTTTGTTCATAACACCCAGTGCTCCATGCAGAACGTGCCCTCCTCAATACCCATCACCAGGCTAACCCATCCCCCTATCCCCCTCCCCTCTAGAACCCTCAGTTTGTTTTTCAGAGTCCATCATCTCTCATGGTTCGTCTCCCCCTCTGACATACTCCCCTTTTCTTCCTCTCCTGTTATCTTCTTCTTTTCCTTTTTTCTTAAAATATGTTGCATTATTTGTTTCAGAAGTACAGATCTAACACCTTGACTTTTAACCTTGAGAACTGTGAAAATAGATTTCTGTTGTTTTAAGCCACCCAGTTTGTGGTACTCAGTTACGGCAGCCCCAGGACACTAAATACAAAACAGAAAATGCTGTGTCTTTTTTTATTTTCTCTTTACTTGAAAATGAAGGAAAGGAGGTGAAAACGTGCTAGTGTCTTTGCCTCCACTGCGACCACTGAACCCCTCCCCTGAGACTCACAGAGTCCTGTTTGAAAAGCACGGCTACAGCCAAGTGTTTCCTTAGCTGGCTGAAAGCCGGAACAGTCAGCCATGTTAACTTCCCTATTTCTTGAAGGTGCCTGGCTTCTTACTCCTTCATGCCTTCACAATGGAAATGACCACAAACAAGGGTGTTTCCTTTCTTCACCCCTCTCCATCCTTCTTTTTGTTCAAGAATCAACTGAAATATCATCTATCCCGAGACGGTTTTCCTTCTGTCAGCCTCCTTGTCTCCACATACTCCCTGCCCCACATGCACTTACGTTGGATGCCCGCTGCTCTGCTGCAATTCTGTATGTTACATATTGACTGAGTTGACCCTGAAGAAGCCTGCTACACACACGTCCCCATCTCCTGCAAATAACCCAAATCCAATGCGGCCAAAGTCTGGACCATGTGGCCATCTTGGGCTTTTATTTAACCCAGTCTTGTAATTACACCAGAAGTGGGCAGAGGGCCCGAGGGCAGCAAAAGCACAGATCTTTTGATGTTCCCAATGTAAAGACATTTAGATGGGACCATCAGACCCTTGTTTATAATTTTAAATGTAGGAAATTTGGAGAGGAAGGCTTTAATGGGCCACAGCAAGCCAACATTTTGAAGAAGCAGAAATAAGAAATGTATTTTAGGATAGAGGGAATAGTCTTCCAGATGCACAGAAAGTAGCAAAGCCAAGAATGTGCAGAGTGACAGTGGAGAGATGAGGTTGGAGGAGGCATCCGACTCCAGTTCAAGTTCTGGGAGACGTGCTTGACGGTACACGGCAGGTGCATGAGATAGCCGAGGCCAGGCTCTCTTCCTTACGTGCTAAGGGTCTGTCAGAAAGCCCACGGATGCTCCATTTGTACTTCTTATCCTGCTCTACTGCTGACTTACTTGCCAGGATCTCCCAGAAAACGATTAGCTTTGTGAGAAAGGGATCCCAATCATTCTGACACTATCCCTCGACCTAGTAAGCTCTCAATAAACGGTGGATGCAAGAATGGCAGGACCAGCTAGAACTTTCAAGTATGTCTGTCTGCGTTGACAGATTTTCAGAGTAAGGAGAGCATTGGTTGAATGCTAAGGACGTGCCTATCCATAAAGCTATCTGCTGTGTCTAGCTCATCCTAGAATTTACAGTCTCCTCTTCCCAGGCCAGACCCAATAATTACTGATTCCGACTCATCCTCTGGTTGCCTCTCGCACCTGCTGTGCTCTTCCTGCACCACGGCCTCTGCCCCAGCTCAGGGCACAAGTTTAACCCAGGTGAATCACCCTAACTCCTCCTCGAAGGGCTTCCTGCCTTAGCTGTGACGCACTACAGTGAATTTTTTTCATTGTGCTACTTGAAGATTCTAAAATACAAGTCTGATTATTTTACCCCAGTACACAGAATCTTACAAAGCCCATCCCCCTTGCTTGTATGATAAAATCCAAATTTTACATTACACACAAGATCCTTTATGATCTGACACTTGTTCTCTTCAGCCTTCTGTCTTCTTCCCCTCTGCCTTCTCTGCTCCACCTAAACTAGTTCTTTCAGTTCCTTGAATACACCATGTCCTCTCCTCTCTGGGACTCCAAGGGTGCTATTTCCTTAACCTAGAACTCTCTCCACCACAAAGTCCAGTGGCCCTAAAACCCATCCACACTAGCTCTTATCTGAGTCCTGCTGACTCATTCTTCAAACATCAGTTCGGGAATGACTTCCTTGAGTATTTCAACGATCATCGTCTTTAGTCGTAAATTTAGGATGGGCTTTGCTTCTGTATAATTCTGTACCCCCGTATTTACATTATTGTATTGGGCTGTATCACTCATCCATTATAATGTAAACTTTTTGTAGTCAGGATCTTCACATAGCATCCAACTATGTTATCTGAGCGTTGAATGCAAAGTATAGGCCCATAGCAAGCACTCATTAAATATTTTTTTCCAAAGACTTTATTTATTTGAGAGAGAGAGAGAGGGAGAGAGCAAGTACTAGTAGGGGGAGCAGCAGAGGGGGAGGGAGAAAGCAGACTCCCCACTGAGCAGGGAGCCGGATGCGGGCCTTGATCCCAGGACCCTGAGATCATGACTTGAGCCAAAGGCAGACAATCAAACCACTGAGCCACCCAGGTGCCCCTCATTAAATATTTTTTAATTGAATAAAGTATATCACAGGGATTTATTTCTCTAGAAAGCAAGATGGGTATTCTTCCTGGTATAAGACGTGATAAACACACAAGGGATTGGGGGTTTTTTTGTTTGTGAAACAGAAAGCCAAGTAACATTTCGTGTGTGAGTTTGCCCCCAAGGTTAGAGGTGGCACAGAGACGAAGAATGAGGCAAGAGGATCTTTACTTTAAATGTCTAATCCAGCCTCAGGCCTATTCGCCTTAGTCTGTTGGCCAGCAGACAGATCGTATCTAAGGAGGACCCTGCAGCATTTCAGAGTTTAGACATAAATCTAAATGAAGAAAAGACAATGGTTTCTATTGGTAGTATTCCAAAGGTCCATTTCTTATAACTTCTTTTGTCCAAGAACTACAGTGTAGTAATTAATTGAATAAGCTTTGGCCTTGCCATGTTCTGGAAATAAGTGGGTAAGCATTCATGCGAGCATTTTGTATGGAGATTTAAATTATCTCACTATATTCCCACAGCCTTTGCCATTATGTTTGTAAAACCCATCCAACTTGTGTAAGATTGCAGTATTAGCACCTTAACCTTGTAAAAAGAGAGAATATATACATAAATAATCTCACTGATATTACTAACTGGGCTGTGGATAGGAAGGACCAGTATTCACATTAATCTTCATCTTTGAGTTTGAGACCTAAGCTCATAGAGATATTATCCTATCATAAAAGCTGAGATTTTTGAGCTTCTATTCTGTGCTCTGCATGCACTATCTCATTTAATGATCACAACAACCCAGTCAGTACTATTATTATCCCATGTTGTGGATGAAAAAAAACCCTCCAATTAAGAACAGTTAAGTACTGTGTCCCGGGTTGCACAGTTAGTAGAGGGATATGTTGAAATTCATACCTAGTGTCATATTCTTATCTGTCTTATTTTCAACAACTGCTGAGAATTTCCTAGTAGTATGTGATTTTGCTGTTTTTATGTTTTTAATCACCACATCAATGCCTTGTCATGCAACTCAAAAGGAATCTTTTGCATTGTAATTGTTCACTGAAGTAACTCCTCTCTTTTTCAGTTTTCTGTACGAAAAAAATTGCATCCCCCTTCTATCTTCCCTTTCTTCTTCTCCCTCCTCCTCTTTTAAGATTACAAGAAGAAAAGGCCTGTTCCTGTGTTGCCAGGTCAGGTCTAAGAATAACTGTAGATAAATCCAAGGTCTATTTTTGTCACTAAGTTGTAATAACAATGTGTATACTCCTTTCTTCAAAAGTATCCTGTGTTTGCCATACAGATAACAGTCTTGTCATCCAAGAAGCAGTTCCTGGAGACAAAGACTATCCCTGTCCTCACTCCAACTAAGAGACTATTCTCCTTATATTCTTTGGAACGTGAGGAAGTATTGGTTGTCTATACGCTTAGGAAACAGCAATGAACTGCTGATTTATTAGAATTTTTATTTTCAACGTAAAGTCTGAAACAACTTGGTATGCATTTTTATGCTGTCTTATTTTCTAAACAAGATTAATTGTTCTTAAATGTTCTATTAGGATAATTAGATTAAATAGTGTCTATTTGTGCTCATTTTTACCAACAAATTTTTAAGACTGTTTAAAGTTCAACTCAAAGTAAAACATCCATTATTATCATATTATGTGACTGGAATATGACACCCATAAACATCAAACTGATATTTTGACTCATCGTGAATTACTCCAGTCTTCTGATAACAAGAAGATTTTTAACTTTGTCATTCTTTATAGCTATGTTAATTCAATACTATCAGTAGTTGCAACCACAGAGTGTGACTAATGTGTTTATATTAGCAACCAAATCACTTTATACTGTCGTAAGTACTGCAGTTATACATATTTGATTATCCAAAAGTAAACAGTCACTGTATAGCATTTAGATTCAACCAGCATCACATGGCAGACACACTCGAGTCCTGCTGGAGGAAAATTGTACTTCCCTAAAAAAGAGGAACCGAATACGAGAAGGAAGCTAACCTTTTCCACTTGCTCTTAAGTCTTTTTTTCTGATGAAGAAACAAAACATGGAATCAACCCTCTCAACAAATTTTTAAATGTACAGTATTGTTAACTAGAGTGACAATGTTGTACAGAAGGCCTCAAGAACTTTTTCTTCTTGCATAACTGAAATTTTATATCCATTGGACAGCACCTCCCTCCTCCAGCTTTGGCAACTACCATTCTGCTCCCTGCTTCTGAGTTTGACTACAACTGCCATATAAGTGGAATCAGGAATATTTGTCCTTCTGTGAATGCATGACTTCACTTACTGTCCTCAAGTAGCATATGACAAGATTTCCTTCTTTTTTTTAGCAATGAATAATATTCCTTTGTATGAATATTCCACGTTTCTCTTTCCATTCATCTGACATTTAGCTTGTTTCAACCTCATGACTAAGTGAATAATGCTGCAATAAACTTAGGAGTGAAAAATATTTCTTTGAGATCCTGTTTTCTGTTCTTTTGGATAAATACCCGGAAGTGGGATTGCTGGATTATACAATCAGTACATTTTTAGGTTTGTTTTCTTTTTAAGGACAGCTAATATTGTTCTCTATAGATGGCAATAATACACAAGGATTCCAATTGCTCCAACTCCTTCCCAACACTTGTTTTGTTTTGTTTTGTTTTGTCTTATAATGGCCGTTCAAACTGTTGTGAGGCAATAGCTCATTGTGGTTCTGAATTGCATTTCCCTTGTGATTAGTGATGTTGAGCATCTTTCTATATGCTTACTGGCCATTTCTATATCTTTTTTGCAGGAATGTCTATTCAAATCCTTTGTCCATTTTTAAATCTTTTTTTTTGTTTTTGTTTTGTTTTGTTAAAATTGAGTTGTAGGGATTTCTCATACAGTTTAATATTAATCCCTTATCAGATATATGATTTGTAAATGTTTTATCCCATTCCATAGGTTTTTTTCATTCTGTGGATTGTCTTCTTTGCTGTGTAGAAACTTTTTAAATTGATATGTTGCCATTTGTCAATTTTTGCTTCAGTTGGCTATGCTTCTGATATCATATCCAAGAAATCATTATCAAGACCGATGTCATGAAAATATTCCCTTATGCTTTCTTTTAGGAGGTTTATAATTTCAGGTGTTAATGTTTAAGACTTTAATCCATTTTAAGTTGATTTTTGCGTATAATGTAAAGTAAGAGTTGAATTTCATTCTTTTGCATGTGGATGTTCAGTTTTTCCAACACCAGTTGTTGAAGAGACTATTTTCCCCATTGTGTTTCTTGGCACTCTTGGTAAACATCCTTTAACCATATATGCATAGGGATTTTTTTTCTGGGATTTTTAGTCTATTTCATTGCTCTATATATCTGTCCTTATACCAGTAGCGTATTGCTTTGATTACCTTAGCTTTGTAATGTGTTTTGAAGTCAAGAAGTATAAGGCCTTCAGTTTTGTTCATCTTTCAAAAGATTGTTTGGGCTTTTGGAGTCATTTGTGGCTTCATGTGAATTTTAGGATTTTTTTTTATTTCTATAAAAACTGCCATTAGAATTCTAATATAAATTGCATTGTATCTGTATATTGTTTAGGGTAGTATAAACATTTTAACAATATCAAGCCTTCCAATCCATGACTACTAGATGTCTTTCCATTGAGTTGTGTCTTCTTTCATTGTTTTTAGCAATGTTTTGCAGTTTCCATTGTACAAGCCTTTCACCTCCTTGGTTAACTTTATTCCTAAATATTTTATTATGTTTGATGGGATTATAAATGGAATTGTTTTCTTAGTAGCTTCTTCAGACTGTTTGGTTTTAACATTTAGAAATGAAATTAATTTTTGTAAGTTGATTTTGTATCCTGAAACTTCACTGAATTAATTTATTAATTCTAACAGTTTTTAATGGAATCTTTAGGATTTTCTATATAAAACATCATGATACCTGCAAACAAGAGATAATTTTAATGCTTCCTTTCCAACATGGAAGGCTTCTGTTTCTTTTTCTTATCTAATTGCTCTAGCTTAGACTTCCAGTACTGTGTTGAATAGAAGTTATAAGAGTGGGCATCCTTCCCTTATTCCTGAACTTGTTGGAATAGCTTTTAATTTTTCAGCACTAAGTATAATGTCAGTTATGGGTTTTTCATATATGACCTCTATTATGTTGAGGTAACTTTCATCTATTCCTGGTTTGTTGAGTGTTTTTAATCACAAAATGGTGTTAAATTTTGTCAAGTGTTTTTTCTACATCTATTATCATGTGATTTTTTTTTTATCCTTTATTCTGCTGATGTGATATGTCACACTGATTGATTTTCTTATGTTGAACCATCTTTGCATCATAGGAATAAATCACAATCAATCATATTGTATGATTCTCTTAATGTGCTCTGGAATTCAGTATGCTAAAATATTGATGAAGATTTTGCATCTATATTCATCAGGGATATTGACCTGAAGTTTTCTTGTCTTGTAGTGTCGTTGTCTGGTTTTGGTATAAGGGTAATTTTGGCCTTATAAAATGAGTTTAGAAGCATTCCATTCTCTTCAAATTTTTGGAAAAGTTCAAAAATGCCTGGTGTTAATTCTTCTTTAAATGTTTGGTAGAATTCACCAACAAAGCCATCTAGTCATGTATTTTTCTTTGTCGGGACATTTTGGTTACTGATTCAATCTCCTTATTCATTATATGTCTGTTCAGATTTTCTGTTTCCTTATGATTCAGTCTCAGTAGGTATTTCTCTAAGAATTTACCCATTTCTTCTAGGTTATCCAGTTTGTTAACATATAATTATTCATAGTAGTTTCTTATATTCATTTCTTTGACATGAGTTGTTATGTACCCTTTCATTTTTTATTTTATTTTAGTCTTCTCTCTTTTTTTCCCAGTTCATATACCTAAAGATTTCTCAATTTTGTTGATCTTCTCAAAAAACAACTCTAATTTCATTGATTTTGTTCTGTTTTTTCTATTTTGTTTTGTTTATTGCTTCCCTAATCTTTATTGTTTCCTTCCTTCTATTAACTTTGGGATTAGTTTTTTCTTCTTTTTCTGGTTACCAGACATGAAAGTTATTGTTTATTTTAGATCTTTTCATCATTTTTTAATGTATGCTGTTACCAGGATGAACTTCCCTCTTAGTATTGCTTGGCTGCATCCCATAAGTCTTAGTATTTTGCATTTTCATTTTTATTTGCCCCAAGATATTTTCTAATTTCCCCTTTGATTTCTTCTTTGACCCACTGGCTGTTCAAGAGAGTGTGATGTTTAATATTTACATATTTATAGATTTTCCACTTCTGCTATTGATTTCTAATTTCATTCCTCTGTGATTAGAAAAGTTACTTGGCATGATTTCAAGCTCTTAGATTTGTTAAGATTTGTTTTGTGATCTAACATGTGATATGTCCTGCAGAATGTTCCATGTGCACTTGGTACAAATGTTAATCATGCTACTATTGAGTGGAATGTCCTGCGTATGTCTTTTATTGTTAAGTCTTGGTGTTTCCATACTGATCTTCTGTCTGGATGTTCTAACCGTTACTGAAAGTGAGGTATTGAGGTCTCCTACTATTATTATGTTGCTGTCTATTTCTCCTTTCAGTTGTGTCAATGTTTGTTTCATATAATGTGCTATAATGTTGGGCACATATATATTTATAGTCATTATATCTTCTAGTGAGTTGACACTTTTATTATTATATAATGTCTTTCTTTGTCTTCTGTGACCATTTTGACTTAAAGTCTTTTTGCCCTTTATCTAAAAGGAGTCTTTTGTAAAAACATGTAATTGGATCTTGTTTTTTTAATCCATTCAGTCACTCTGCCTTTTTACTGGGGAGCTTAATTCATTTACACTTAAAGTGGTTTTTTATAATAAAGGACTTACTATTGCTGATCTGCTGATTTCTGCCCATCTTGTAGTTCTTTTGTCCCTCTTTTCTTTTGCTGTCTTCCTTCACGTTTTGTTTATTTTACTAGCATGCTTTGAATCCTTTCTCATTTTCATTTGCGTAGGTTCTATAATTCCTTTGTGGTTACCGTGGGACTTATATTAAAACAACAGCAACTTGTGGTTATAACAATCTATTTTGAACTGATAACCTCTTAACTTCAACTGCATACAAAAAGTAACCCTTTTTCTTTTCCCCACACACACTTATATTATTGATGTCACAAACTATGTATTTTTATTGTATATCTATTAACATATTTATAGGTATTTTTATACTTTTATCTTTAACTTCTGTATCTCATTAAAAATGTTTTATTTACCACTGTTACAGTATTACAGCATTCTCTATTTGTCTATATATTTGCCTTTACCAGTGAACTTTATACTTTCGTATGTTTTCATGTTGCTGTTTATCCTTTTTCCATTTCAACTTGAAGGATTCTTTAGCATTTCTTAAAGGCAGGTATAGAGTTGATGAACGCTCTCAGGTTTTGTTCAGCTAAAGAAAGCCTTTATCTCTCCTTAATTTTAAAAGGAGATCTTGAAATCGCAAGTATACATAAAGATAATTAGATTTTCTATAATAATTTAAAAGAATACATTTATTCTTCGGCCATGAGCATATTGTTAAAATAACCTTTATATCTTTTCTATTTTTCTAATTTTCCTTAATAATAGTATAAATTGTTGTTCTATTTCATAATATATTGACTATTTCAAATCAATTTATCATTGTAGTGATTATATCCTATTGATTACATAAAAATCACTTATCTTTACATCAGATAGCACTATATCAGATTAAATAAATGACTAAACTCTGCTCTTCCAATTTTAGTTCTCTTATTCTGATCCATCATTTGTCCAAGTCTTGATAGAGACCCACAACTAAAGAATCCTATGGCATGTTTGGAGTAGCCTTTAGGATAGGGTATTTAGACAAAAGTACAGAACATACTTACACCAAAAAAAAAAATTGTTGTTTATATGGAATTCAAATTTAACTTGGTGTCCTTTATTTTATTGCTAAATATGGCAGATTTACTTCTGGAAATCTCTTGACACTTAGCTCACCCCTTGAGTATTAAGAGGAACAAGCACCAAAAACAACTCAGCTATGTCTTAGTGAGGCTGTGAGATACTCCCACAGAAACCAAATCTGAGGATAAAGTAAGATTTATAATAAGACAGGCACCATTGTAAATTTGCAACGTGCCAGACACAATGCTTAGCTTTCAGCGGGAATTTCAGTACATAATCCTTCCAACCACTCTGTTTTAAAGGTAGGAAAATCATGATTTAGAGAGGCTAATTTGCCAAAAGCCACACTTCTAGGAAGTGAAACAACCAAGATTCTAAACCAGTTGACAGTACCCAAAGCCTGAGGGCTTACTCAAAGTGTGACACTGGAAGGGTAAAAGTTCAATGTCCCTGAGAATGCCTGTGTGTGTGTGTGTGTGTGTGTGTGTATAACATCATGTATATATAATACATATATTATAATATGTATATAATATACTCAAGGCTAAAGGGAATATAATATTTATGATACTCTCTATCAATCTTCATGTAAATGGCATTTAATGAGCACCTCTATGCCAGACAGCCTTCTATGTACAAAACATAGAATAGTAAGCAAGACCTATCCAATCTCTACTCTCTCAAGTATACAACAAAATACACGGTATTCTGGGAGACAAGTCAGTAGCAGTTGTGAATAGAAGATATAAATAATAAAAATTCCCTTTTAAGATATAAACATTTTTATCATTTCTGAGCTTGGATCTGTTTAGATGGCAAGGAAATGTAAATCTGCACATTCTTGAAAAGCTATCAAAGAAATATAACAAAATGAGTTTCTTGGGTATGACTGTTCATGAATATAAAGGAAGGGAAATTTTCTACTCTACACATAACAGTAGTTTCATAATCTGTGGTGTCTTGTTTTATGATCTGAAATAAACAACTATTTAGGGTTTATATACATATGTAAATAAATCACAACTTAGTTGAATTAGGTTGAGAGGACATGCTAGTAAATTAGAGAATAGTTAGTACTTATTTTTATTGCTCAAGTAATTCTCATGTACTATAATCTATGAAAAAATGATTTCTAAACATTTTGAATTTAATCGGGCCAGGTAATGTCTGTTCTTCTTTGCACCTATAAGTAGGGCGATTATATCATTTATTGCCCAAATGAAGATGCCCCTGAGAGTGAAAGGATATTATGCCTGGACAGCAGGCTATACCAGGATTGGCACAAACTTGCTCTAGGTGCAACCCATTCATCTCTATCTCTGAAACTTCAAAGATTGCCTCGATGTTTTGCTGTGATCAGCTCCCGTGACGTTTCCCTGGGTGGGAAGACAAGAGGGCATGATATCTAAAGTATTATATCAGGATTTGTCACGGCAGGTTTATGGTGCCATTGGCAGTGTTCAGAGCTAAAAATACAGCAAAAGTGAAAATCCTTCCTTGCAGTAATAAACATTTATCTTTCTCAGTGGAGACAGAAACAAAATGCATCTGCTGGTTAAAATGATGAGATAAAGAAGGTGAAAATAGTTGTTGAATAGTTAATAATAAAATATGTAAAAGTTGTCAGCTGTTATTACTGCTGATCTCATTCCTTTTATCTGCATATTTATTTGTGCAGTGGCTTTAATGCCTGGAAATCCCTCAGTAGAAATGTTTCCGTACTGCCCTGGTAACTGCTTCTTAAGAAGCTATTTCTCTCTCTGTCTTGCTTGAGTTTAATGTTGTCAACTTGATTACATTTTCCTCATATTTATATGGAAATAGGTTGTGAGAGAGGAGTGACTATTAATTTGCAGTAGGACCTTATATCCTGACTGCCTCTTTTTTTTTTTTTTAAGATTTTATTTATTTATTTGACAGAGAGAGAGGGAACACAAGCAGGGGGTTGGGGGAGGGGAGAAACAGGCTTCCCGCCCAGCAGGGAGCCTGATGCAGGCCCATCCCAAGACCCCGGGACCATGACCTGAGCCAAAGGCAGACGCTTAAGACTGGGTCACCCAGGCGCCCCCGAATGCCTCTTATATGACACATTGGTGCTCTGTCCTGAAAATAACGCCACACATTGGGTTTGACTTCTACCTTTGTAGTTGCTTTTCTTCTCCTCCACTAGGAATTCTATAGCACGTGATCATTTTTCCTATATATTAACCTGCAATCATATACACATATTTAAGAATTAACGTTAAATTCCAAGAAACTACCATATGCAAGAATGCCCTCATGCTTATTTGCAAATACAATTTCTCTTTTTAAAAAATAATATTCTACTGTTTTTGATAAAACTATGCCATTCTACCCAGCAACATAATAAAGCCAAGAGAAGTAAAAATGATCGCCAGATAAGTAAGGAAGCAGTTATGTCCAGCAGTTATTTCCTGCTTATTAACAGAGTTTTGTATTAAGGTATTGGGGGAAAGGGATAAAGCAAAAGCCATATAAAAAGAACATTTTAAATTTAAATTCACAGTGCGCTAAATTAGTTGGAATTTAAGTCTGTAGTTTATCTCCCAAACACTCATTTCATAACCATTAGCTGTTTCTATACTAGTAAACCTGGAAAAGCCATTGGTTTTCTAGAAATTTCCCCCTCTGAGTAATAGCTAATGAGCAAAAAAAAAAATTTTAACATTTCAACAAACATATTGGAGATCTGCACAGATTCAAGAAACATGTTGATCAGATTGAAATTTGGAAAAGGACACACATAGGAAAAACAAGCCATTTTAAAATATAATCTCTTTCCAAGACACTGAAAGTATTTAGGAACTCAGAAAAATCAATGACACTTCACAGTATGTCTGCAATGTGCGTAGACATTCTTACTGTTTTTATATCAACGGGAAAATAGAAATGGGGGATTAAGGGGAGATGTGGAACACTAAAATAAGGTGAAGAATAAAAATATTATGCAGAGAATCAAGAACCATAGCCACAGCTACACAGGTTTATGTGATACAAACAGTTCTAGCATTAAATATAAAAACTAACAGAATAATTCTGCATGCAAAATTATAGGAAGTTTAATAATGTTCATGTGTTTCATTAAAACAAAATATGTTTCTGCTCCCATATATGAGAAAAATATTAATCTACTTTAAATCGCAAAAGGGGAACCAGAAGTAGTAAATTAAAATTACTGCATTTTAAAATAGTTATACATTTTCTCTGTGACATCGCAAGAATTACAGTTTTGAAAATCATTTCCGTGTGACCAACAACCACAGTGAAAAGAGAGAATGTGAAAATTACATGGTTAATTTAGTCAACAGCTGGAGAATAGTGTTCTGTAGACAGGAGACTTCCCAAGAGAAAGACTGGGTTTAAGGAGTGAATTTTAGTGCACCTACCTTTTCTTGGTGCATTTTCCTAAAACCGATGCACTTGAGATCTGATTTGCCATGGATCTACTTTCCCAACTCACTGTCAATAATGGCCCATTTCTCTTTTACTCCAGAAAGGATGTTTATAACACTCACCCACTTAACTGTGTTGCATTCCCCAAAGGTCTACACATCTCTAGGTCATCAAACAAACAGAGAAACTGAAATATTGGTGTCAGCAAAGTCTCCTTTAATCAAAGCAATATAAAATATTTTATTTTTTTAAGATTTTATTATTTATTTATTTGACAGAGAGAGACACAGAGAGAGAGAGTACAAAAGCAGGGGGAGTGGGAGAGGGAGAAGCAGGCTTCCCACCAAGCAGGGAGCCTGATGCGGGGCTGGATCCCAGGACCCTGGGATCATGACCTGAGCCGAAGGCAGATGCCTAATAACTGAGCCACCCAGGCGCCCCCCTGCTTTTCATTTTAAATAAAAATCAAAATAGTGTGTACTTATTAATAATTCTAATTATAATCCAACCATTTAAAAGTTTCACAGTCTTTTTACCATAAGAAGTAAATTCTTTAAAATTTCAGAATAAATACATTATTTTTACTGCAGAGAAATTATGATAAGGTGACTGATAAAATACTCTCAGCCATAAAGATATGTATTACATTAAAACAAAAGTCCATTAAGGAAGTAAAATGTAAATATGACTCCAAGGAAGCAACCAATGTAAATTTCCCAGCTGTTAAGGAAGAGCTTTCTATGTATTTTTATTTATTTATTTATTTATTTATTTATTTATTTATTTATTTATTTATTCTATGTCTTTTTTTTAAGATTTTATTTATTTATTTGACAGAGAGAGACACAGCGAGAGAGGGAACACAAGCAGGGGGAGTGGGAGAGGTGGAAGCAGGCTTCCTGCGGAACAAGGAGCCTGATGCTGGGCTTGATCCCAGGAGCCCGGGATCATGACCTGAGTCAAAGGCAGATGCTTAATGACCGAGTCATTCAGGCGCCCCTTCTATGTCTTTTTAAAATGCATGTTGGTGAGTACCAATCATTATGATTCTTAGATTTCATTAGATACATTTATAAAAAAAGCTTTATCGGATTTATATTAAAGTCTCAATATTTAAAATACAGTGTAAATCGTATCTTGGCATTTTTTAAATATAATATGAAATTTTAGGGGTCAGCTTAAAAGGGTGCAAAAGAATACATGTATTTTCAAAATTCTATTAGGCAATGCCCAAGCAAAAATAAAGAGTGAGGACCACTACTAGAGGCAGTGTCATGCTTAATCTGATCATATAAACCCTCCAAATAATACAAATCTTCAAAGTAGATTTGGGACTGCACAATGAGTTTCACTTTATCAATTAGCATAATAAGGTAATTGCCCGCTTTTCCAGGTGTTCTGTTTTCCAAAGGTGGAGAAAATACAGGAGGCACATACAAAAGCCCACGCCCACAATTCAGAGATAAGTCCTGAACTTTCACCTCTACTTCTTATATGTGAAATTTGCCAAATATTATAATTACTGTGTTTTCCACCTGAGTAAATTCTCTCCAAGACATTTAATTTACACACCAAAGATCAATGTATTCAGCAATCCAATATTTTAACCTTTAGCTATGAACACAAGAAACGTGGAGAGGGTATTTACTTTGATGGTGGTAAGGAATGACGATACTAAAAAATTTTAGGTTTCTCAAAAGATTTCTCAGAACTTAAGGTAATCTTTAACAACTCTTGAAATTATCAAAATTGGACCGATAGCTTTGCTCTATATGTTTTAAGGAACATAAAAATAAATTATTTGAAAATGTGATATCTTAGGCATAATTCAATTCATAACATAATTTTTGTTTGTAAATAGTGTGTGACAATTTTATTAAAATTCTCTATTAAATAGTCCATAAGCTAGTATCGTAATAGCCGACTCAATTGTCTTTGCACATTTTATGTTTTCATCTACCAATCTGTTCTTTTCTTAGTAAAGGAAATCACAAATTAGATTATATCACTTCCTTACTGAAAACACTTAATAGCTTCTAATAAATCCCCGACCTTTATTGTCACCTAAAGAACCTGTGTGATTTGGTGACCCATCTCTTCAATTTCTCTTGTGATCCCTCTCACTTACCATGTTCCAGGCAGTCTGGCTTTCTTTCAGCTCAAATAACTAACAGCCTAGAGTCGTGAACACCTTCTGGTACATTCGGTGCCCTTCCCCATCACTACCACCCACCCCTACTCCTCACGTGCTCGTTCCTACCAAAACTTTGAATGGTAGCTCAATCATCACTTCTTGAGAAAGTCTCTCTGGTCATTCTCTTTCATAACACCCTATGATTTTCTTTATTATACACATATTCAATTGCATATTTGTATTTATACGTGTCTCATGAATGGCCCAGGATCAGTCTGCTTGGTATTTCATATACCCAGCATCTCAGCACCATATCTGCTATGAAAACTACTGAGTGCATAGAAGCACGATGTGAATTATACAGCTCCATGGGAACAGCAATTATCAACTACCTAGATTAAATATATTTACATATATATCATCCTTTTACATATTTATAATTATTACCAGACAACTAACTAAAAGACTTAATTACAAAAATGCAGTGACCAAAATATACATCAAGTAACCTTTGACCTGAGAGTTTTTGTCTATTTAATCTTACAATCATTTAACAACAGTTAGAGATCAGGGGTTTGTTGGACATATTTATACACTTACCAAAGGAATTTTCAGCAGCCCTCAATATCACCCAAACCAACTAAGCTGTTTGAAGGACATTTATATCTAGAACATATATACGTATCATAGATTGCCACCCATATTCACTGTCAGATTTGTTTTCTGATTGGTCTTCCTTTCTTCTCTCCAATTCACCTAACGTGCTATGGCAGGATTAGTTGTCTTCAAAACGGTATTATTATTTCCCTCATCACATTTTTTTTCAATTACATTTTATTTCCTATGGCTCCAAATTCTAAATCTCAACAAGGCTACTAGTAATTACATTGATCATTTGGGGTACTCCCATTTACCATGTTATATTTAATTATAGCAAAACTTGGTATCTAAAAATAAAAGAACCACTTTAATCTCGGGTGTTAACACTCGACATATCCAGTGTTAGCTGTCTTAAAATGTGGAATTTAGCAAAAGTGAACTTACTTAGAAAGTATATTTCTACAACTAAAATTTAAAAAGAAGATGACTGTCAATAAAGCAAAGTGCTTCTTATAACAATTCTTACTTTTTCAAAGATTTTCCAAATAAGAAAGATACAAATAGGATGGTTTTGAAATCAATATACCTGTTGTGCATGAGGATCTGCTTTCATATATGATTAAAGAAGAAGAAAACTAGTAATGCTTTTCTTAGAACAAAATCTGTTTGCTGTTTAAGAAAAACATAGCACAGGAGATGGTTATTCACAAAATATCTCCTCAAATTTATCAAAAAACAGATATAAAATTATTTGAAGCATAAAAAGTCAAAGTCAACTATTTAGACTTGCCTTATAACTATCTTCTCTCTATTCCTCTGCCCACCGTAAGGTCAAAAAGCAGATCTTAAAGTACTTTTCTAAGCTAGAGAATTTCCATAAAACTCACCAGGATGGCACAGATATACTTTGCTTTTTGAAGATATATTCCAATAAAATTAAATAGTTCACGTTTATTAAAATTATCCCCATTTTATATAACGTTAACTTTTACTTTTTGAACAAGACCAATTAATATTCTTTTCTAATTTGCATTAAAATAATAATGTAAGGGGGCGCCTAGGTGGCTCAGTCCTTAAGGGGTCTGCCTTCGGCTCAGGTCATGACTCCAGGGTCCTGGGGAGTGAGCCCCACAATGGGCTCCCTACTTGGCAGGGAGCTTGCTTCTCCCTCTCCCACTCCCCCTGCTTGAGTTCCCTCTCTCGCTGTCTCTCTCTGTCAAATAAATAAATAAAATCTTTTAAAAAAATAAAGTGATAATGTAAGCTTAATGTAACATTTCTTATAAATGTATTTTTTCTTTAATGATGGAATATGCCAATTTTATATTTAAATATATTAATATTTAATATTAATACATTCAGTTAATATTAATATAGTCTAAGCAGTTTTCTAAAAACCAGTATTGATTCTAGTATTCTCTAATTGTGTGAAATTAATGCCAAAATGGCACAAGGGTTTATTTTGCATCAGAGCTATAGGCACTTGCAAGATTGCATTTCACAATCGGCCTCCCTTGGCTGCATGGCTCTGTGGTTCACTCATTCCCCACTGCATTGGCTTTTCACCATCTCTTGCTCTTTCTGGAGTTCCTTGTCTAATAACGCCTTCTCCTTTCTCTTCCCAAACCCTACCTAACTCCTCTAGTTCTGCTTGATCTCCTTCTTCTCAGGAGTTCAGAATTAAGTTGAAACCCATTATTCCACATGTAGAAAGGGAGCTTCCTGAGGGCAGAGGGTCTTGTCACTTCTGTCACTGCTCTGTCTCCGGAGTCTTGACCACTTTCTGACACAGACGCACTCAGTAAATATTTGTTGAACAAATAAATGGAACTGACAATGCATTAGCTTGCTCATGTCATGGGTAGTTCAAGCTTGTTTTGTTAACCTCTCCACATACATCACAACTTCCTCCTAAGGCATGCCAACGTTTAACAAGTTTGAATCTGCAAGTCTGGCCCTTTCTCCTCAAAGCTCTCATCCTACAAATGAACAACCTCCAGATGAATGGAATACTCTGTGTCAAGGTGCCCGGTGCACCAGTTAGGCTTAATGTAAGTATGAATAAATTCAGAGAGCAGCACTGAGTTTATGCTTTAGAGTCTCTAAAGTAATATGATAAATATTAGTGATCCTTGCATTCAAATAGGAGTAAAGACATAAACTAGAAATAAATCTTAAGGAATGTACTTTGCCTACATAACTTTATGATTAATGTCAAAAGTTGTCACACAATATTTAACTGAAATATGATTGTGACAAAGCATTTGACTTTGGCATGTATAACTTCTGAAGGGCCAGGTTCCAAACACTGTTTACAAAAATGTTTTCTTAGGACCAGGAACTGACTTTCAGCTCTGATGTCAGCCTTTCCTTTCTGCCCTGCACAGGGCAACTACGGGGGTTAATGCAGATTACCAGCCTGTTCCTCTCTCCCCTTTCAAACCTCAGCGGCCTCTAATTACCAGCTTACTCTAATTATTCCATCTCATCATATTGTCCTGCTAATTCCTTGCTCTTAAGTCCCTGCATCTTTGTACCGATGGCTTTTTCTTCTCAGGGCACAGTTTTATATTTTCAAAATACAGAATTCGACATTTTTTTAAATTGTATCTCCTTGTAGAAAAAGGAGAAAAAATAACAAAGTTCAAAGTGATTTCCTACATGTAAAAATTATAAAGTGATTTTCCCGCAAATTTAAACAACAACAACAAAAAAGATTTCTACCCCCCAAAAATATATTCTAGCATTTCCTTCCTGGTCTCTGAAGCTCAAGCTATTAAAAAAAAAAAAATTACTTTGAAGAGAATTGATTTAAATAGTGATGGTTAGTCTTTAACTAGCCCAATCTCTTCAATGGCTTTTATTTTTTAACTTTTTCCCCCAGCTTTGTTATAGAAGCCAAAAAAAAAAGAGTTTGAAGCCAGGGACCCATACACTATTCTGCTGTATAACTTTACCATTACATTGTATTCTTAATTTGAATGGTTAGGCAATATTCTATCAAAAAGAACTGATTTGACTCAATCAACTTTCTAAGGTTCATAAAGATAATATGCATCTGCATAGAGCATGAGCCTATAATACCCTATTTCCATCTGGGGAAGACAATTCTTCTAAAGTTTCGAAATATTTTCATTCTGTATCTACAAAATACAAAAACTAATTTTGCCAATTCTTGCTTCGAAATTCTCATTGTTTAAATAAAAGAGAGCTCCAAATATAGAGAATTTTGAGGAACCACAATTAATGAGGGTAATACTTCACACAAATATTTACTATCTCTCTTTCTGTCTCATCAAAGCCACAGTGCATTGGGTTTGAAATGGCGGTTGTCCAGGGGGATTTGCTCCCAATTATTCAGATCTCATGTTCTTTGTCTATGTGATGACAAAGCAATAGCATGTTTTTCATCAAAGGCAGGAGATACATTATTCTTTCTTTGATCTATAAAAGGAAATTCTTGAGTAGAAAGGTGAGAGGATAGACCCTAAAAGTTTTTAATGTTCCGATCTGAAAATAAATAAACTGCTTGTAGGTGAAAAGTTAGAAATTCTTAAAAGCACAATTCCAAAATGAATAGGCCCTGATTTTCTATTAATCTTGAAATCTTTAAATCAAAATGACTTCTCCCCTTTTAGACTTCTACGTATCTCTGAGCCCAAACTAGAGATACTTTTTTCCCTTGGAAGCCTTCTACTATATTTTAAGTTTGAAAATAAATAAGATCTTTGAAACTCAGTATGCTATTTTAAAGAGTGATGTTGTCAATGCCTTTTTTCTGCATCTTTTCTGTTTATTTGAACCCCTGCTTAAACTGGCAGAGTCTGTTACATGGTCTCCTTGCATTTTCCATGCCCCCAGAGTTCTCAACAATTATACTCATTTCTTTAGTCAGCTTACTTGAAATCGGACTACATTTTGCCTTGTAGCCAATTAACTTACTTGTCCTTTTTTCAATGCGTGTATATGTGAGTGAGTATCTAGTGTACTTGTGTATGTCTTCCTCTTTGGAGACATGTAAGTATTACAATAATTAATCTATTGATTGCTTTCTCCAGCTCTCAACTCAATTTTACCCCTTAACATAAAATTAGGTATGATTTTTATTCCATAACTCAAGGAGAAACTCAGAAAACCACAAAATATTTCAATTTTTTCTAACAGATATTGATTTCTACCTTATGTGATGCACAATATATTAAGTTGAAATAGATGTTATGTCTAAACATAATACCTAAAGCCATAAAGCTTCTAGAAAAAAACTTAGAAGAATATCTCCATGACCTTGGGTTGACACGGTTATCTTAACACACAAAAATATTAATTGAAAAGAAAAATTGATAAATTAAATTTTATTAAAATTTAAACATCAACACATTAAAAATTAGAAAATTAACAGGAAAATATACTGGTGAAAATATTCACAATACATATATTTGACAAAGGACTTGTGCCCAGAATACATAAATAATTTCTTCAACTTAAAAATTAAAATTCAAACAATATTATAAAAATGGACAAAATACCTAAACAGAAGATAGAAAAATGGAAAACAGACACATTAAAAAGTGCTGAACATTACTGGTCAGTAGGGAAATACAAATTAAAACCACCGTGAAATATCCCTTCATCCCTCTAGAAATAAAATTAAAAAGACTGACAATACAAAATACTAGTAAGGATATGAAGTAACTGGAACTCTTCATACATTTCAACAATTCCTTTCATAAGTATAAATTTTCCCAAAGAACTGAGAACATATGTCCACAAAAATCCCAGCATGTTTATTTGTAATAATACAAATGTCCATCATCAGGAGTATAAAAATCACTAAGATAATGCTGAACAAAATGAAAGAGGCAAAAAACAGATTCTGTGTCAAAAGGTTTACTGGGGCTAATATCTGGAAAAGGAAAAGATGGGAAGCAGAACGAACAGAGGGAGTTGTCAGAGCAAGATGCATATCTGACCATTTCTGCCAGGCCAATGGGGAGTTCTAGAGCAGGTTGGCAAGTAGCGCAATTTATTCTGGGTGGAAGTGGCCAGGCCCTTGTGCCACCAACTTGTTCGGTAATCATCTTAGGGCTACTCCAAGAAGAGCATGTCTTTAAGTTATGGCCACCAGACTTGGTCATTGACTGAGGATCACCAAAAATAGTGTGGCTTTTGCTCAAAAGCTGAGGTAGACCATGCAGAAGCTCACAACCAGAGGCTGTCAGCGAACCACATTCCCGGCAGCTGGCAAGGAGACCTTTGTGAAGGGTATTTAAGCAGTACAACTCCATGATATTCACCCTGTAAGGTTTAAATTATGGAAGTTTCAAAACTAGCCTAAGGTCTGAGATGTCATGATGGTGATTATCTTTAGGGAACAGAAAGACATTAGTGGTTAAGAAGGGTCATAAGAGTGGTTTCTGTGGTGCCAGTAAGGTCCTATTTCATAAATTAAGTGCAGGTTATGTAGGTGTGTTTATTTTATGATATTGCATCAGGCTATACCCTTATTACTTGTTTGCTTTTTTGTATATATGTTTATTTAATTTGAAGAAGAGCAATTTCAGCAATTTCAGTAACTAGGATGTAAACCAGATGATCTTTTAAAGAATGAGGGAATGGTGGGAAAACATAGACTATACACACACACACACACACACACACACACACACACACACACACTTTTTTAAAAAGCATAACATCTAGAAAACAGCTTCTATTGTATTGTATTGAAAGACAAGATATTCATGAAAGTATAAGCAATCAGAATATCCAGATACTTATTAAAGTGTCAGATTAAAGTCTAATGAGCTAAATTTAATCCAATATCTAATAAAATTTATAATTTAATGGACTTTGAAATACAGGAATAACCTTAAATCTAATTTAAATGTTTATAATATGTTCATCTTTCCTGAAGCAAATTTCATTTTTCTTCCTTGAATTTCTATTTTTAAACCTAATATAAATGCCTTCTTACTAATTAAATGGTACTACACAGTCAATGTTTGTGGAATTGAATTAAATCCATCCAAAATAAACTGACACCAAAAATGTAATTTATTTCTCCTGTCTCTAAGCATCATACTATGCAAAAGCTAATGCTTGTCTAGTTTCCAACACACATATAAGATACAGGTAAATACATGTTTTGATAAGACCATCATATGTTAGGACACTATTTTAGTTTCTAGGGATAAGAAGATGAATGCAACAAAGCCCTTACAATAAGGAACTAAAACTGTAGCATAAGAAAATACACTTATGTAACTGACCATAATGCAATGTCATGGGTGCTATGTAAGTAGTAAAAGAATGAAGATGTGGAAGCACAGAGAACAAAGATCTTACATCTCTTTCATGTCAAGGAAAGGACCGTCCTACTAAAAACCCAGAGAAGTCTTCTTTAACATGTAAATAAGAGTTTGCCAAGCAGATACGCAAAAGGTGGACTTTTCAGGCAGGAAGAAAACATAATTAAAGGTAGAGACAGGGGAAGATGAAATCTTGTGATATTCTTAGGATTGTTGAAGACAATAAAGTAATTGTAATTATAATTGTAGCCCAGGTGATGGTGGAAGAAGAGTATAGAGAGAACTAGTCATCATAGCAAGTAAGTAGACTGGGAATATACAATGAAACTTCAGGATACATGAAGAAGTCTAGAACAGTAATTTTAAAATAATGCTGTGAGGACAGAGGATGGGATGCTGGAGAAAGACAACCCATAAAGGCAGAGAAACCAGTGAAAGAAACTGGGGAGAGAAAAAGAAATAGAGAAGTAGAAGGAGAACCACTGGTTAACCCAGGGTGTTAACTCAAAAATCAACAGAAGAGGAAGCTTCAAGAAGAAGGTAACCAGTAGGGTCAAAAGTTTTACCTGAAGTCATGTGAGACAAGATATGAGAAGGGAACCTTAGATTTGGCAGGGAGAAGGTGCTGTCAACAGACTGCGGTGGGAAAGTCAGAATGCAGGAGACTGGGGCGTGGAAAGGTGAGGAGTGGAGCAGGAACCCAGGCTGGAGTCTTCAGAATTGTTGCTGTGGTTGTGCATTTTGAAAAAGGGAAAAAGCAGATGAATCTTTAGTTTGAAAAGACGAAGAGAATAGAAGTTTTTGCTTTTAAAAAATAGAAACACAAAAGGCACCCAAATCGGCAAGGAAAAAGTAAAACTTTCACTATTGCAGATGACATGATACTCTATATAGAAAACCTGAAAGACTCCATCAAAAAACTGCTAGAACTGATACACAAATTCAGTAAAGTCATAGAATACAAAATTACCTACAGAAATCTGTAGGTTACATTTCTATATACCAATAATGAAGCAGCAGAAAGAGAAATCAAGGAATCGATTCCATTTACAATTGCACCAAAAACCATTAAGATACGTAGGAACAAATCTAACCAAAGAGGTAAAAAAAAGATCCACTCTGAAAACTCTCAAACACGGATGAAAGAAATTGAAGAGGACACAAAGATATGGAAAGACATTCCATGCTCATGGATTAGAAGAACAAATATTGTTAAAATGTCTATACTACCCGAAGCAATCTACATATTTAATGCAATCCCTATCAAAATACCAAGCAGCATTTTGCACAGAGCTAAAACAAACAATCCTAAAATTTGTATGGAACCACAAAGGACCCTGAATAGCTAAAGCAAACTTGAAAAAGAAAAACAGATGGAGGCATCACAATTCTGACCCTCAAGTTATACTACAAAGTTGTAGTAATCAAACAGTGTGGCACCGGCACAAAAACAGACACATAGATCAATGGAACAAAATAGAGAACCCAGAAATGAACCCTCAACTATATGGTCAATTAATCTTCAACAAAGTTGGAAAGAATATTCAATGGGATAAAAAATGTCTCTTCAACACATGGTGTTGGGAAAACTGGACAGCAACATGCAAAAGAATGAAACTGGACCCCTTTCTTCCACCATACACACAAAAAAATACTCAAAATGGTTGACAGACCTACATGTGAGACCTGAAACCATAAAAATCCTAGAAGAGAATACAGGCAGCAACTTCGTTTATGTCGGCCATAGCAACTTCTTTCCAGAAATGTCTCCTGAGGCAAGGGAAGCAAAAGCAAAAGTAAACTACTGGGACTACATCCAAATAAAAAGCTTCTGCACAGTGAAGGAAACAATCAACAAAACTAAAAAGCAAGCAACAGAACGGGAGAAGATATTTGCAAATGACATATCAGATAAAGGGTTAGTATCCAAAATCTATAAAGAACTTCTAAAACTCAACACCCAAAAAACAAATAATCCAATTAAAAAAATGGGCAGAAGACATGAATAGACATTTCTTCAAAGAAGACATCCAGATGGCCAACAGACACATGAAAAATGCTCAACATCACTGATCATCAGGGAAATACAAATCAAAACCACAATGAGATGTCACCTCACACCTGTCAGAATGGCTAAAATCAACAACACAAGAAACAACAGCTTTTGGAGAGGATGTGGAGAATGGGGAACCTGTGGTGCTAAATGGGGTGTCCTTTTTTAAGATTTTATTTATTTGACAGAGAGAGAGAGAGAGCACAAGCAGGGGGAGCGGCAACCAGAGGGAGAAGCAGGTTTCCCACTGAGCAGGGAGCCCAATTCTGGGCTTGATCCCAGGACCCTGGGATCATGACCTGAGCTGAAAGCAGACACTTAACTGACTAAGCACCCAGGCATCCCCTAAATGGGATGTCTTGATCAGAGGGTGCCCCCCAAATGTGGAGCGACGATCAGGTGGAAGTCGGTGGCATGGGTGGTGAAAGAATTCACCTGAGGCAGAACAAAGGAGATAGGAGTATACTGAATACACCAAAGGGGAGCAGTGAGCAAGACTGCAGAGGAGAAGCTGTCTGCCAGGAGGTAGTGGGTGGCGGCCATTTTTAAGGGGGAAAGATGATGAGGTATGGTGACATATGGAATTCTCCCTTTTTTAGGAACTGTGCTTAGTTGTAAGTCACCCACCAGTCAGTTAGGGTGTATGGATATTTTGAGGTGGGTCACCTCATGGGCCTGTCTGTATTCAGCCCGGTGCTTATTTTGGCCCTTTTTGCATTCCATTGGTCAAGCCTGTTTGCCTAAAAGTGGCCTCTATAGAACGCTCTTGCACTGTTAGTGGGAATGCAAACTGGTGCAGCCACTCTGGGAAAGGGTATGGAGGTTCCTTAGAAAGTTAAAAATAGAACTACCCTACCATCCAGCAATTGCACTACTAGGTATTTACTCAAAGAATACAAAAATACTCATTCAAAGGGATGCACACTCCTGATATTTATAGCAGCATTATCTAATAGCTAAATTATGGAAACAGCCTAAGTGTCCATCAATTGATGAATGGTTAAAGAAGATGTGGTGTGTACACACATACACACACACACACACACACACACACACACTGGACTATTACTCGGCTGTAAAAAAGAATGAAATCTCACCATTTGCAATGACATGGATGGAGCTAGAGAGTATTATGCTAAGTGAGATTAGTCAAAGAAAGATTAATACCATATGATTTCAGTCAGATGTGGAATTTAGGAAACAAAACAAATGAACAAAGGGACAAAAAAGAGAGAGAGAAAGAGGCAAACCAAGAAAACAGACTCCTAACTATAGAGAACAAACCAATGGTTACCAGAGGGGAGGTGGGTGGGGGTATGGGTGAAATCAGTGATGGGGAGGAAGGAGTGCACTTATTGTGATGAGCACTGGGTGTTGTATGGAAGTGTTGAATCATTATATTGTATCTGAAACTAATATTACATGGTACGTTAACTAACTGGAATTTAAATAAAAACGTAAAAAAATAAAGAATAAATAAAAAGTAGAAACACAAAAGTATAGCAGTAGTCTGAGTGGAATAAGTCTATAAAGAAGAAATAACAGAAGATGTGAGAGGTGATGAGAAGGTGTCAGAAAAAACTACTCTTCTCTCTTGTCTGAACTAGGAAGCAAGTGAGGAAAAATGAGCATGTAAATGGGTTTAGAAGTAGAGGGACTGATTCAACAGCTACACTTGGCTAAGGACTACTGAAACCAGAGAAGGAGACACTACCATTTTGTAGGGATGGGTCAGTAGCTGGATGGCGGGAACAAGGCATCTTACAAGACACCAGTCAGTGCAAGAATTTGACAGATGGTCTTTCCTGGAAAACTTGCCTCAAAATACCCTACACTGACCGAGTTTATCTTGTGTACAGTCCCATTGCTAATCCCTTCCTTTCTCTTCTCTTCCTCCCTCTTATTCTCCAAAGAACACATTTTGTGTCCTTCTCACGCTGCCCCAGGGCAGACTCTGCCCCAGCAGCACAGAGCTCTTTCCTGAAGGGAGCCTTCTGGAAGAGAAATCCACCCTTCCCATTCCCCATCCTCCTTCACTACCCCTTTCTCCTTCCTGAAGCATTTGCACAAGATTTGACAACTCTTACTTGAATCAGACTTCATACAGTAATGGTTATGCTAAAAACGATAAGACTATAATAACCACGACAGCCATCTTTGAAGTTGTGATGCTAAGGCACAGAGGGTATAAATGAACAAAGTTTCACAGGCAGTTAAGTGGTACTGGAAGTATCAAACCTAGGCAGCAATTACTCTGAAGTCCTCCCTTTTACTGTGACCTCTTTAATCCTATTAAGAATGGATTGAGAGGCCAACCTGAGAAAATGGTATTCATGTTCTCAGATATTATTCTATGAGTTTAAATTGAGCTAAAGGCTTTGGAGATTTAGTTCTGAATTTTCAAAGGACCTCCAGTGGGGTTGCCTTTGAAGCATTTGCAACTAAATAGTTCATGATTAATCCCAAAACAATTCAAACAGCTCTCCAAAAAAAAAAAAAAAAAAAAAACCTCAACTGAAGTTGAGCTGCACTCAACACTTTCAAGCCTGACTAAGCTTTTTTCACCTTCTCCAGAAATCCACACCATTGCACACAGGATTTAGTACTTTAAACTTGGTAAATATGGAGCGAGTGGATAAAAGCAAGTGCAGATGAATTTATTACTGAATTTTGTTTCTGTAAAGTTCAAGTGTGCCAAGGAAAGTAAAAGAAATTAATTTAATTTTTATTTCATTGTATTTTAATTTTTTTATCATTTTAAAGATTTTGTTTATTTGTCAGAGAGAGAAAGAGAGAGCACAAGCAGGGGGAGCGGCAGGCAGAGGGAGAAGCAGCCTCCCCCTTGAGCAAGGAGCCCAATGCGGGACTCGATCCCAAGACCCTGAGATCATGACCTGAGCCAAAGGTAGACGCTAACTGAGCCTCCCAGGTCTCCCAATTTCATTGTATTTTTAAATGTTGGGCACATTTGACCATTGGAATAATTTAGAAACCTCAAACCAAAGGAGGGTAGATATAAATGCAACCACCGCTATCAGGGAAAAAAATGCATGTAAATATATCTGAACAAAAATGTTTTTTTAATTGTAATATACAGAGCTGTAGCTGCACTGAACATGCTCTATTAAGCAATCCTGTTAGTATTTCATTTCCATTAGTGACACGTCAATGGGTGGTTAGTAAGTTAATCATGCCTTACGCAAAATTTTACACAGTAACAAGTATTATCAAATAATAATAATAGTAATAATGATAATAATAGCTAACACCTAAGACTATGCCCCTGTTTTGTAAGTTACTTGGTTATTGAAAGGCTTTATATAAGACAAATCTTCTCCAAGTTCTCTAGAGTTTGAAGGAGAAGGACTTCAATTTCAGAGAACTCTCAGGAAAATCAACTAGCTAACTTGATAAAACAACTCTCATTCTAGAAGACATGTGATAGATAGGTAGTTCTCAAATACGGTGTGAATCCACATTGGTTCTACAGTGGAAGTTTACTCCAAGTTCTGTTTAGATCAATGACTCAAACATGCATCAGATTCACCTGAGATGTTGGCTTAAAATTCATCTTGTACAATACCCTTCAAATGTCTATGTCAGTAAAATTAAAGTAGGACACGCAAATTTGCACTTATATCTTTTCCAGTAATTTCAGGCACAACCTTTGAAAAGTGTGTCTTTGATGATCTACTTAGAAGTAATAAAATCCTGGAGATAAGGAAACTGAATGTTTCCTAAGGATTAATTCGTTTTCCAAAAGATATCAAACTGTTCCTCCCCATTCTACCTTGTAAAACTCTCCATTTCGCTTCATTCCTTCTGCCATTGCTCAAATACTCAATATCCAACTTTTTTGTAGCTAGAGACCACGTTTTATTTGATTCCCTACCTCTGATGTGGCTCCCCACCGCTAAGTTCTCTATCCCAATTATTTCCCAGTACCCAAGATGATTTACGGCACCTCCAGAAGAAAATATTTTAACTTTTTATTTATAATTATTTGTATCTGAAAAAATAAGAAAGAAGTAAGGCTTTACAATTATCAGGAATCTGGGATTGATTTAGTGCTCATAGTCAATCTTCAAGTCATTTAATAAGATGCTACACAGGAAAGTAAAGGTATCTTGAGAGAGCCTGGGAATTCTACAAGGATAGTGGCCCCTAAACTCAGAATTCATCTTCAGTGTGCTACAATGTGTGCCTGGTTACATGGATTTATAATTTATATCATTAAGTCTTAATCTTCAAGAAATAGAAAATGTGATTTTAAAAAATTCCTAAAAAAAATTGAATTTAACAGTCATATCACAAACAAAGAATAAGAAAATATCAAAGCACACAATTCTAAATCTAGCTTTTCCCTAGCTGTATTACCAGGTAAAAACAGCAATGATGATCTAATCAAATTTGACAACAAAATAGATAAAATCTGAAATTACCTATTATTGCTATTATCACTACTAGGGAACTTCAGCCTAAATGCACATTAGATCTTGAGATATTGGCCAACAAAGTACAGCTCTACAATTTATAAATAAGTAAATATATTAAAATGAATTTCAGGCAGGTACTTCTAACCTGACAAGGGTGAAGGATCACAATGCTTGGTCTTTTAGCTGTTTGGTCTACACAACAACCAGAATGACCCCACTAAGACACATATTGAACACTTCTTCTTTTCTTTAATGGCTTTCTGCTACCTTTAACGTAATTTACAAAGCGTTTCTCCCATAGCATCTCACATGTCTTCTTTTGGGTTGCTCTCCAGACACACCGGACCAACTTCTTCAATTAGAGAATGGCCAGGCTCTCTCTACCCTGGGCTTCCCCACACTGTCTCCTCTGCCTACAAATTCTTTCCTTTACTCCTTCTCCTATTCATCTGGTTACTACTAACTTTCAGATTGTCCCTAATAAAATAGTTCCTTTTAGTGGACCTTTCCAACACCTTTAGACTAGGTTAGACTCCCCTCTTCATATATCTTCCTAGAATACTCTGCCCTTTCACTATTAAAACACTCACACTTTACTGTAATTACTAGTTAAATTCTTTATTTCCCCCAAAAGTCAGTATAAACTGAGGTCAGAGGCCAAGACTCTCTCACTGTTGTATGCCCGCCACTGCCTAATATAATGCCTGTTTATTTAATACTTTGAAAAAAGTTTTGGAGTACCGATTAGGTAAATACAGGCATAAGCAAACTCATATGTCTTCAATTATCTCCTTAAAAACTTAGGTCACCAGGAAGTATAACAGAAGTGCCTGTGGTTTAAATGGGGCCAATAATCTGGGTTACTCAGTAGAGTGACTCCTCTAAGAGTAAGATAGTAATTTTACTTATACCTGGTAGAAAATACATAAAGATCCAATGCTCTTTGGGGATCTTTGAGAATTTAAAATTCTATTCATTTTGTTTCTCTGAACGGCTCCTATAAAATAAATTAAAAAGACAAACAAAATCACACTGAATCCCTTATAGAAAATGAAAGTGCTACAGAAAAGGTAATAGGTTATTGTCATTTTGCCAATAAATAAATTGACATTCTGACTTTCATCCAAACTTTCAAACACGCTATATAAAGAGCTGCAGGTTTGGGGATGAGCCAGTTTGTTTTAAAAGAAGAAAACTATGCCAACAGTAAAGTTCTTGTGACTGAGCACTTGAAATAAGAATTATAGGGAGACATCCATAGGGCAAAGTCATTTTCTTAGGCAATGAACCTCAAGGAATTTCTCTGTTCCGATGATCGACTAGAATGCTTAAGTAACTCAACAAAATGCTTTTAGTCATCGTGGCAAAGTTTGTAATGACTTACTATAATTAAGACAGAAGAAATAATGAACTATAGCAAAGCAAAATACCTAGATTTTGTTGAATATTAAATTTCCTATTTAGTGAAATAGGACAGCCTACCCAATAGGATGAGGGATGGAAATGGGTAAAAGCAAATTGTATGAGGAAACTTTCAAAACAATTAGCCTGTCTTGTCTATACATTTTCTTTCACTTATACCTATTAATCACTGTAGATACGATTGTCTTTTTTTAAATTAAATATAATTTATTCACATTCTAGCCTTTTTCTTATTGATGGTGTTAGCATTTGACATTCATTTTTGTGTGATTTAATACCTGGGTATGTGATGTAGTGGAATTTTATATATATATATATATATATATATATATATATATATATATATATGGATTTTTTAATGTACCGGCTATAAGAGTAGACATATTAAAAAGAATGATTCATATAGCAATCATGTAAATGCTCAATTATGAATATAATGAAAGAGCCATGCAATTTTTTTTACAATTTCATTTTATAAATACACCTTTATTAACTTTGTTGTGTTGGAGGCACAGCTCCCGAATGGTTACTGTGATAGATTGGTTTATGTTAACGATTTGGTCTCTTTTTGATGAAATTGCTCCTTGGAATGGGAAAATGTGGTTTATTTTGAGAATGATTCTGCTTAATGTCTTAGCCTAAGTCCTGTTTGAGTGAAATTAACTGTTCTATGGTTCATGAATTATTTCTGGCCTCTATCACCATCTCTCATAAAGAAATGTCAAAGGGAAAACAAGCTGTATAACCTCACTGGTGATCACTATGAAATAGAATAGGTAGCATTACCAAAAATAAAAAATAAAAAAAAATCCTTGTCTATTTCTCATCCTGTCGTTACATTCTCCAGTTGGTCATCATTACCACTGAAAAGTTGAGAGAGGGATGTATATTGGCCAAGTCTGGATCCCAAATAACAGCAAAGCACTTTACATCTGTAACACACTTAGTCTTGGGATATCTAAGCACTGAGACTATTCCCGATATATTGTAAAGGTTTTTAGTTGATAGTGCTAAGACAACAAGAAGAAAGTTGTATGAGTATCATTATGTGTCCTATTTCAGAAGTAGCTTTCATTAAAAAAAAAAAAAAAAAAACTTGCACATGAGTGAAGATATGCAGATGGGAGCTGGTGTTTTGATTTTCACTTTGAATAGTAGAAAGTGCACTGAAGGGTATTCTCTTACTGCTAATGGTCAGCTCTGTCTACAACTGTGATTTATTTTACTAGAAGCTGGAACAGGTGTGGTCTATCTTTGCCAAAGTTCATACCTGCCCTAGGCTTCAGGTTTCAGATCTGTGTAGTGAGATTGTTGAATGGCATGCGATCCAAGAACTTCTACCTTATTACACAGACAGAATCCTGACTTACTATTAGAGTCCTTATCTGAAAATTCAGTTTTGCATTTTGGATTTAGAGAAATTAAACTTACATGATTTGAAGGATATTGGTAAGAAGTGTTGTCCTAAGAAAAATCTCTCCATTGAAAATGACTTAGAAATAAATATTAAAGTTATGCAGATGCATAAACTGAACAATTCTTTTTATTTCCCAAAATTAAATGTCATGTTGGCCAAGGACCAAACGTGGTACTTTCCAAAACTTAGAATAATTATTATTAAAGTTAACAGCAAGAAAAGAGGGAGGTCAAAGGAAAGTGTGTTTTGCTGCTTGGAATACAACATTTTTGCCATGAACTCTATGAAAAAATAAATACAAGCGGGGCAAAGGGGGAAAAAATGAAGAGTTTCCATACTCCAATTAAATATAAGGTTTTCACCTTAGGTCAAATACCATTTACTGAAAATGCCTGACTTTATAAAAGAAGTCTTGTAATTGCCTTATTTCCTTTTAAAAATATACAGCATTGTGCCAGCAGGTACATTTGTGTTGCTATGCATGTGACCAGTTCATTGGAGGTGCTGTTGCATATCATACCCACCACCTAGGAATGACTGCATTTTTTAAGATGGCAGGAAACTAAGTAATTGGGGCAGATCAGTTGGCTGACCCTGACTGCTATAAATGGCTACATGTAATGAGTATAGGTAGATCAACATAGCTCAAGTTTTGAAGTGAAATTTTATCTTCTTTCTGGCACCACAAATACTAACCTGATCCTTATCTGTCTAAGAAAAAACATTCCTCCTTAACAGGCCGGCATAACTCTTTACGATTTCCGCATACCTCTTGATATTATGAAAGACCCATTGTATTAAAACCTGCGATAAACAGGATATTTAAGGCCTGTTCCCTTGAGCAGGTTAATCTGTAAATTTCCCTTTGGGTTTAGAAATAGCTGAAGAGACAAGACCGTTCGGTGCTCTTCATATTTTTCACGTTCTCCTCCTTGGCCTCGCCCCCGGCCACCGCCCAGGCGGACAAGATTACGAAATAGGAAAAACAAAAACGAAGACAGTGTTATCAAAACACATGCAGTCTGTTTTTGCATATTAGAAAGTTCTAGACTGAGAGTCCAGAGATTTTCTTTTTAGTCTACTTCATGTCACTTCATGTGCACTCTTGCCTGTTGTCCTTGCAAAAAATCCGTTACTTCCCTTGAGTTTCCATTCATCAGATGCTCATTGAACTTCCTTGCTAAATCACTTTTAAATTTTCTCCATTTTTGTTTTCTTAATTAAAAAAAAAATCCTAAATATTATCATCTCTACAGGAGTCTAACTTCAGAGGTTTCCTGAAATTTAAAATTCCAGGTTTCCCAAAAATGGGAATTTCAGGGGCACTGTGTATTGTGGAAATACTGTATACTTTGGAATTGTAAAACCTGTCATTTGATGATATATCTTGACCCCGTTATTTATCTTCTCAAAGCATGTTCCCCAAATGAAAAATGAAGATTTGTGATACTTCGAGGTAATATTCTTAGATTACAGGACATGCATTAAGGACCTATTTTATAATTTACATAATGCATGATGAATAATAAAACAAACACCTCTAGACTCACCATCAGTTTAAGAAATGAGACCTCCCTAAGGCCTATGAAGCGTCCACGTGCCACTCAACAATTACAGTCCTCTTCCTCCACTACAAGGAGAACCACTACTGTGAATTTTTTTGTTTATTATTCTTTGCATTGTGTTGTTTCCTTGCTACATATATGTATCTCTAAACAACATATCTTTAAGTTCTGTATATAGGGGAAATTTCCATCAGTGACATTATACCTAATGTGTTCCTCTGAAAATTGTTTCATTCACTCTACTTTGTCTTTAAGATTTACTTTTGCTAATGCAATGATAATAATAATATAAACAATAATAATGATTCTAGTTTCTTGTTGATAGATATTCAAGTTGTTTACAGCTCGAAGCTTTTATAATCAATGCCATTTGAACATTCCCGAACACACTCCTGGCTCACATCTACGCGGGTTTCTCTCTGATATACCTACCAGGGAAACTGCTGAGTCATTGAGAACATGCCTGTATAGCTTTGCAAGACATTATTTTTTTTTCCACAAACGAAGTGTGCAGATATGTACTCCCACCAATTTCTGTAGAAAGTGAATTTATTACTTGCCTATTCAAAAAAGAAGAAACGTCCTTCGGGCATTTTTTGGACGTAATTCTTGAATAACGTTTTCAAGTCCTTCCAAGACATTAGTTGATCATGTTTTGTTGTGTACTTATCTTTGTGAAATTTGGGGGCACATAGAGTGACAAAAATCAGAATCAATTTTATCTAATTTTAAATTCTTTATAGAGTTGAAAACCAAATTATTTTGTAATAATCCAACGGTTCTGGTTATTTATAGTAAAGTTGTGCTTACAGCACAATAATTTATTAAAGTGGCTAGTCATGATGGCTAGAGGAGGGGGAGCAGTCACTCCTTTCTTCTCACTGAATACTCTATAAGTTTTTATCTACAACTAAGACCTTGATGGACATGTTCATATACCACCTACTAGACATCCCCACTTAGAGGACACAGAGGCACCTCAAATGCAAAATATCCAAAAGTGGGCTTACCATCTTCCCCATATTCCAGGCCTTCATGACCCAAAAATCCAGATCTTTTCACACCATTGGCTATTATCACAATAAATGGATTCAGCCTACTTATTAAGGTAAAATAGCGACAATGTAGATGGATTCTGAACATTCACAATTCTACCATCTAGGGGAATTGGCTCAATACCTAGATAATAATAAAAAATAGTTAACATTTGTTGAGAATGTTACTAATTGCTTTACATATTTTCATTTCATTATACTTGTACACTGTTAGACCCGTGTACAAGCCCTATGGAACATTTATAAGAACTATAATAAGCTTCTTAACAGTGAAGTTAGTTATTATTTGTCTCCACCTTTTTATATTCTATCATCAATAAGGGCTAAGATCATATATTCAGTGCTTTGTCCAATACATTTACACGAATAATATATAAAGCAAAACTACAGTTTTTAAGATATAATTGCCAAGTTTAGACACTGCTTATGTCCTCAGGGCAACCTACTCAAATAAAATTTTCTACATCCTACATTTTATTATCTAAATGAGACTGAAAGATTTACTTTGCACCTTTAAAATTCAGACTTAATAAGCAGACTATCTCACCCATAAAGCACAGAATGTATTTCTAAGTGTTCAAGGTCATAGCTCTTCTACTGAAAGAGATTACATTAAGAGTAAGAAAATAGACGTCCTCTACAGATACAGAAGTATGAAGGGAAGGTCATATAAAAAGAGTAAGCCATACACAGTGTTTTCTATCTTGAAACTATACCAAGGGGGCCCAGAAAAGCAGCTATTGGCTTTGTATTACAGAGCCAGAAGGGACATTTGAGCCAGGCCAAGATGGAAGGAGGAATTTCAGTTATTACTCAGTTCTCATAAGAAGAGAGAATTCTGTGAATATTTCAAGACATGTTTGAAGGCTAGGAAAATCCTGCTATTAATTTGAATTCTCTCCAGCTCCAGTCGGGTGGAAGGGATATAAATGTTAGGAAGAAGTAAATTATAGTCTCTATGCATGATCCCCTATGTTGGCAAATCCAAAGGGTGTTTTGGTATTTCATTATCATAGTCTAGAGTGTAAAAATATACTAAATCACAGGAGTATTGAGACAAGAAAACTTAATATGAGAAAGATGACTTCAAAGCCAAAAGAAGTTTTAGTGAGATGTATTCTCACATAATTTAATATCTAGACTCCTTTACTGGAGAGGAAGCATAGTGAAGCGGTCAAGAGTTTATTAGAGATCAAATTGTTAGACCATGGACTGGCTGGTCTGTTACTAACTGCCTGGTTTGCTACTTACCAAATCAATGCCTTCAAGACAAATACTAAAATTTTTCTGTGCCTCAGTTTCCTCATCTATAAAATGAGAATAATATTAACTACTTTTTAATGATAACATGCAGATAAAGTCACATATAAAGCAATTGGAAAAGTGCCTAGCATGTACATCAAGTTTTCAAAAATGGTTTCATCATCATCATTATTATCATCATCATCACCTAGGTACAGAGCCATATTTCCTAAGTTTCAGGTTTAGAGACAGCAGTGGTTCAGAATTTCAGATTATACCTCTTGGTTGACACTGAACAAAACAAGCTTATTTATCATACCACCATTAATGTGTTGAAGAAACCAGAGGCACCATATTGTGAATTTCAATCTGACTTTACTATTTATTGATAGTCAGGTCAGTAAGGCTTTTTCACTTCTAAGATGCTGCAAAGAAAAAGGACAGAAATCTGAAAGCCCTTTTATACCAATTTCAGGGATAAAAAGACTCCTTAAGCTCTCTACATACCCTGCAACTATGTACAGCAACTGCACAAGGAAAATATATCAGTCAAGAGTATTTAACATATTCTTGTATTTATTCTTAGGAAATGCATTTAAGCTCTATTAAAAATGTATTTTATTTCTCATATGGCACATGTGTGTTTGTATTTATTATTAAATTACAAATGACAAGAATGGTCATTTCTTTGGTTACATTTCAAAGACCAATGTTTTTAATTCTAATTGAATTGAGTTTATAAATTGTCCAAAGGCAAAATTATATCTTTATTTTTACTTGTCTTGTGTTTACTTACTTATTCTTTTCTCACTTCTCTAATAAATACCTACAATGCTTACACCTTTTGTGGGATTAGGAGAGAAATTTATTAAGTCATCCAGGGCCGCACCAGAGTAACCAATGATATTAAGACTCCTCACCACAGGACAAACAGAAACTCCAGCTTGCAAAAACCACAGAAAAAAATTACTCAATCCTTCCCAATTATGCCAATTATTTTAAACTTAATCTTAACTGAACTTTCCACAAATAATATATTTTCTATGTTTCCTAAGGATCTATTGGGGGAGCCAGAGTCTATATAATAGGCTCAATTCACCATCTTGAAATAATTCCCCCCCAAAAAAGTGTATTTTCATTTTTTAAGCCCCTATAGCAATTCATCTATTCCTTTTATGACATTTACTACTCTGTTCCTTGTGTTTCAATGGTCTGAGCCATTGTTTTCTCTTTCCCATTAAAACCTGTAGAGGCAAGGGAGGAAAGGCAGTAGAGTTGTATTTCTCAAACCCTTATAATGTTCAAGAAACGTCACATATATTCTGTAACTTAAGACTTTAAAAGCCCTTGAACAAGCATTAATATTATTCCCATTATATAGATGAGAAAACTGAGGCCCAGAGAAATTTAAGTGTATTACACTGTGCTGCTCGGATTTCAAAGCCCAAAACCTTTCCATGAAGGCTAAGATCTAATCCATTTGTTAATCTCCCACAGAGCTGAACATAAATCTTTATTCATAGAAACTATCAAGAAATGAAAGAAAATAAATACTACTTACCATTTATATCAAATAATAATATTTGTCACTTATTTTCTTTGAAAAAAATTTTGTAACTGACTATACTATACTAAAATACACACATTCACACACACACAATTTAAAAAAAAAAAATCTATCCAGAGTACAGGATGAATAAGCTTAAGGTACATTAGCAATGCTTAAATATTTGAGAGTATCAAATAGAACTTTAAAGATTTCCTTTTCCTTGTGTATTTAACTTATATACATATGTAAACAAATAAATATTCTTTATTCTTAGATATGATTCTCTCATTCTATGAAATACACTGGGTTCAGTTGGGTTGTATTTTATTGGCAAATTCAATTAGTTAACAAAGGTTGATTACACACCTTGCATGTGGTTTATTCTTCTCAAAAAGTACTAAAAGGCTTTTTAAACATGTATATTGCCATTGAACAGCAGCTTCTAACATCTTTACCAAATAGATGATTGCATGTGCTTTAAGATATACAAACCATGTTTGAAGTAAAAGCCACAGAACAAAAGATTTATTTCAGTAAAACAGATCTAGCCTATAGCAAACAATTTTCATGTGTTATAATAAATCATACTTATACTAGCTGGCATATTGTAAGCTGCCTATGGAGAGGCCCACATAACAAGTGCCTGAAGGAGGCCTCTGGCCAACAGCCGGCAAGGAACTGAGGCCCTCAGCACAACAACCTTCAGAGGCTGCAGCCTGCTAGCAACAACGAGAGTGAATTTGGAAAGGGATCCTTCTCTAGTTGTGCCTTCAGATAAGACGGCAGCCCCTACAAATCCTTCAGTTGTAACATTGTGAAACTTTGAGACAGAAGACTTAGCTAAGCTGTGTTCGGGTACCTGACTCATGGACACTGTGAGATTATAAATCTTAACTGTTTTAAACCACTAAGTCTTGGTGTAATTCTTACACACCAAAAGATAGCCAAGACACTTGATAGCATAAAATAACTGGATTAAAAGGGACAAAAGTAAATAATGACTTGGAAATTATTTGTAAAATACACACACACACACATACACAAACAGGGTAGTGGTTAGGATCATACTTTCTAGAACCAGAATGGTGAGTTTCAATCCCAACCCTGTCACTTATAATTGTGTGACCTGTAAAAATTTTTTGATCCATCTTCTGTCTCCTCATTTGCAGAGGGGAAATAATAACAGCAATATTTTATCTATTTTGTAGCAGAGAGTAATGTGATTAGAATATGACTTTGTACTATAATTGCAATATAGATGGGAGTTATTCTCATTATGTTGGCACCTAGCATTGTACCTGATACATAGTCCAATAAACATGCATCTCTTCCACATCCACATTTGATCAACCTGATGGGAATGATTCTCTAAGAATTAAGTAGTTCCAAAGCTTGCATATATCTCATTGTCTAAACATAATGTATCTTTAAGAAAAATTCTAAATTAAATAGAATTTTTTTTAATTTAAAAGTCTGCTCACATCACTGCAGAGGTTAAGTGTATCATCTTGATAGGCTAAACATGTGACTGGTTTTTTGAAGCATTCACTTCTGAAAGGAGAGACCAGAGCGGCCTTTTTACATAATCAATGAAGCAAAAGAAGGGAGAGAGAAGACTCATAAGAAAACTCGCATGAGGGAAAAAAAGAAAGAGAGAGAGTTAGAGTCTATATGCAGCAACTTTCTTCCAAAAAAGGATTATATGTAGTCTCTCCATAACAGAAAAGAACAGAATCAGATCAATGGAAGTTCTATGTGTTGTATGCTGATATTTTTACTTGAGTTTTTTTTTTTAATTTTTCAAAAGAAAATGTGCTTTTCATCAACTTCTCATTGTTTTTTCTTCTCATTGAGCAAAAAGAGTTGTATGGTCCAGACATCAGCAGAGATGGTAGAAGAGACCCACTAAAAGGCGGAAATGCTTCTCAGCACTCAGAAAAGCATCCATAAGAACTAGGCTCTTGGTAGACTCTTATCTAAACCCCGTGGGTGTGTGAATTTCAAGTCTCAATCCTTGTGAGAACAGACTGAGGCACATTTCTGGTATTCCTCCCCAGCGGGATCAGAAATACCCATGAAGAAAGTTTCTCATGCACTCTTTGCCAAACTATTTGCTCACTCTAAACTCCCACAATTCATTTTTCTGCAGTGAATTCTAATTTGCTTAAAAAAATAAATGTAATACCAACATAGAAGAAAACTCCTTGTTCTTCAGTGACACTGTGAGATAAAATCAAAATGATATTCAAAAATTAGTAGTGCAGAAGATAATCTCTTTGGCAATTTGATTCTTATTGGAGTAAATAACTACTGAGTAGAGGAAGTTTTTGTTTTTTAGGCTTTCCCACTGGATGCCTTCCGCAGGAATCTGTCACAGATTTTATAGGCAACAACTATCTTATTTCTAGAACAACATAGATTCTGCATCCTTTACATATACACAGAGAAGTCAGCATCCAAGCTTCTCATTCATCTATCTATCCAGTAGACCTGTGCTTGAAGCCACGAAGATATTAAATGATTCTTATCCCTAAAATCTAAAAGAAGTTAGACCCAACTTAATGGAAATCAGAGTCACCTAAAAGGAATTCAATATACTATGCTGATTATTTCAATGTGCTTTCTGTTGTGACTTCTTTTGGGGGGTGGGGGATAAGTTTATTAGATGAAAATACTAAAAGAATTTTTGTAGAAGCATGTTTATACTTTTTAGTCTATTAATATGAGGATTAAGGGGAAAAGGGGAAATGGGAGACATTAGAAATTGCTGATAAGGTTTTTTTTAAAGATTTTATTTATTTGCGAGAGAGAGAGCACAAGCAGGGGGAGGGGCAGCGCCTGATGCGGGGCTGCATCCCAGGACCCCGGGATCAAGACCTGCGCCGAAAGCCGACACTTAACTGACTGAGCCATGCAGACACCCCAGAAATTGCTGATAAGGTTAATGCAAAATTGAAAGTAACAAGTTATAATCAATTTTGCATTGTTTGTGATTTGGAAGGCAAGTCGCCAACAATAGGCTCTAGAGAACAAGGTCAACTTGGTGAAGTGAGTCGAGGTGCATTACAGATGCTGCTATCCAATCAGATATACTCCACCACTGTCAGGACACTGGAAATGCCCTAAGTCTCATCTTGTCTTCAGTTAAAGCTTCCTAAGCAGCATCACACATCTCATCAGATTATCTTGTAAGAGTCCTGAAGAAATGGGATTAATGACAGGACAGGTAGGGTTTATATCAGCAGAGAACCTCCTTGTCCAGGAAAAGTGGACCATGTGAGCAAATGCCATAAGAGTCCTTGGGCGTTGGATGTCTCAGTTGAATACAGAAGAACTTATTTTAATTAACTGATTTAATCCCTTTCTTCATGATTTTTTTCCATAAATCTAATAAAAACCTAGAAACTAACTTGGTTATTTTGCCCACTATTTATAATGAGTAGTGGACTGGCCAAGATACTTTTGGCAGAAATAAAACAAGCTGAAGAAAAAAAAATGTATAAAATATATGTAGTGGAACGTTAGTCACCATGTAGATAAGTGAGGGCTATTACCTTTTCCAAGAACCACTACTGTTGGATAACTCTTTCCAAACTTGACTTTCATTCATCTCAGAAATGATACCTTTCCTTAACACTTCTACAGGAGGTAACCCTTGACAAGTTAAGTTTTCCAGAAGGACCAGTTGTAGTAGAATGAACCCAAGACTACTTGCCCAAAATGTTGAAATACCTCTGCTTGCAAAATGGGATGTGGCATGCTCTGTTCACTCTCTTTCCATGTAAATGACCTCTCTAATTCCAGATGTCATTTGGTCGGAACAAGTTCACTAAGGAATAAAATCAATGAGGTTTCTCAGAACATGCTGGCAAATGGCGTCTGATTGAAAATGATGTTTGCTGTACACCAATGTCCACTGTTCATACTGTGATTGCTGAAAGGCCAAATCTTTAATAAATCTGGGAGATTCATGGACTATTTTCACCTTTCCTGGGTAAATAAATGTCCTCTTTACTACAGTCTTTCACAAACACACCTATAAGTGTAGCGGCTCTTAAAATGAGTCCAGCTAAAAGAAAACAACTCTTTTTAGAAATGACCCAGGTCAGGAGGCTTCCTGGTTTTTGTTGCCACTTCAAAGCCAAACCAGATAAACTAGCTTAAGGTACTACTTTGACATTGAATGGAATTCAATACAGCTGTCTGAGTCACACGAGTTTTGTGATCATAGGAATTTTGCTTGAAAGACTTGCCCCTCGCCCATATATGGTAGAGTGCCCTGTGCTCTCTGTTACTTGGTGTCAAGAATTTCTCTTCTATTCCCTGACCCATCAGGGTGAGGACTTCTGGTGGTTCTGAGAGGTCCATCCCTCATCATTACAGAAAGTCACATGAGAGTTGTTAGCTCCGATACTCTATTTAAACTGTTTATGTTTCCTTTCCAGTATGCTCCCACCAGCAGCAGGGACCGCAAGTGGAGCCTGGCAGTTGGAAAGACAGATGCTTGGATGCCACGTTTTCCATCCCTTTTAGATATCCTTGACTCATACATCCTGTCTGGGCTAATGTTGGCTTTCCGATCGCAGTGTGTCTGGAGTTTTAACAAGTGCCCAGCCGCCCTCAAAGGGTCACTGCTTGTTTCAAGTAGCACTTGTGCTTCCCTTGACCTCTCTGTCCCTCTCTGATCCCACTTAGGAGCCTACGTAGACACTTTTTTTTTTTTTTTACCAGAAAAATGATCCTTTCCTTCAAGCCACTCTGTCATGTTGGTTTGTCTAGTACTTCAAAGATAATTTGACTAGGAAATGTCTAAGCCTGGATAGGAGCTGATGACTTTCCAGATGAGACAAGCTAGAGTAGAGCTTTAAAAGGAAAACCTCCATTGCTAAAGAGAATAGGAAACTCATCGGGGTTATTCATGTCGTACTTAGGAAATGACCCAAGTTGAAAATAAAGATGGCAGGTGAAAAATGGAATATCTGCTGGAGTTTCTGGTTGCATCCGCAGTTATGTCTAAAGCTTTCCATTTTTCTGTTCAGCTTCAATAATAAATACAAGGGCCAAGAATCATCTTCTGAGAATAGAGCAAGAGATCAGTTCAATTGAGAATATTAAGCAGAAGCAAGGAGCTAGAAGAAATACATTGATCTTTTTCTTTTGAGTGTTGACAATGTAATGCCAGATTTAAAAAAAAAAATAGCTAGAGGCTAAAACAAAAGATTATCACACCCAATGCCAAAATATTTGGGTGCCAGCCTCACTATTTTTTTAAGCTGACCATTTATACAGTTTGGTTCACATTCATTCTATTATCCAGAAATTTTTCATCAAAATTTCTCACATGGAAAGTGTGTACCCATAACTGATGTTTTTAATTGATCTGATATTAACAAAATTATAATTTAAAAGGACTTATTGGTTCCTTCCAATGGAAGATTTATTTTCTTATGTTCAGGAAAATAGTTTTAAGAAAGTCTGTTGCATATAAATAGTCTGCCCAATAACCAAAACTTGACATAAACTAAATATTTGCAAATGTTCAAGAAATTCAGAGACATCGTTTTGTTTTGTTTTTGTTTTTTTTCCCCCTCCCATTTTTCCATGGGTTCCAGCACTTCCTGTCCCAAGTTGTGACAGGAAAAGAACTACCAAATACAGCAAAAAAAGCAGTTACTGTATCTATGATTTAAGAATTCAACTAGAATATCAGGAGATATTAACAACTTCATAGGCTCTCCTGATTGGAAAACATAAATGTTATCAAATGTTATACATGCAATAGCCACCTCCTTTGAAGTTTGGCAATAAGCAGCATTCAACCAAAGAGAAAAATAAGCATTTAAAAAGTGTTATGGACCCTACAATGACAGAAGTTTATAGGGCAAGTTGATTTCAATCACTATTAAAATGACAGTTATAATAGCTGGTTAGATTCCCCGCCGCCATGTGTTGAAGATGGCCCACGTTAAGACATTAATCCTGAATTAATAACTACTAATCACAGGTAAGTTTTTCATTATTAACGTATAGGTTATATTGGAGAATAAGTCTATTCTTTAAATAAATCTAGAGTACAGTAGTATGATCTGTTCTTAAAGCCTAATTTAGCCATTTAATTATTTGAATTTAAACTATGTCAAAGACATTTTGCCAATATGTCATTCTTCCTTAAAACTTCACATATTTAAGCATTTACTATTTTATCTTTCCTTATTCTGTCATAACTTGAAGATATTCAATAGATACTCCTTCCAGAGAGACAAGCACATTTCCCAGAGCTCACATATCTCTTCCAAGTTTGAATTTCCCCAACTGATCTAAATGATGAAAACTGCATTAGAAATAAAGCACTGTAGGCTCATACTTTAGAAATTAAGTTGTATCATTATTAAAGCGTAAACATTAATCCTTTTGTAAGCCAAACCACATCACCCTTGATTGTCATTGGTCTCAAAGAAAAAAAAATTCAATAGATTTTTCAAAGAATGGAATATTTAAATTCATATGTTCACACTGCTCACAGAAGACCTGATTTCAGTTTTTCAACTCAAAAAATCTTCCTATTAAGAAATATCTGCATTAAACTAGAACTGGAAAAAAATTACATAACAGAAGATTTGCTATCATGTCAGCAGTGTATACTGCTGTATCAGCAGATCAGCTAGTTGTCCTACTAATTTTCAGTCAGCAGGGAACAACTCCATCATTACCACACACATCAACTTTAGTCAGGTAACTGAATGTCTTAGAATCAAACATTTCTTCTTGTTTCCTAACTAAATGACTCCTGATCACATTGTTTTCTGACCCATCCCCCTGCCATACTGCTATCTCTACCCCTCTTACAGAACAAGCCATTGCTGTGAGGTGTGATGGAGGATACATTTCAGAAAAAATCCACTTTACCATAACTTCCCCACTCATCTGCTAAAGTCTCTGAAATGCCACCAGTTCCGAACCATTTCTTCCCATTTTTTTTCTTTAATGATCCTTCAGCAATTCCAGCAAGTTAAACTGATTCACACCAAACCAAATCACATATTTTTTCCTGCCAGGAGAGATCCAGAATTCTCTCAGAGATTCAGAGAAACTAATCCTGAATGAAGCTGAAAGGGTACAGAGACAGAAGCGAGAGCTGCTTCCGAGAAAATGGTTAATATTTTAGGGCAGAGTCTCTCTGCAATGATAAATTATTTCTTCTGCTCCTTAAATTCTCTCTACATCTTATCTGTTCACTCTTTAATCTCTATGCCTAAACTGCTTGCCCTCAACTGTAATTGCTTCTATTGCTCCTTTATGAGTCATAGTAGATTTAGCTAAGTCCACCTTGGAAAATTCTACTGGAAGGAGAACACCTGATAAAGTGATATCTCAGTGAATTACTGTTTCTCTTCCCAGCATTCCTATCCATATTTGGACTCCGTAGCTATGCGCAGAGCCATTTTTCTTGTATTAAGAACATAGTAAAATCTTTCATGTAATACAATTATTCTATGGTTAAATCATTCCTTTCTTAGAAAAATGTCTGCTTAGAAAATGATATATTTGATATACTACTTTGGAAAATTTAGGGGCTGTGAGAGATGATTAGCAGGCTTTTCCCTAGCTCATCATGAAAGTGAAAGGGAAAAAAAAAAAAAGGAAAGAAAGAAACCCAATGAAAAAAATGTGCTTGGATGAAGAATTTAACATCCCAGTGGAAATTCTGTAAATCTCAAGACATTCTGAATGATGTTTAACAGGCCCCTACCTACTACCTCTGCAAAGGAAAAGAAAAGGGCAGGGCGGGGAGGAAAAAGCGCACACTTGACCTGTGATGCAATGCTTAAAAGTCTTACAAAAAGTCTTTTGATCCCTTTCACCTATAGTAGTTGAGCTCTGAGCAACAGTGCCTTCCTAGTCTGCTCTTGCCGGCTGGCTAAGTACATCAGTGAGGCTGGGAACCAAGAACAGGGTTCTGAGTCTAGGAAACCTAAGGAATCCAGTAGATTCTGAATTGTTCTGATCTCTTCTCTTGGCCGGAGTAGAAATGTTCCACGGCGCTCCACACATATGTTCCTTTATTTATGTGATTTTAAGGAGCACTTTGGCTCACCTTAGAATATTATTTATGTTTTGTGGTTGCTCCGAGGGTAAGAACACTTTCACTGCTCCCAAGCATGCTGCACTCTTCTGTCATCTAGTTTTAACAGGCCTGCTGCCCAACAAAAAATTCATCAGGTTTCAAACCAAAAAAAAAAAAAAAAAAAAAAAAAATACTAGTGGACAAATATACAAATTTTCACATTAGAGAATAAGGGAACCAGGGAAGAGTCCCTGTGGTGTGAGATTACATTAGCTCAAGAAAGTTAGCCCTGGCTATCAGGAAAGATAGCCCTCCTCAAGATCACAGAACACCAGAGTGATGACATTTACACATGCACATGTGATAACATGGTGAGAGGCAGGCGTGAAGCAATTTTCCCACTTCCTGTTTCACTTGATAAGCATTACATTCATCACTGGAAGCTGCCTGACATCTTTGAAATATAATATCCTTATATATTGGATATTCCCCACATAATGAGTCCCACCATCCCAAAGCGGGGGAGGGGTGAACAGAAAACTCACATCTTTGGGCTTCTTTGCTTCACAGAAACTAAGGCCTACCAATCAGGCTTACCCAGGTGATGCTTGGATTCATGAGTGAGACGGTATACAGAGGTATTGATCTTCCAACAAGTGCCTTTGGAGATATCTAGTTCTTCAGAGTCTTTGGGGGCACAGCTTCTGGCGTCTGGACCCAACTGTCATGAATGTAGCAGTAGTGTTTTTGTTTGGGAAGCCTCTATATCCTGGTTGGGTATAATTTTTGAAATCTGGTTCTCTGGTCATCCTGGCAGTAACCTCCAGTAGAAATTTTTTTTTCTGGTTAGATTATTTGGGATGAATTCCGTTGTTTGCAATGAGGACATTGAATAACACGTCACCCCGTCTTTTTCATTCCCCCCTTAGCTGAATATTATTTGATTTTGATTCAGTATATAAGCATTTCCCTATCTGTCCTCCCCACTTCAGTTATGCTTTTCAATGCTCATGTTTATGGTGACAACAGAAGAAATCACCAACTTCCTCCTTTTTTTTTTTTAAAGATTTTATTTATCATTTGAGATACAGAGAGAGAGAGAGAAAGCATGAGCAGGGAGAGAGGCAGAGGGAGAGGGAGAAGCAGGCTCCCCGCTGAGCCAGGAGCCCGATGTGGGGCTCGATCCCAGGACCCTGGGATCATGATCTGAGCCGAAGGCAGACGCTTAACCTTCTGAGCCACCCAGGCGCCCCAAACAACTTCCTCCTTTAATAGAATCAACAAAGTTGTGATAAGAGCTGTACGAAATGAGCCAATAGATCTAATTACTTCTTTCTTGCAGATTATACCAGGGGACGTAATGATAAAAGAATGATGGCAATTAAACAAGGACCACTGGTCTATGGCTGCTATAAATTAATTTATAAACAGGGACACCCATGGGAATATTTCTGGGGGTGGAGGGATCTTCTAAAATGGCTCTCAATGACTCCCACCTCTTAGTGGTCACACCCTTCTGTACTTCCCTCCATTTGTGTGTGGGTGACATCTAATGGTTTGCTTCTAAGGAATAGAATACAAGTGTGATGAACTGTCACTCCTGAGATTAGATTATAAAAGTCTGTGACTTCTGTCTTGATTGTACTCTATCCTTCTCACATGTTTGCTCTGAGGAAGTAAGCTGGAAGTAAACTGCTCTGCCGCCTGTCCCAGGCAGAGAACCACTAACAAGGAACTAAGGGAGGCCTACAGTCAAAAGCCGATAGGGACCAGAGATGCTGAGTCCAACAGCCCTCAGGTGTCAGTAACCACCTGAGGAGGCTTGGAGGTGGGTCCTTTCCCAGTTGAGTCTTGAGATAATGGCACTTCTACCAAATGCCTTTACTTCAGCCTTGTGAGACACCCAGGTCACAGAGACCCACCTAAGCTATGCCCAGCTTCCTGACCCCCAGAAACTCTGAGCTAATAAATGTGGTTTTGAGGCACTAGCTTTTGGTATAATGTATTGTGTAGAAATAGATAACTAAACAAAATGAACACAATATCTCTTAAAAACACAAATTTGGGGAATTAAGGCCTTCAATAGCATTCTTAAAAATAAGTCTCGTTTGACTTTTCTTTTATTGAGTAGTACAGTCAAGGTCAGAGAATTGAACAACAGTATGATACATTATGGCTGAAATGGTGCAAGAGGCTTGTGAGGAAAAGGAGCCCCTGGGGTGAGTGGGGTCCTTTCACGGGGAGAGAAACTTTGAGTGGAATTGTTTAAAGGTGATTTGGGGGAGGATGATTTAGTAGGCAGCATGAAACGTAAACCTCTTTTCCTCCCCGTGAAACATTCGGTAAACTCTACATTATTCTTTAAGGCATTTTGAGTTAAACTTGAGGAGAAAGTGAGATAATAAGACCTGCTCAGGGGTCTCTCAGACTAGAAAACTCAGGTTAGAATAAACTGAGAGCCTCCTTTCATTAGGGAGTGATATTTCCATAAACTCAATGTCTGAGAAGTGTAAATGGGAAAGAATAATTAATTAAGATCATCCTCCGAAAAATAAAGTACTTGTTTTGGCCGTTACAATATAATCAAGAACATTTTAGTGGCCAAATGAATGAGATACATTAGTTTGCGCTTTCAGAAGGAATTATGAGGAAGGACGGGAATACTTTGGAGAACAGCCTGCTACCAGTTTAAAGGGGTAGGTCATCATATAATTCATATAACTCATCCATTTATTTTCATGAATGGCAATTACTTCACCTGGCAATGAGGCAGTCTCAATTTTCATGCTAGGAGATCAATTCCTAAAGAGGTAATAAATCTGGGATTATCTCAGAAAAATAAAAAGAGGATAGCAAATACTCTTTGGAAAACAGAGCATAATAACGTGAATTATAAATCCTGTGTTCATATATTTACTCACAATAAAATGCTGATGGACTCAAGAGAACATCTAGTTTATTTCTCACTGTCTTGGATGAGAACATCCAATTACCTTGATAGTTATCTATTAAAACCTCACATATCTCCATGAATGGTAATTCTACAATACTCTTTATTAGCCCATTTCAGAGTCAAGTATATCTGACAAAATTCTCAAACATTTTTTTATCACATTGCACGTCAGTTATTGGATACCTTACCATCCCAGGCTCAAAATGGATCCTAGAACTGTTAACTTTGCCAGAAAATCCTGTCTAAGCCCTTTTTCTACTTAGTGATTCTGTAACTCTCTTCTAGAACTTAAACATTTCTTTTCATTCTAACCCTGTTCCTACTAATTGCTAGTTAATTCCACTTTCCGGGCTCCTTCGTTGCCTTTATTTTTCCATCCACTACTTATGGATTGCTCACTTTGTTGCAAGCACCCTTGAAACTGTTATGAATTACAGAAGCCAATGAAGTATAAGACTTGCACAAGCAATAAAAGATCCAGTGCAATCAGATGCCTAAATGTCTAATGAAGGTAACAACTTGGGGGAGGGGAATGATCGGTGATGACAGAGTCAAACAAGAGTACATGCCCACCCCCAGGAAGTGACCTGCAACAAATTCCACCAGAAGCATAAAGCCTGAGAGTAGGGGAGGAGGTCATTCCCCGGAGTAACACTGAGATACCATCCTCAATCATGAGAAAGAAAGACAATCAGTCTGAACACCTAAAGTCAATGAATCTTCTCTACTTCCTCCAACAAAAACAGCCTCTCTACCGAGGCTCATGTGAGTTGGCCATTCTGTTTGTTATTCTTCCCTCTCAAATTCTAAGTTCCTCCTTTATAAGGGACTTTGTCACCAGTCTCGAAATAAATTTTACCCCAACCAAAAAGCTTCAGCATCCATCCATCACTCACTGGGCCATGCAGCTGTCCCGACTGCAACAACCTCTACTCCTCCTCAAGAACCCTCTGTGAAATCTGTGACTGGGACTTTACCATTGTCAGGGTTACTCTGGTACCAAAGTTGTACGTCTTTCTATCTCACGACAGCCACATGGAACATTCAGCTCAAACATCATCTCTTCCGGGATGGCTTCCCTCAAGCCTTAGACTGCACTGACTTCCCTCCTCTGAGATCCCACATCACCATAGCCCCACAGTAATCTAACCTGTGTCATGTGATAGTTCTGCAGTGCCGAGAGCCTAAAGATGACTCAAGAAGTATTTGTGGAACCAAACCCCTTTTCCCCTGTTGAACACTCCAGTGTTTCCATCACATGAACTCCACCTCCAGAACTTTTCATCAGACCTAAAGCTCTCTCCTAGGATTCTTTTCAAACTTCCCTCTCATATTTTAAGGCACATCACCCATTCTCTTTCTGTTCCCTTCAGTGAGACTCCATACACAGATTGGTGTAGTAATCCCCACCTCTGCTGTGGTCTCGACATTGGCCCATGATCATTCCCAGTTATTAGTCATGTGTTCCTCCCTGCAAGAGGCTATTCCAACTCATCTTTACTTCTTGTGTGCTTCTGTCCAAACTGAGCTCTGTTACTTTCAGTGTTTGCATAAACCTTTCAGTCCCCTACAACACAAAGAAAATAGAAACTCTTTCAATTTCCTATATTTCAACCCTCCCACTATAAATATCTCTACATTCAAGCTCATCATTTACAAATGGTGTATGTGTCTGTCTTCCTTTTGTTGAGACTATAAACCCTTAGAAATGGGGTGGGAATAAGGGCAATGACTCTGGCTTATTCACATTTGTACATGGGGGTAAAATAGTGCTTGGGACATACCATTAATAAAGACTTTTAAAATATTATTTTTCTCATTAAGATAGAGAGGGAAGTAAAGAGGAGAAAAACAACCAGGAGGATAGTTAACTTTTATTTACTATTCATATAAACCAGCTACTGGGCTAAATGGTTTTCCTTTATACCATGTGGATAATATTAACTTCTCCTTTTAACAAAAGGGACTGTACAGTTTGGGGATGTTCTATAATCATTATCCAGCTCCCAAGCAGCACGGCTGGGATTGATCTCAGCTACATCTGTGGCAGGTTACCTTAACCAGCATTTATTAAATGCTTCTAACGAGAGCATACTATGTCAGCACTTTACATGTATGTTATGCAAAGCTTCAAGAAAGAGTAAGAGGGGAGAACACAGGAACAAAGAGACCAGCCGACTTTACTAATTGTATCAAATCGTCTCTGTTGAAGAGGTGATTTTAGAGAGAATTACAAATGGCTGTGAAGAATGAAATAAATTGTATTGGCAGTGGAGCGCCATGGGGAAACATGAATTCAAAAACTCAATCAAACATGTTTCACATCTGTAATATTCCAGGATTATGATAAAAATTATGGAAAGAGAGCTGATTAAAATATATAAAGCCCTAAGAACTAGGATCTTATAGGGAATATATAGATACCTGAATCAGAAGTATCTGTAATAGAAGATAGAATGTGATTACTGTAAAAACAAATTTTATTTATTTATTTATTATTTATTTATTCATTCATTCACAATATTAGATATTGTTATTATCTCCATTCTACAGATAAGGAAATTGAGGTAGAGGAAAGCCAAATGATTTGCCCAAGGTCGGGCAACCTAGTAAGTTACAGAGTGGGGATTTGAACCCAGGCTGTCTGAGTCCAGAACTCCTCCACAGAAGCCCCACCCCTGAAAGATTTGTCTGAGAGCACACAGTCAGGAGCACGGAATAGCTGCCTTTTGTAATTTGAACCCAGGCGCATCCAGATGAGAGTGTATCACTTGTGCAACAATGAATGCCAGTCAGGAAGAGGCTACAAGAGACTTGCTGCTTCCTTGTGAAAGCTGAGGGTTGTTCTGGCAGGGAAGAGGGGCCTGGTGGCGGAGTCATCTATCTCTCCCTTATCCAAGAGATGTGATGGATTTGTAATGGAGCCACTGCAGTTGAGGCTACGATGCTTATTGAGACAATGATCGGGAAATGGAGGAGTAGATGTCTTTCTCCTCGAAGAGGAGAGCTTGAGGTAATGAAACTGATGAGAGAGGACTGATGAGGTTTGATGATCATCAGAGCAACAGCAATAGACTGTGAGGGTGAAGATAAAGGGAGAGTGGTGATGCATTTCGTCACTCTGTCAACCATGCTTCCGAAATGTTCACGTTGGCTGGCTGCTGAATGCTCTGGAAAGGGAAAGAGGTCTAGTCCACTATGAGCTCACAATTGGGTGGATAAAACAGGGCAATAGTAAATAACCCACCTCCCAGACACACACAATGAGATATGAGAAGTATAGATTTGCATTACCAGTTATATAAATATGGTCTCAAACTGCTTTAAAGAAATTGGTACTTAGGATTCTTTTATTTTATTTTAAAGATTTTATTTATTTGACAGAGAGAGAGAGAGCACAAGCAGGGGGAGTGGGAGAGGGAGAAGCAGGTTTCCCGCTGAGCAGGGAGCTCAATTCGGGGCTAGATCCCAGGACCCTGGGATCATGACCTGAGCTGAAAGCAGCCGCTTAACTGAGAGACCCAGGAGCCGCAGGATTCTTTTATTTTAATTGAGTAGAGTTAACAAACAATGTTATATTAGTTTCAGGTGTACAATATAGTGATGCAACACTTCCATATACCACCTGATGCTCATCAGGACAAGTGCCCTCCTTAATCCCCATCATCTATTTCACCTATCCCCCATCACTGTTCGCTAGAGTTGAGTCTGTTTCTTGGTTTATCCCTCTCCCTCTCTCTCTCTCTCTCTCTTTTTCCTTTGCCCATTTGTTTGCTTTCTTAAATTCCACATATGAGTGAAATCATGGTATTTGTCTTTCTCTGATTATTTCATTTAGCATAATACTCTCTAGCTCCATCCATGTCGTTGCAAATGACAAGATTTCATTCTTTTTCATGGCTACATAATAGTCCTGTGTGTGTGTGTGTGTGTGTGTGTGTATACACACCACATCTTCTTTATCCATTCATCAATGGATGGACACTTTCACTGCTTCCATAATTTGGCTATTGTAAATAATACTGCTATACACACAGGAGGGCATGTATCCCTTTGGATTAGTGTGCTTGTATTTTTTGAGTAAATACTCAGTAGTGCAATTAGTGAATCAGAGGGTAGCTCTATTTTTAACTTTTTGAGGAAACTCCATACTGTTTTCCAGAGTGGCTGCACCGGTTTGCATCCCCACCAACAGTGCAAGAGGGTTCCCTTTCTCCACATCCTCTCCAACACTTGTTGTTTCTTGCGTTGTTGATTTTGGTCATTCTGACAGGCATAAGGTGACATTTCATTGTAGTTTTGATTTGCATTTCCCTGTGATAAGTGATGTTTAGCATCTTCTCATGTATCTGTTGGCCATCTGAATGTGTTCTTTGGAGAAATGTCTGTTTATGTCTTCTACCCAGTTTTTAACCAGATTATTTGTTTTTTTTTTTTTTTTTTTTTGGTGTTGAGTTATTCTTTATATGTTTTGGATATTAACCCTTTATCAGATATGTCATTTGCAAATATAGTCTCCCATAGTTACCCAAAAGGTAACTAAAAGGTTACCTTTTAGTTTTGTTGATTATTTCTTTCACTGTGCAGAAGCTTTTTATTTTCATGTAGTACCAATAGTTTATTTGAAAAATAAAAGAGATTTTTAAAGATGATAGAGGGACACTTTACGAAAGGTAACATTTTAGACATTAAACTAAAAAAAAAAGATCTAGAGCTAAAAGGAAGTTCATTCCAGGTGGAGGAAACAGCTCAGCAAAAGGGTTAAAGAGGGAAAGCAGGGGTAAAAATGAAGACTTTAGTTTGACTGGAGTACTCACTCTATAAACGCAGTAGTGAAAGGAACACTTAAAAAGCTCCGGCCTCTCCCTCCTTTGCATACGCCCTTTATGCATCAGATAATGGGATGCACCCAATGTTTGTTAGCTGGAAAATCGTATTACCATAACTGTGATTGAAAAGACTAATCTGACAGTGCTGTGTGGTGTGAAATAGAAATGTGATAACTTAATAGAAGGTGTTCATGAATAAAGTAAAATTGGTGGGGCATAACACCTAACTGAATTTGTCAGACAAAGGAGAGGAAAAAGTAAGAGTCAAAAGGTATTTCAACATTCCAGTAGGGTAGCCTAGTAAAAGAGTGTTTTATGAAGATTAAATGGTAGGAAGGGTATAAACAGAATAACTATAAAGAGCTTAGCAATGAAGACAGCAAAATGAATCAATGGAGAGATGCTAATGAATGTATAACTTGACAAAAAAATTCTGAGTAAGTGGCAACAGGAAGAGAAATGAGGATCTAAAATATCCTGCAAGGGGCGCCTGGGTGGCTCAGCATCTGCCTTTGGCTCAGGTCATGATCTCAGGGTCCTGGGATCGAGCCCCACATCAGGTTCCCTGCTCAGTGAGGTTGGGGGGGAGGTCTGCTTCTCTCACTGCTCCTTCCCCTGCTTGTGTTCCCTTTCTCATTATGTCTCTCTCTGTCAAATAAATAAATAAAATCTTTAAAAAAATAAAATATATTGCAAAATAAGAATTAACAGGAATTGATGTTATGATGAATATAATGAATTTAACTCACAGAATCAAGGCAAATCTAGGATTTTTAAGCTGGGGAAATCTGCAGTCCATTGACAACAGTAAGGAATTTACTATAAGGAAAAGTTTGTTTTAAAATGGGGGAAAGATAAATTCAAATTTGGGCATGTCGAGTTGCATAATGTAGTAACAACATCAATCAAGCATTCCTAAAGTTATTTACACCCATTCACTTTCCTCTTCAAGACTGTACTATGTAAGAAGACACATGGAGGCTTCTATTTCAGATTTTCAGCTTCTGGAAACTCTCCAGACATTGGATACTTCTAAATATATTGAGTAACCATTAGCTTATATTTTTAGTCTCATTGCATACCACTATAGCAGAAGTAGAGAGATTGAAAGATACTATTGGTTTAATTTTTCTATGCTTTAACTCTGATTATATAGGAACCAGAAATTATAGTCACAGATGAAATGGATCCTCACATCTTTCCACGATGTCCTATTTTGCCATTCATTTGAAAGCCCAGCAATAATGAATCTAAAAACATTTTTGTCTATATAAAAGTTACTTACTTCAAGAAAAATTGTCAGATGACTTTGATCTTACTGTTTGGAGAATAGGAACCAATAAAGTCATATAAAGGGCCGACCAATTAAGGTTACTTAATTAATAAACCAAATAAAACTTCCAAATTCCAGATTATTAGAAAAATGATCAGAAAGAATCACACAGAGTTAACATAAGTGGGAAAAATTTTTCCTGCACATTTTTAAAGTAGGTTAATTCAATTATTAAGCCATAGTTAAATGGCCAGCAAAAGGTTTAAAACTATTATCTAGTCTATGTCCTAAACTACAAGAGAAACCATTTCTAAACACATGAAGGCTGATGCTGTCTAACAGAATAACTTGTTCACAGAAATCATAAAAAATACAATATCCCAGTGATAAGACCTGAGGTAGTAGAGAAGGTAGATAAGCAGTCAGTATTCAGAAGATCAAAGAATAAACATATTCCCCTTTCATAGATATTCCCTTACACTATAGTCACTTGTCTGGTGACTCTTGCCAATCATATCTTATGTCTAAAGATATCTTCATCTAGACAAGATGTTTCCCCCATAAATAAGGTTAGCAATGTTTCTTTCCTTAATAGAGACCCTAAAATTAAGATGTTTCAGTATTTTAGATATTTATGTCCAAGTCACTTACTATAATCTTTATATTCAAAAATTTAAAGACAGTTTGTTTTAAATTGGTGACCTCTGCATTATGTATTTATCAACAATTAAAATGATGCAATTAAGTGACAGAACAGACATAAAGGGATTGGTCAATTTGACTCAAAAATATTTCATCAGAAATAATATTTTTTTAAATCAATATGAGTACTTTGCTGGAGTAAAGTCAATAAATCCCTATATTAAGGCTGTGTGTGTGTGTGTGTGTGTGTGTGTGTGTGTGTGTGAAAATAATTCCTGAGCTAAATATTTGAAATCTCTTTATTAGGAGAGAGAATTAGTTTGAGATCAGTATAACAATTCAAACTCTGGAGAAGAAACCAAAAAAGTTAACCAGTGTTTCATTCATTTGCGAAATCTCTTCATAATATGCCTAAAGGGCTGAAACAGACTCAGCTGAATGTGGCGGGAGTACGCTCTCCCCAGACATCCCCTTCTCGAATTACAGAGCAACTGCTGTGGACTTCACCACAAAAACAGAGCACACCGAAATGCACTGTGAAGGACAACCTGCTCGCATTCCTTCTTGATTGAACAATATGTTTCTGCATCTGACCACATGAATATTTTTGATAACATCAAACCCCAAATCCAAAAACTTCCAGCAGCCAGACTCTTAGTTCAAAATCTCCCCTACTTGTTGCCAACACGGCAGCTGACAACAGCTCAAACCCGACCAGCAGAGCATTTTCCATTCTCCTACCACTAAAAGGGTGAGGAAAGGAGATCTTCCCTGGCCATGACTATCTGATCTGGCCCGGATTTGGACTAAAGTTGGGGGAAGGAGAAAGGGAAAAGAAAAAAGTATTTGGCTCTGCTAGGATAATGAGAAAGGCCCAAAATAGCCTCTGAGTTCTAAGCGACTTCGCATCTTTGTTTGGGATAACAGAAATACCAGAATATATGCAATCTTATTTTTAGTCTAATTCTTTGGAAATAGTGGTATTTCACCGCTTCAACAAGTTCAGTGAAAGGATAAAGAAGTAAAAGAGCTTATGAGCATGCTGTTCCGCTTATTAGATGAAATGAATTGGATGAAATGGATGATTTATTTCCCGCTTTTCTAAAAGGAAAGGGAAAATATGAAACATTGAAATCCATCTAGGCAAAAAAACAGATTACAGTTAAGCCGTGACTACCCAAATAATCCAGACTGATGTGTGCCAATGGGATTCCCCTTTATATTCTATTTTGATTTGTTTAGTAAAGGAGAGGCAGGGATTATTGTGGTTAGAACATGTTTCAGAAATATTCTAGGCAAAATCTCTAGCTCATGGGTGGCTGGATTAACACTGAGCAGTACATTAAAGGTCTAGGCCTCACAAAACTATGATAGCCTCTACATAGCAAGACTTCTCAGAAATCCAAAAATCCTTTAGCTCTGCAGATAGATTTTGCCAGGACACAGGTCACTGCTAATAAGCCCCAGAGGAAAGAGAAATTCCACAGTCGGGACGTATGCCTTATTTAGTAGCAGTTTAGCAAATGAGGAAGGCCCTAGGAAATCTCCATCTTCTGGGTAATTGTTGTCAAAATGGATCTTTAATGATGGAGTGCCATGTAATAAGTCCTATAAGTGATAGAGTCACAACATTTGGTGCGAATTGAGATGAAAACCAATTCATTCCAGGGCACCTGGGTGCCTCAATCATTAAGCATCTGCCTTCAGCTCAGATCATGATCCCAGGGTCCTGGGATCGAGCCCCACATCAGACTCTCTGCTAGGCGGGAAGCCTGCTTCTCCCTCTCCCACTCCCCCTGCTTGTGTTCCCTCTCTCTCTGTGTCTCTCTGTAAAATAAATAAATAAAATCTTAAAAAGAAATTCATTCAGGCTAAAATTAACAAGTCAGGAAACGACAGATGCTGGCCGGGATGTGGAGAAAGGGGAACCCTCCTACACTGTTGGTGGGAACACAAGCTGGTGCAGCCACTCTGGAAAACAGTATGGAGGTTCCTCAAACGGTTGAAAATAGAGCTACCATACGATCCAGCAATTGCACTACTGGGTATTTACCACAAAGATACAAATGTAGGGATCCGAAGGGGTACGTGTACCCCAATGTTTATAGCAGCAATGTCCACAATAGCCAAACTGTGGAAAGAGCCAAGATGTCCATCGACAGATGAATGGATAAAGAAGAAGTGGTATATATATACAATGGAATATTATGCAGCTATCAAAAGGAATGAGATCTTGCCATTTGCAATGACATGGATGGAACTGGAGGGTGTTATGCTGAGTGAAATAAGTCAATCAGAGAAAGACATGTATCATATGACCTCACTGATATGAGGAATTCTTAATCTCAGGAAACAAACTGAGTGTTGCTGAGTG